>NC_072013.1:16874194-17200194 GCF_027791375.1 Indicator indicator | reverse complement strand
TGAGGTGCCATATCTACGTTTTTGAACACCCCCAGCGGTGCTGACTCCACCATTTCCCTGGCCAGCCTGTTCCAATCCCTGACCACCCTTTCAGTGTTTGTTTTTTTTTTTGTATGTGTGTGTGTATGGATTTGCCTAGATGCATGGAGGTGAAAAGAGATAGAACAGCTTCTCTCAGCTGTGATATTTTTCCCTCTTTCTCTTCTCCATCTTACTCTTTGTGGAGTGCTGTTCTTCAAGTGAGCTGTAGTTTTTTTCCAGATCTCTTTCCAGACAGCATATTGTAAGCCTAGAAGCAGGCAAACAGAATAGCTTTGGTTTTATTTGGAGCAAATTAATTCACTTCAACTTGCAGTAAGTTTGTAATTGCATTAGTGTGCTGTCATGGGGTGAGTTTTACAACCTGTGTATTATGCAGTAGTACCTCTAAGGTCAATAAATGCTTGAGTAGCCACTCTGAGTAGGACATCTTTTGCCCTGCATTTCGAACAGATATTTAATCATAGCAGCTTTGTCTAATCAGATAATGGAATCATTAAAGGGAGGATGTTGTATTATTTAGTGTGAAAATAGCCAAATCAAATTAAATGAGCGAAAATGCAATCCAGAAACAGAATTAAAAGGAAAAAGCACTGGGCCAGGTTCTGTCATAGAATCATTTTGGTTGGAAAAGACCTTTAAGATCACTGAGTCCAACCATTCTCTATCTCCACCAAGTCTGTTGCTAAACCATGTCCCTCAGAAACACAACTTGGTGTCTTTTTAATACCTCCAGGGATGGGGATTCAACCACCTCCCTGGGCAGCCTGTGCCAGCGCTTGAGAACCCTTCTAGTGAAGAAGTTTCTTCCAATGTCCAACCTAAACCTCCCCTGGTGCAACATGTTTTGAATATAATGTTCCTGCACAGGTTTGTCCTCCTTAGACTTCATAATGGCTGCTGATGGAAGGGGTCAGTCACCGAGTGTGTCATGTAAAGTTAGATGCTAACATCTATTGCATTGAGTGAGGTGATTCTCTTACTTTGCTCAGGTGACACCTCACCTGGAGTTCAGCTTTGCAGCCCTCAACACAGGAAGGACATGGACCTGATGGACTAGCTCCAGAGGAGGCCACAAAAATGGTCAGAGGGTTGGAGCAGCTCTGCTAGGAGGACAGGATGAGGGAGCTGGGGGTGTTCAGCATGGAGAAGAGAAGGCTCCAGGGACACCTCAGAGCAGCCTGCCAGGACCTCAAGGGAGCTACAAGAAGGCTGCAGAGAGACTGTTTGCAAAGGCCTGCAAGGACAGGACCAGGGACAATGGCTTCAAACCAGAGCAGAGCAGATTGAGATTGGATGTGAGGAACAAGTTCTGCACCATGAAGGTGATGGAACACTGGAACAGGTTGCCCAGGGAGGTGGTTGGGGCCCCATCCTCATGGAGATATTCAAGGTGAGACTGGACAGGGCTCTGGGCAGCCTGATCTGGTGGAGGATGTCCCTGCTGACTGCAGAGGGGTTGGATTGGATGAGCTTTGGTGGTTCCTTCTGAGCCAGACCATTCTATCATTCTGTGATCTCAGAAATCCATTTCTCTTTTATGGCTTGCGCTTGAAGCTCCCTGTAAAAGCCACTGAAAGAAAAGATGATATGCAGCACAACCCCTTTCCTGTACCTCTCAAGAGAACATCCTCTGATGTTTTAAAGGGTAGAAAAATACACCAGAAGAGATATTCCTTGTCTAGAAGCTTTGAGGAGCTGTAAGGACAGTAAATACTGACATATAGGGAATGTGTTTGAAATTAGGTTCCATTTTCGTTTGGGGTTTTGTGCTTTATGCAAATAGATTGCTTCTGTGATGATTATTTTTTTCCTAGCATGATTTAGAGGGTAGGAGTGAAGTAATTTTCCAAGGTGAAGAGAGACAGCTTTTTCTCTGGTGATGGTGGCTGCTGCACAGCGTGCTAGGAAATGCACAGTGCTGTTCCCTGCCACTCACTGTGCTGTGCCTGTGCTGTGGGAAGGTTTATGAAACATAGAATCATAGAATCAAGAAGGCTGGAAGAGACCTCAAAGACCATCGAGTCCAACCTGTCACCCTAAACCTCATGACCATCTAAACCATGGCACCAAGTGCCACGTCCAATCCCCTCTTGAACACCTCCAGGGATGGTGACTCCACCACCTCCCTGGGCAGCACATCCCAATGGCCAACCACTCTCTCTGTGAAGAACTTTCTCCTCATCTCCAGCCTAAACATCCACTGGCACAGCTTGAGACTGTGTCCTCTTGTTCTGGTGCTGGTTGCCTGGGAGAAGAGACCAACCCCCTCCTGGCTACAAGCTCCCTTCAGGTAGTTGTAGACAGCAATGAGGTCTCCCCTGAGCCTCCTCTTCTCCAGGCTAAACAGTCCCAGCTCCCTCAGCCTCTCCTCATAGGGCTTGTGCTCAAGGCCTCTCCCCAGCCTCGTTGCCCTTCTCTGGACATGCTCCAGCAATTCAACATCTTTCCTAAACTGAGGGGCCCAGAACTGGACACAGGACTCAAGGTGTGGCCTAACTAGTGCTGTGTACAGGGGTACAATGACCTCCCTGCTCCTGCTGGCCAAACTATGCCTGATGCAGGCCAGGATGCCATTGGCTCTCTTGGCCACCTGGGCACACTGCTGGCTCATGTTCAGGCGCCTGTCAACCAGTACCCCCAGGTCCCTTTCCACCTGGCTGCTCTCCAGCCACTCTGACCCCAGCCTGTAGCTCTGCATGGGGTTGTTGTGGCCGAAGTGCAGCACCCGGCACTTGGATTTGTTGAATGCCATCCTGCTGGACTCTGCCCATCTGTCTAGATGGTCAAGGTCCCTCTGCAGAGCCCTTCTACCTTCTAACAGATCAACACCTGCTCCCAGCTTGGTGTCACCTGCAAATTCACTGATGATGGACTCAATCCCCTCATCCAGATCATCAATAAAGATATTGAACAGGATGGGGCCCAGCACTGATCCCTGGGGGACACCACTAGTGACAGGCTGCCAGCTGGATGTGGCACCATTCACCACCACTCTCTGGGCTCGGCCCTCCAGCCAGTTCCTAACCCAGCGCAGAGTGCTGCTGTCCAAGCCACAGGCTGACAGCTTGGCCAGGAGTTTGCTGTGGGGGACAGTGTCAAAGGCCTTGCTGAAGTCCAGGTAGACTACATCCACAGCCTTTCCTACATCCACCAGGCTGGTCACCTGATCATAGAGGGAGATCAGGTTGGTGAGGCAGGACCTGCCCTTCCTAAATCCATGTTGGCTGGGCCTGATTCCTTGGCCATCCTTCAGGTGCGCAGTGATTGCCCCCAAGACAGTCTGCTCCATGATTTTCCCTGGCACTGAGGTCAGGCTGACAGGCCTGTAGTTCCCACGTTCTTCTGTCCGTCCCTTCTTGTGGATGGGTGTCACATTGGCCAGTTTCCAGTCTTCTGGGACCTCTCCAGTGAGCCAGGACTGGTGGAAAATGATGGACAGAGGCTTGGCCAGCTCATCTGCCAGCTCTTTCAGCACCCTAGGATGAATCCCATCAGGTCCCATGGACTTGTGAATATCCAAGTGACTCAACAAGTCTCGAACTAATTCCACATGGATTTCAGGAGTACAACACTGCTCCTTGACCCCATCGACCAGCACAGGAGGCCAGTTATCCTGAAGTCCTCCTGCCTTACTGTTGAAAATGGAGGCAAAGAAGGTATTTAGAATCTCAGTCTTCTCCTCATCCTTAGTTACAATGTTACCCTCCACGTCCAATAAAGAGTGGAGGCTCCTCTTGCCCCTCTTTTTAGCATTAATATATTTATAAAAATGCTTTTTGTTATCCTTCACGGAAGCAGCCAGTTTAATTTCTAACTGTGCTTTTGCCTCTCTAATTTTTCTTCTACATGATCTAACAACATCCTTAAACATATCACTAGTTTCCTCCCCCCCTTTCCAAAGGTGATAAACCCTCTTTTTTTCCCTTAAATCCTTCAGGAGCTCCTTGCTCATCCAGGCCGGTCGTCTTCCCCGCCGGCTCGTCTTACGGCAGGTGGGAACTGCCAGTTCCTGTGCCTTTAGGAGCTCCTGTTTGAAGTAGGTCCAACCATCCTGGACCCCTTTCTTCTTAAGGGCTGTTACCCAGGGAACTTTCCCAATAAGTTGCCTGAACAACCTGAAGTTTGCCCTCCGAAAGTCCAAAGTGAGGGTTCTGTTACTGCTCCTCCCTATTTCCCTGCATATTGAAAACTCCACTATCTCATGGTCGCTGCACCCTAGACAGCCTCCAACCATCACATCTCCCACCAGCCCTTCTCTATTTGAGAACAGCAGATCAAGCAGAGCCTTACCCCTGGTAGGTTCACCTAAGAGCTGCATCAGGAAGTTGTCATCCATGCACTCTAGGAACCTTCTGGACTGTCTCCTCTCTGCTGAATTAAGTTCCCAGCAGATGTCTGGTAGGTTAAAGTCCCCCACAAGGACAAGGTCTGATGATCTTGAGACAGCTTCCAGCTGCTTATAGAATATCTCATCGGCCTCCTGGTCCTGGTTGGGTGGTCTATAACAGACTCCAACCAGGATGTGAGTTTTGTGTGGCCTCCCTCTGATTTTAACCCACAAGCATTCAACCATTTCTTCTGCAACCTCAAGTTCTGAGGCATCAAAGGATTCCCTAATATACAGGGCCACCCCTCCTCCTCTTCTCCCTTGCCTGTCTCTCCTAAAGAGCTTATAACCCCCCAGTGTGGTACTCCAATTGTGAGAATCGTCCCACCATGTTTCTGTGATGGCAACTACATCATAGTTCTCCTGGTGAACCAAGAGTTCCAGTTCATCTTGTTTGTTGCCCATACTGCGTGCATTGGTGTACATGCACTTCAGCTGGGCTGCTGATTTCACCAGTTTGTGTGGTCCTCCCTCCTTTCCAGGGAGACTGGTTTCCACACCCACCCCCTTCAGACCTAGTTTAAAGCCCTCCCAATGAGTCCTGCCAAGCCCAGTGCCAGCACCCTCTTACCCTTTCTAGATAAATTCAACCCAACTTGGTCCAGCAGGTCGGGTGCAGTAAGAGTTGCCCCATGACCAAAGAAGCCAAAATTCCGCTGCTGGCACCATCTCCTAAGCCAACTGTTGATGGTGTGGGTTTTCCTGTTCCTCTCAGTGTACACCACAGCTGCTGAGGGAACTGAGCAGAACACCACTTGAGCTCCTGCCCCGTCAATCGATTTCCCAAGGGCCTTAAATTCCTTTTTAATCTTCCTGGTGCTGCTCTTTTCAATTTCTTCACTTCCAGCCTGGATTACCAGCAATGGGTAATAGTCAGAGGGCTGGATTAGTTTAGGTAACCTTTGGGTGATGTCCTTCACCCGGGCCCCAGGTAGGCAGCACACCTCCCTATGGGATGGGTCGGGACAACATATGGGTCCCTCTGTTCCCCTCAAGAGAGAGTCTCCAATAACTATAGCCTTTCTCTTTGTAGCACTGGTCCTTAAGGTTTGGGGGGGCTGCTTCGTCTTTGTTATCTCCTTGATTGGTTCCTCTACAATACTCTCATCCACATTGCCCTCAGCCTGCAGAGTCTCATAGTTATTGCTCAAGGGCAGCGGTGGAGGGGAGGAGGGTCGGGGTGCATTCCCTTTGCTTCCCCTGACAGGGACCTGTATCCATCCTCCACTGCTCCCCTCAACTGGAGAGGGTTTCAAAGCGTGTTCCCACATATCCAACTCCCTTTCACATTCTCGTATGGTCCTGAGCCTTGCTACCTCCACTTTCAGCTCATCCTTCAGCTCATCCTTCAGCTCAGCTACTAAATTTAAGAGACAATTCCCCTGGTCACACCTGACACAGGTGTCTCCTTCACCCTCCACACCAAGTGCCAGGCTCGAACACTCACTGCAGCTAGAAGCCTGAACACCAGCATGCTTGCAGAGAAACTCAGTCTGGGAACCTACTGCATGTTTAACACCCTTTGTCTGAGTTGTTACCATGGTAGGTACCTGCTGGCAAGAGATCTTGAGATCAGAGATTTTATTGAGAGGTTGGTTTTGTTTGTTTGTTTTTTTTTCCCCTGTATCCTGTCAGCTGGAAGCCCTCAACTCCTCCCTGACCTCAGCTGACCTTCCAGAATCTAGACATACTTTTGAGATGATCTTAAGGAGTGCTGATGGACAAGAAAAACTTTTTAATCATCTCTTCAGATGAGATATTCCAATTTCTTGGGTATGTGAGATATAGCCTTCAAAAAGGTTCCACAAATGTGGAATAAATTCTGGAGCTTTGCTGAGTATAGCCTGGAGTTTCTCATGAGGAGTGCCTGAAGACAACCGTTTTAGCTAGAATCACAGAATCACAAAATCACAGACTGTTAGGCATTGGAAGCATCATCTGCTCCAAGCCCTTGCACGGAATGGCTTGGATCCAGGGTGGTTTAGGAAAGAAACTGCAGTAGATGGGAGAAAATTCCTACGGGTGCACTGGATTATTGCAATTAGTGGATTTGTCTTCATTCATTCCACAAATGTGTAATAAATTCTGGAGCTTTGCTGAGCATAGCCTGGAGTTCCTGATGAGGAGCACATGAGGACAGCTCAGTTTTTGCTAAATTGCCTCCATGGAATGGCTTGGATCCAGGGTGGTTTAGGAAGGAAACTGCAGTAGATGATAGAAGATTCATGTGGGTCCACTGGATTATTACAGCTCATGGATTTGTCTTCATTCTTCTAGGAAACAGATGACCACTTCATGCCCTTTATCTTAGAGATATTACACAACATGGTGAGTCATTCTAGTCTCTGGAAAAAGCTGATCATTCACTGAAAAGTGGACAACACTCAGCTGGTCTACCACAGAATGAAAAGCTGGAAAGACATCTGGAAACAGGACAGGGAGCAAAACTCCTGCTAGAATGAAAGGCCAAAGATGTGTAAATCATGTTGACTACAGGAATAGCATGAAAAACATTTGGTTTCTAGAGGGTTTGTTTTCTCTCAGGAGAGAAGTGTGTGTCTGGGTGGCAAAGAAGGTGGCAGATCATCCAGTGCTTGTGAGAACTGCACCTTTTCTGTTTTTTTTTTCCTAAGTAGCATTATTACTGTGTATCAAAGAATCATAGAATCCTTTTGGTTGGAAAAGGCCTTTAAAATCATCAAGTCCAACTAGTTTCTAACTCTACCAAATCTGGTGCTAAGCCATGTCCCTCAGAACCATGTTTGTGTGTCTTTGAAATACCTCCAGGGATGGGGATTCAGCCACCACCCTGGGGAGCCTGTGCCAGTGTTTGAGAACCCTTTCAGTGAAGAATTTTCTTCTAATGATCAAACTAAACCACCCCTGATGCAACTTGAGGCCATTTCCTCTCCTCCTATCACTTGTTACTAGGGAGAAGAGACCAATCCCAACCTGGCTCCAATCTCCTTTCAGGGAGCTGTAGAGAGCAATGAGGTCTCCCCCCAGCCTCCTTTTCTCCAACCCCAGTTCCCTCAGCTGTTCCTCACCAGTCTTGCTCTCTAAACCCTTCACCAGTTTCTCTGGATGCTATCTGGCCTCTTCTTGTAGTGAGGATCCCAAAACGAACCTAGGACTCAAGGTGTGGCCTCACCAGTGCTGAGTCCGGGGGACAATCATTGTCCTGATCCTGCTGGTCACACTACTAAGATCCAGGCCAGGTTGCTGCTGGACTTGACCACCTGGGCACATGCTTGCTCATGTTCAGCTGGTTGTCCACCAGCACCCCCAGGTCTTTCTCTGCTGGGCAGCTCTCCAGCCTCTCTGGAACATGCCTGGAGCATTGCACGGTGTTGTTGTGATGACATCTGGGATGTGTTTTTTATGTCATAGGGGATAAATCATATGCTATCTACTGAATAAAAGTGCCTGGGACATTCCCTGTCTTGTAGACACCTGTCTGTGTACTTGGTGCTTTTCTTTTATCTGGAAACACAGCAATGAACCTGCATATAATAATCTGTAAACAATTGCTAGTTTGTGTCACCTGATTTTCTCTGGTAGATTAAACTGGAGGAATGTTTTTGGAGGAGGATATACATGAGACCTAATAGCATCCTGCCAGTACCTGATGGGGGCTACAGGAAGGATGCAGGGAGCCTTTTTGCAAAGGCATTCAGGGGCATTGCAAAGGACGAGGGGCAATGGCTTCAAACTAGAGCAGAGCAGATTGAGATTGGATGTGAGGAACAAGTTCTTTGCCATGAGGGTGGTAGAACACTGGAAGAGGTTGCCCAGGGAGGTGGCTGAGGCTCCTTCCCTGGAGATCTTCAAGGTGAGGCTGGACAGGGCTCTGGGCAACCTGATCTAGTTGGGGATGTCCCTGCTGACTGCGGGGGGGTTGGCCTGAATGATCTTTGGAGGTCCCTTCCAACCCAGCCCATTCTGTGGTTCTGTAAATACGGTGTGCAGCATGACCCCACCAATGTCACTGGGCTCTGGCTATAGTATGTGCTGATATTTAAGAAGATGCCATTTCCCTGGCAGTTATTATAGTGAATGTCATGGGTTTGGAGAATGTCCAGCCCAGTGGGATACAACTCAAATAAGATATAAATTCCATTCTATTTACAGGATTTTTTTGTTTGTTTGAAGTCAGATTTACAACTGATTCACTCTGTCAGCTTGATTGTGTCTGTTTCCTTGGCTGTGCTTTTACCTTGCTGCTCTTTTAGTCTTTTGCGGTTAGACTACAGTCTCATCCAAACAAGGCTGAGTGTTTTGTTCTATGTTTCTAAAGTGTTTAGTGCAATGAAGTTGCTTGAAAGGAAAAGCCTAAGATAAAGCATAAGGACAATCAGTAGTTGATAAAGTCCGGCCTGACAAGTTCTGATTCTCTTCAGGTCTACGATGAGTTTAGCCACAGTGTTTCCTACTACTCCATTGCTCTCTGCTTGCCAGCATGCTTTAGTTCTCATAGTGCCACAGAATGGGTCAGGTTGGAAGGGACCTTAAAGATCATCTATTTCCAATCCCCCTGCCATGGACAGGGACATCTTCCACTAGACCAGGTTGCTCAAAGCCTGTCCCTGGACAACTTGTTCCAGTGCTCCACCACCCTCATTAAGAATTTCTTCCTAATGTCAAATCTAAATCTACCCTGCTCTAGCTTAAAGCCATTCTTGTTGTCCTGTCACTACAAGCCCTTGTAACAAGTCCCTCCCCAGCTTTCCTGTAGACTCTCTTCAGGTAGTAAAAGGTCACTCTGAACAGCCCCAACTCTCAGAGTCTGTCTTCATAGGGGAGGTTCTCCAGCCCTCTGATCATCTTGGTGGCCTCCTCTGGACCCATTCCAACAGTTCCATGTCCTTCTTGTGTTGGGGGCCCCAGAACTGGATACAATACTCCAGGTGGGGTCTAACAAGAGCAGGGTCAGAGTCACCTCACTCATCCTCTTTATGATATGTATGATTTCTAGTGTGTATTGCAGCTTCTCCTGGTTTTAACTTCTACCCATGCCTTTCCTTTCCTAGGATACAGAGTTTATTGCTCTCATACCTTTTGTTTTGGATATGGGCCCAAACCACTCACAATCCTCCTTCATAGGCTGAAATTAGGCTGCATAAATCCCAGATGATCTTCTTGTATAGTAGATGACTTTTCAAACCATAATCTTCTTTAATGGACACACAGAATAGATTATCTTACAGAATAACAAGTGAATATTACTGTGGAAAAAAAAGATTCCATTTTCTTCCTTCAATTTTTCTTTTAACAATTTTGCACATCATTTCTCTTCAGGAGAAATGTTCCCAGCCACTCTGATTAACATGAGAAGTTCTTTCTTTAGTCTTTGCTGCAAGAGTGGCCAGGGATTGGCACAGGCTGCCCAGGGAGGTGGTGATGTCACCATCCCTGGAGGAGTTCAAGAAACCTGTAGACATGTTGCTTCAGGACATGGTTTAATGACAATGGTGGTCTTAGGCTGATGGATGGACTTGACGATCTTGGAGGTCTGTTCCAATCAAAACAATTCCATGATTCTGTGACTGATCTTGAAAGTCTGAAAGCAGCTGACTCTTCCATACATACTCCTCTTCTGACTCTTTCTTATGTACTCCTCTTGTGTGACTCCTATAAATCTCAGCCTATCTCACCCAACACCTTAGTGACCTAAATTGCACTGTTCTTAGAATGCATCTAATTCTATCTCTGCTCCAGAAGGAATGATCAGACTGAAGACAGCTAAGCAGAGGTGAAGGAACACCATTCATCTGAGTTGTGGAGCCACTGCATCTTTATTTTAAATCCTGGTCTTTGTGGGGTTTGTTTTCAAAACCTCTTTTAGCAGCTGACATTCAGCAGGGACCTTTACTGATCTCTCTTCAGTGTGTCCCATTTTTTTTCCCTAAATAAATAAATATCTACAACTAGCTGGTGCAGACATTGTTAAAGAACAAGATTCCTTCTGACAAGCCTTTCTGAAATATTTCTTTTTCTGTTGGTCAGCACTGACTTCTGGTATGACATAGAGCTTGATCAGCATCTTGTGTTGGCTTGTTTGCTTAATTAGGGTCCTGAAGTTCTCTTGGTTTTTCCAAGTTCTTGGTTAAGAGTGTAGCAAGTGCCTTGCTTGTGTGCATGTAACTGTTGAGCACTAGCCGTGATAAATTCTACTCACTTTCTGGTTTGCATTGGAACTTTACTCTTCACCCTCAAGCTATTTTGTTATCTAGTGGAAGGCACCTGGTCTGATTTAGCACTCTACTTCCTTGGTAATTTCTATGTCCAAGTAGACCCATGTCTTACAGAGGACTTTGGCAAAATCTACAGTGATCTCCAAAGAGGTTCTATTATTTGATTTGCCTGAAATGCTTACCAAGGGAATTTATCATTCTGTGTCAATAAACAGACCCATTGAAAGGCTGTCTGCTCTGTCCTCTTTCCTCTTCCTCCAATATGTTTTTGTTTTGTTCTGTTTTTTCTCAGAAGAGATACACAAGGTGTACCAATATCCCAGTGTTCTGATAAGGATTCTGAAACCTTATCACAATATTGTAAGACCCCCTAACAGTTTCACAGAATCCCAGCATGGTGTGGGTTGGAAGGGACCTCTGGAGATCGTCTAGTCCAACCCAAAAGCAGGGTCACCCACAGCAGGACTGCAATGTCCAGGCAGGCTTTGAAAGTCTCCAGAGAAGGAAACTCCACAACCTCTATGGGCAGCCTTTTCCAGGGCCCTGGCACCCTCAAAATAAATAAACTTTTCTTTATTTCCAAGTGAAACCTCCTGTGTTCCAGTTAGTGTCTGGTGCCCCTTGTCCTATCACTGGGCACCACTGAGAAGGGTCTGTCTCATCCTCCTGACCCCCACCCAGCATGAAAGAGGAAGAAACCCCACCACAAATCCTATCTGAAATTATAAGTATAATTCTGAAGGAGACAAAAGAGTGGGGTTTGGCTGTGCTATGGTTGCAGAAGAGCTACAGTGTAGGAGAAGTATTACTCCCCTAGAAAATGAAGCCTTGGGTAAGAGATGGTCTTGTCTTTGAACTCCTTTAAACTCTATCAAAAACTAAGTCTGAGCTGAGCAGACCATAATTACTTCATTTACCACACACAGTATCATCTGATTTGCTATGGACATCTCTTCAATTACAGCACAGATAACAAGTTTCAGTGCATTGTAGCTGCATCTAAGTACCAAAGGACATCTAATAAAAACAGACAAAAAACTCACACAAAAACAGTCTCCTGAGTTATTTCTCCTTATACATCTTTGTCTCTGCTGTATCTTGTTGCTAACCCAACTTCAGCTAATTAAAAATGTGAGGAAAAAGATTTTAAAGGACCCATCTTCTTCAATTTAAGAAAGGTAAAATGTAAAAATGAAAAAATGTTCTGAAAGAACAGCCAGAGAATGGAGCAGCTAGAACACACAACTCTAGCTGCTGCTCTTCATTTCAGGAAGACCCGTGGATTAAATAAGGAATTATATTTCAGCAAAGAACAGGGGGAAAGATTCTTCAAAGAATCAGATGATCACAAGGTTGGAAATAACTTCTGAGATCACCAAGGCCAACACCACCATGCCCACTAAACCATGAGCCCAAGTGCCATGTCCACGTGTTTTTTGAACATCTCCAGGGACTCCATCACTGGCCTGTGCAGCCTGTTCCACTGCCTAACCAATTCTGAGGCAGGTATAATGTCAATAGATGGGAGAAGCTGCAGCTTCCTTTGCAGTTTTTCTTATCATTGTTTGGGAAATTCTAATACCCTAAGCATTTATGGGATTAAGTGAGCTCATAGGAACAGTCCATTTTATGAGCAATCCAACAAAATCCTTCAGTGGTATCTAGCGTAAGTGGACGAAATTTTATGCACTGTTAAACAGTGTAGAAGCTGTTTAGAAAGCTGTGGAACGAATTTGGTATCATTAGTGACACATAAAACGAACTGTGGACAGCTTTAGGGGCATGCTGAAGAATGAGGGCTCGAAAAACGTTGGCCTGGGAAGCACTGGGAAATCTTCAGGACTTGGAAAAATGTTGGGGCTTTCTACAGTATCTTTGGTTTCAGATGGGTGTTTTTGCAGGACATTAGGATGTTTCACATGAAGAAGAGGAGCTGCAGGCTCAGCATACTCTTTTTACACTCATTCTGCCTTTTCTTCCTGTCTAACTTTCAGATAGGACAGAACTGCAAAGGATCATTACTGATCCTTTCTCTTCCCTCAAATCCTTATGAAAGTATTCCCTAGTGTTCCACCTGGTAGCAATATACAGACTGACAGTTTTAGCAAAACTCTGCTCTGATAACCACAATTAAATTGTCTTCCTTCTTCCACCTACACTGTGAAATAATAATAACAAAGTTCTCCTCTTTCAAGTTTATAATTGTACTTGATGCCACTGGTTTCCACTGCACTGAGTGAGGACTAAACATAATGTAGGGCATCTGTTACAAAACAGCAACACTGAACTGGGCTGATTTCATAGAGTCATAGAACTGTTTTGATTGGACTCGATGATCATAGAAGCATAGAATCATAGAATCAGTCAGGGTTGGAAGGGACCACAAGGATCAGCCAGTTCCAACACCCCTGCCATGGCCAGGGACACCTCACACTACATCAGGCTGGCCAGAGCCTCATCCAGCCTGGCTGCAAACACCTCCAGGGATGGGGCCTCAACCACCTCCCTGGACAACCCATTCCAGGCTCTCACCACTCTCATGGGGAAGAACTTCTTCCTCACGTCTAGTCTGAATTTCCCCACTTCCAGCTTTGTTCCATTCCCCCTAATCCTGTCACTAACCGAGATCCTAAAAAGTCCCTTCCCAGCTTTCTTTTAGGCCCCTTCAGATACTGGAAGGCCACAATAAGGTCACCTCGGAGCCTTCTTTTCTCCAGACTGAACAGACCAAACACTTTCATTCTGTCCTCATGATCTTAGAGTTCTTTTCCCAACCATCTGCCCAACACCAGCATGGCCATTAAGCCACGTCCCCAGGTGCCATGGCCACACATTTCTTCAAGACCTCCAGGGATGGTGGCTTCCTGACCTCCCTGGGCAGCCTGTTCCAATCCCTGACCACTCTTGCAGCGAAGACATTTTTCCTGATCTTCAACCTAAACCTCCCCTGGCACAATTTTAGGCCATTTCATCTTGTTCTATCACTTGACACTAGGAGAAGAGTCTTGAGGCTTTTTAAGGTCAGACATCAAGCAGTGGTTTAGCTTGGTTGCACTAAAAAGTGAGTACTGGGACCACCCACAGTCCACCACACTGTTCTATATGGAAAGAATTCAGAGAATGCACAGATACTGTTCTCAGAGTGATCTTAAATGTCATTTAATTTAACTAAAACAAGCTCTTTTAGCAGTCAGCTGATGTCAGAGCCTGTCCTTGACTGGGATGGTGAGCGCATGTTGGTGGGATGTGGTTTGACTCTTGCAGTCGGTGCAGCTCTTCCATAGAATAATCAAGGTTGGAAAAGCCTTCTAAGATCATCCAGTACCACCCTGTCCCCGAGTGCCATGGCCACATGTTGTTTGATGGTCACATACCAGGTGTGTGTGTCTTAGCAGCACAAGTGAAACATTTTTAGCAGCTTCCTCTTCCTGACATCTTTGAGGGTCTGGTTTTGGAATCTGAATTGCTGGATCTGTGCTTAATTCACCCCTTTGTGTTTCATGCATAACTCTGGAGAAAGAATTGCAGCAAAAAGAAGGAGAAATGAAATGTGGATTTTGTTCCTTCCCCTTGAACAAGTGATTTAAATGCACATACTTCATGAAAGACCCTGCTCCTTCTTCTGCTGGCAGAGAGGAACATCTTCAGAGCCAAACGTGCCTGTTTGGAGAGGCTTTATGGGAGTTCACTTATTTCTATTCCCTCCTCTACTTAATAGTCCATGAAGAACTTGAGAATCTGTGAAAGCTGAGTCCTTCTGAAGCCTCTTGCTCCCCATAGCATGGGTGCTTCAGAAGTTTCAGCCCTTGACTCTGTCACAATGCACAACAGATAATAAAAACCTCGAGCTGCCTTTCTAGAGGAGTCCTGGCTCACTGATCTCATTAGAAGCTTACCTTATTCTTTCTCAGCAGATCCTTTGGCTCTGGCCCTTGAAGCTGTTTGAAATTCTCTGGCAGCTCAGGAGGGAGGCTGAATAGCATGATATTTGTTCACTCCTCATTGCCAGTCTGACAAGTGAACAGCAGTTCACCAGAGTTCAAACATCTGGCAAACAGCTCGCCGCAGCTCTCAGCTGTCACACATTAATAAAACCCAATTGTTCCGTCAAGAATGCCGCCAAAAGCTTAGAGGAAGAGAAGAGCCAAGGGGAAATGTGATAATT
Organism: Indicator indicator; assembly: GCF_027791375.1. Taxonomy (NCBI): domain Eukaryota; kingdom Metazoa; phylum Chordata; class Aves; order Piciformes; family Indicatoridae; genus Indicator; species Indicator indicator. Next base: position 17,185,406 of record NC_072013.1, on the reverse strand, counting down.
AGATCTATATAGAGATCTAGTGAATAAAGGAGGAAGAATTTAACTTTCTTAAAGGTAAATCTATGCTAAAGGATCAGAGAGGAGCTTTGTTTAGCCTAATTGAAGAGGAGCAGAGGCTACCACCCTTACTCCTGTTTCCTCTGATCACGTGGGACTTGGAGATGTGCCCCTGACACAAGAAGGACATCAAACTCTTGGAGTGGGTCCAGAGGAAAGCCACAAAGATGGTCAGAGAGTTGGAGAACCACCCCAGGGGACAGGCAGGGAGAGTTGGGGCTGTTCAGCCTGGAGACAAGGCTCCAGGGAGACCTTAGAGCAGCCTTGCAGTACCGGAAGGGGCTCCAGGAGGGCTGGGAAGGGACTTTGGACAAGGGTTGGGACTGACAGGATGAGGGGCAACAGCTTTGAGAAGGGAGAGGGGAGATCAGGAAGAAATTCTTTCCAGTGAGGATGGGGCGACACTGAAACGTTGCCCAGGGAGGCTGTAGATTCCCCTTCCCTGGAGGTGTTCAAGGCCAGATTGGATGAGGCTTCGAGCAACCTGGGCTGGTGGGAGGTGTCCCTGCCCGTGGCAGAGGGATTGGAACTAGATGAGCTTTAATGTCCCTTCCAACTCAGCCCATTCTGTGACTGATCTTTAAAATCCTTGTCTAGACTCCTTTAAGCTCTGTGAGTCATAATGCCTCACAGATGATGTTTTCTAAGATGTTTTCATCTCAAGGCTGGTGAAGTTTGCTTGGAGAGATCTTGGTGCTAAAAACACTGTAGAAAGTGGCCTTAAATAGTGGTTCATGTTGTCATTTTGCTGGACTCTGTGTTCCAGATCCATAACAACTCAGAGACACTAAGAGCTCTCTCTGTGCTGGTCAGAGGTGAGTAAGGAAAGCTGTACAGATGGGACGGAAGAGTGGCACTGCAGGATTGTAGTCCAGCTCCTAATCCAGCTTCTGCTCTTGAATATCAGTTATGAGGTGCTTTTAATTGGACTAACCTTTCTGCTGGCACTGGCATGTTCAGCTGTCCTGTGTGATTATTGGGCAGCCTGGTCCAATGCCCACTCTTCCCGTAAAGACATGTTTTTCCCTAATATCCAATCTAAACCTCCCCTGGCACAATTTCAGGCCATTTCCCATTGTCCTGTCACTAGTCACTTGGGAGAAGAGAGCAACACCTACAGCACTGAGTGATTTATTTCTCCTCATCTAACATTGTACATTTATTAACTTGAGTTTCATTTCCCCTTCAGCAGCTGTAGGATGGCAGAGAACTTTGCTGTATTTAAAAGCACTAAAGCAAGAGGTGTCAAGTAAATTTTCATACAAGCAGCTGACAAAAAAACTGACACAAAAAGAACACTGTTTTACGAAGCCATGTTGCTCAGAGATCTGTGGCAGACTATTCTTCTTCTCACTCAGATTTTTCTCTACTAGCTATCCTGGTACCACAGAAATTCTCTGGTGCATGACAATTTATCACAGCTTTATCTGGTCTATTTTTACCCTGTCTGCCCTGGAATTTTTATGGAGTCTCATAAAATGTTGTGGTTCTTTACAGTGTTCACCAACACAAGTGATGTCCAAACATGCTTCCAACACATGACTCACAATGTTATTGCTGTTAAAATTATTTGTCCTCTCACTTTCTGATGAGCTGATTTTCTTCAGTGTATCTAAAGTGGGGTACAGAATCAAAATAACAAGGGCAAGGTGAAAGAACTCTGTGGGTGAAAACTACTCCATAAGAGCTGGCTTTTATCATAGAGTATTAGAATGGTCCAGGTTGGAAGGGACCACCAAAGCTCATTCAGTCCAACCCCTTTTGCAGTCAGCAGGGTCATCCCCAACTAGATCAGGTTGCCCACAGCCCTGTCCAGCCTCACCTTGAAGATCTCCAGGGATGGGGCCTCAACCACCTCCTTGGGCAACCTGTTGCAGTGTTCCACCACCCTCCTTATGCAGAACGTGCTCCTCACATCCAATCTCAATCTGCTCTGCTCTAGTTTGAAGCCATTGCCTCTCATCCTGTCCCTGCAGGCCTTTGCAAACAGTCTCTCTGCAGCCTTCTTGTAGCTTCCTTCAGGTCCTGTCAGGCTGCTCTTAGGTCTGCCTGGAGCCTTCTCTTCTCCATGCTGAACACCCCAGCTCCCTCAGCCTGTCCTCAAAGCAGAGCTGCTCCAAACCCCTGATCATTTTTGTGGCCTCCTCTGGACCCTCTCCATCAGGTCCATGTCGTTCCTATATTGAGGGCTCCAGAGCTGGACAGTGCATTGCAGGTGAGGTCTCATCAGAGCAGAGCAGAGGGCCAGGATCCCCTCTCTCCATCTCTGGCCATGCTGCTTTGGATGCAGCCCAGGCTGCCCTTGGCCTTCTGTGCTGCAAGCTCACACTGCCTGCTCCTGTCCATCTTCTCCCCCACCAGCACCCACAAGGCCTTCTCCTCAGGGCTGCTTTCTCTCCCCTCCTCCCCCAGTCTGCATTGATAGTGAGGATTGTTCCAGCCCAGGTGCAGAACCTTGCACTTGCTCTTGTTGAACTTCATGAAGACTTGGGAGCTCAGTTTTCTCTTTAACAATGATAATGTTGTTCTTGATGGTATAAAATTCTTCTCCTGTATTTATAAAGTGATTATATTCAAGTGTCCCAGCAGTTCTTTATTATTCTACCTATACAGCAAAGCTTAATCCACCACTTTTGCAGTGTCAGAAAAAAACCCGAAAAAACAAAGTAATACTACAAGTTAATATTTAAGACCTAAATGACTATAATAATAAAACTGGGAAAAGAAAACATGTGAAAAGATGAAATTTACTGTCTAGTATAAATAAGGGAGCTGACAGAACATCTTCTAAGAAACCAGCACTGTGGAGGCATCCTCATCATTTTATTATGAAATTACTCATGTTGCCATCCTTGAGACTTAATTTTGCCACACACTTTGAAGTTCTATTTTTCACCATGAATTATTTTAATGCAGGACTTCATGCTATAAATTTGGGAGAAAGGGGGAAAAATAAATCTAAAAAATATGGCTTTTGCTATATTGTATACTTGGTTCCAACTTGAAATATATAAGTGAAAGGTGGGAAGCTGTAAGTAACCAGTCATAAATTCGATGAATGATAGCAGTTTTAAAGGGTTCAGGCTTGGCAGAGCAGGTTGCTTTCACTGTCACAAAGCTAAAAGGAGGATCATGCCTTGGAGCCCCAAGGGATCACAATTATTTCAAGGGTTTAGAAACAAATTTATTTGCAGTGTGGGGAAGGGTGAGTGTTTTGTTCAGGGAGTCCACTATGCAGCTCTCTATTTCTCTCCTGTATCACTCTACAGAAGAGATATCCCTAGGGATTCAAGATTGCATTGACAAGGCCTGTTGGTAATTAGAATCCAGGAGTCAGATAAATTGGTACAGCACTGGTGATTTCAGCCTGGGACCTTTAGGGACTAGTATAAAAATGCAGAATAAACAGGCTAAAAGCTTAACATTTCTTCTGCTCTTTGAATTTAGGTTACTCTCCTTCTACATGTTGGTGATGTCCTTTATCCCTACAGAAATATTTCCGAGAACCACAAAACCATTAAGGTTGGGAAACACTTCCAAGATCATCCAGTGCAACCATCAACCCAACTCCACCATGGCCACTAAGCCATGTCCCAAAGTGCTGTGCTTTTTGAATACCTTCAGGGCTGGTGTCTCTGCCACCTTCCTGGGCAGCCTGTTCCAATGCCTGAACACTCTGTTAACAATGAAATTTTTCCTAGTCTCCAACTTAAACCTCCCCTAGTGCAACTTGGGGCTGTTTTCTGAAGATTGAACACCTCCAGGTCCCGCAGCTGCTCCTCAACAGACCCTTCAGTCCCTTCACTAACTTCCTTGCCCTTCTCTGGATATGTTCCAGGAAGCCAATGTTCTTGGAGCAAGGGACCCAAAACTGACTTGAGAACTGAAGATGTGAGGTATTTATGGTGACTCCACTGGAATACTTGGCTGTTCAGTCATTGCTAAAGGAAGCTGATAACAGTTTTCAGGACGTGTCTGGCTCAAAGATATCTAAAAGCACATCAGGTAAAAACAAAGTAGAAAATGAAGCAGAGATAAGGAACTCAAAACAATTTCAGATCCATATACTACATCCTGGATCTAGTGAGACTAACCCTGCAGATAAAAAGTAAGTGGGAAATAGGTTTGGGAAGGTAAATTTGTCATTTGTCATGAATATTTTTTAGGAAGCATGTGTGTGTATGTAACTCACCCTTCACCTACCACATATCCCTCACAGATAACTATTCCATACACTCCAGCTTGCTTCCTAGAGAAATCAACAAGAGGCACAAGGTTATTTTTTTATAGGTTTTGCATACAATCATTGATTTATACCTTTGTGATTCAATCTGAGGTTCCTGGCCTGCACATCTCCTTCCTGCCCCTTCTTTGGGCTCTCAAAAATTGATTGGTGTTGTTATAGGCAGGAGAGCCCCATATTTATTCCACATGACCACCTATAGCAATGCTCCTCCCACATCTCCTTTTCATCTCTCAGTCTCACTCTTAAAGCCATGCAGGCTTCTGTCCCTCCGGGAGTGTCAGATCAGAAATCCATTGTATATGGCACCCCCTTTCAACTGAGGGTATGAAACCCCTCAACAGAAACAGGAAACTATTGACAAATAGCTTATAAAAGTCTTTCCTGACTGTGCCCACCAGGTGTACACATCATATTTTGTACCTCATCATATTTTGTACCTCATCAGATTTTGTACCTCATCATCTTTTAAAATCCTTGCAGCATGGTGCCTTAAATCAAAACCACAGGAATCTTTCTTCTTGAGAAGATTGAGGTGGCACTCAGCTTTGTAAAGAGCAAATCCCAGAGGACTTGGTGCTTGCATTGCTTCAGGGAGAAGAACTGCAGGTTCTAAAGTGTGTTATGACTCCAGCTGGGTGGGTCAGTCTCTACTGGTGTGCTCTACCATGGCTTGATGAAAGGAATTTGAAACACTTCAACCAGTAATTTAGTGCAATAAAACGAGCACAAGATGGAAAGGTCCTTCTCTTACACAGATGAGAAAGACATATTTTAAACCAAGAGTCCAACATCACAAATAGAAACCATTAGGGGGACCTCCTGTGATACAGAAGCAGCTATAAACAGATATGCTGCAGTATTTTTTATGCTCCTTTTGACAAAAGCACAACCAGAGCAGTACATCTCACATTTTTAATCAATTCCCCATTTCACAGCCTCACTTTCAGAAGCAGAGCTGAAGTTCTGCATAGCCCTGCTCCTGCACTGTGGAAGGACCTCTTGGATTCTCTTTGCTGTAAGAGAAAAGTGTCACAGTAACATGCTGCTGATTGATATGTAGCTGTTCAGGACATTTTTCTATCTACTAAACTCTTGACACCATATTAAAATGCAAGTGTGCTGAGAGAGAGCTCCCCTTGCCCGAGTAGCGTGCCTAGTTTGGAGATCTGCACTTGTGCCATGGCTCCTCAGCTGATACACCATGTACCCAGCCCAGCAAAAGCTCCCAGTGGTGCAGCATGGCCAGGCATTAGCAAGACTGAAGGATAAATTTCAGAAACATGAGAAAAAAGAACTCAGACCAGAGAAGCTTTAATATCATGGAAGGCAAAGCTCCCTGAAAGGCCACAGCCTAAGCAGAGTCTGGCCCAGAACCTGGAGGGAAGCCTCTTTCTGGAGGGCACACACATTTCACTTCACAAAGGCTGATTTCCCTCCCTCTGATTGGTGCACATCTGATAACAGGTCCCTGCTGTCATGGACTTTGTTAGCACAAGGCACGTAAGCCAGCTTTTGGCAGGGTTTGCAACATATAATACCACCAGCTCCAGTTACATGCTTGAATGATCATAGAATCACTTTGGTTGGAAAAGACACTTCAGCTCATCCAGTCCAACCACTCTCTAACTCTGCCAAGGCTGGGGCTAAGCCATGTCCCTCAGCACCACATCTCTGCCTCTCTGAAACACCTCCAGGGATAAGGATTCAACCACTTCCCTCGGGAGTCTGTTGCAGTGTTTGAGAACCCTTTCAGTGAAGAAGTTTCTTCTAATGCAGAAACTAAACCTCCCCTGGTGGAAACTGAGGACATTTCCTCTCATCCTGTCACTTGTTACTAGAGAGAAGAAACCAAGCCCCACCTCACTTAGCCTCCTTTCAGGGAGTTGTAGAGAGCAAGGTTTTCTCTCAGCCTCCTTTTCTCCAGACTAAATAGCCCCCAGGTCCCTCAGCTGCTCCTCCTCAGCCCTGTTCTCCAGACCCTTCCTCAACTTTGTTGCCTTTCTCTGGATCTGCTCCACCACCTCAATGTCCTTCTTCTAATGCAGGCCCCAAAAATGTGCCCAGGACTCAAGGTGTGGCCTCGCCAGTGCTGAGTCCAGGTGCATGATCACTGCTCTGGTCCTGCTGGCCACACTATTGCTCATCCAAGCCAGCATCTGGTGGCCGTCTTTGCCACTGGATGATCAACACCCTCAGGCCCTTCTTTATAAGGAAGTTTCCAGCCACCTTGCCTCAAGCCTAGAGTCTTCATGGGGTTGTTATGACCCAAGTGTAGCAACCAGGCCTTGGCTTTGTTGAATCTCATACAACTGGCCTTAGCTCATAAATTGTGACTCAGACACTTCAAGTGTTGCTGCTGGGTTAAAGTTCTTATGTAGCTTCTGGATATTCTGGGCTAACCCTAATTATCCACCTCATTAGACGAGTTTTTCAGAAATGGAAATTGGCTAAAATCACTGACATTAGCATGGCATCCAACTGCCTCAAAGGACACAGCTTATCATTTCCCACCTATGTTTTGCTATTTTAGTCTGATGTTTAAACTATTAATTAGGCTAAAAAAAAAAAAAAAAAGAAAGGAAAAAAAGCCAAGTTGTACTATCTCCCTGGCTTTCAATACTTCAAGTGTTATTGAGTGCTTTCATTTACTACTAGATTAAGGCACCCAACTTTGTAATTTATGCTTTTAGTAGCATTTCAGCCTCAGAGATGAAACCAGCAGCGACAACTCCAGTTGCCAAAAGACACAAGACATTCCACAGCCATGGAGCTCATGAACTGGAGGAACCAACTAAAGTTTCTGTATCTGCAGAGGATATCTTGATGCCTTTCCATCCCCAGGAAGGGAAAGAGGAGAAAGAAGGAAAAATAATACTGAAAATAAAAGATTATATAAAGCTTTCTTGTAGCATATTTTCAAGATGAGATCTGCTGAGGAACTCTCTGTGAACATCTCCCTCTCTACTCCGGTCTGGTGAGACCCCACCTGGAGCTCTGTGTCCAGTTCTGGAGCCTCTGTTACAAGAAAGATCTGGAGGTGCTGGCAGGTGTCCAGAGAAGGGCCACAAGGATGAGCAGAGGTCTGGAGCTGCTCTGCTGTGGAGACAGACTGAGAGAGTTGGGGTTGTGCAGTCTGAAGAATGCTCTGAGGAGACTTTCTTGTGGCCTTCCAGTATCTAAAGGGGGCTACAAGAAAGGTCGGGAGGGACTTTTGAGAGTGTCAAGGGAGTGATAGGACTGGGGGGAATGGATCCAAACTAGAGGAGGGGAGATTTACATTAGACATTGGGAAGAAGTTGTTCCCCATGAGGGTGGTGAGACACTGGCAGAGGTTGCCCAGGGAGGTGGTGGAAGCCTCATCCCTTAAGGCCAGGCTGGACATGGCTGTGAGCAGCCTGCTGTAGTGTGAGGTGTCCCTGCCCATGGCAGGGAGGTGGAACTGGATGATCCTTGAGGTCCCTTCCAACCCTGACAATTCTGTGATCTATGCTGGCTTTGAATGTTGAGGTTCTTTAGCAGTAGGTATTTTAAATATATTCCTAATTATACATCAAATGCTCAACAGTTCATCTTCAGCAAGCAGTGGATGGCAGAATAACCATCCCTGAAGGCTTTTAAAAGATGCATGGATGTGCTGATGAGGAATGTGGTTTAGTGGTCCTGGCTTAGCAGTACTGGTGGATTGTGAGCTCTAGGTGGACTGGATGATCTCAAAGGTCTCTTCTAACTTCAACAGTTTTATGACTGTAAGTAGGGGAAGACTTGTATGGCAGCACAAAATGAATGAAGATGAGCTACAGCTGCAGGGTACAGCTACGTTGTTTGGAACACACTGTCTAAGCTAAAGAATGGCACTGGTACCAGAACAAGAGATGAGCAAAATGATTATGATCATTTTCATCTGGCTGTGAGAATGTTCCTGACCAGCAGAGTGAACATGTGTCCACACAGTAGCAAACAAAAATCTGAACTGATTCATGACAAGCTTGGAGTTCCCCATCCCTGAAAGTGTTTCAAAAAGGCAGAGATGTGGTGCTGATGGATTAGCATCAGCCTGGGGAGAGTTAGAGACTGGTTGGACTGGATGATCTTAAAGCTCTTTTCCAGCTAAAATGATTCTATGATAAGAGCTTTATTCCACAGAGGCCAAGCTGCCATTGGTGCCCACCAGGCACAGAGTGACTGCCTGGTATGAGCTGCAGGGTGCTGGAGGTGGTTGGGAAAGGTTCCCCTAGACACCAGGGGAAACTGCCTAGGTCATTCCTTTCTTTTTCCAGACTGTAACCCTGTGTATGACAAGGGTGACTTCCACAGCAGGAGTGGCACTAAGGCAGCAGAGGTATCCTTTCCAGTGCTGCATTCTTAGGGGTAGTCTTCTCCTCTCAAGCCTTAGAGATCTTTGGGTGAATCCACAGTGATCCTGGGCCTTTAGAGATGTTCCAGTAGCAGTCAGGAGCCCAGTGACATTTGCAGTGGAGAACACTGCAGAGCACTACAGAAAACAACATCTTCCCTCTTAAGTCACTCAGAGCTGCAAGGACTTCAAGAAGAAGATTTCATGTGACACTGGGTGTAATTTACACCAGGTTTACACACATGGAGATGACTGTGTGGTATACAAAAGCTGCCTTTTGTGTGTACATGATTGGATTGTAGAGCTCATGCATGAAAATTCTGTTGTTCTCTCTTACCTTCAAAGGGAAGCACACTGGGATGGCTTATCGTTACAAAAAAGGCTCTGAAGGAAATGAGGCAAGTGAGGTCCTCAGAACACCCTGATGGTGATTGTTTGTGTTGTAAATCCATTTCTCCAAGTCTTTTGAAATGATCTAACCCCTGCCAGGGACAGGGAAAGGAAAGACCTTAAGTGTGAGATGTTGATGACACTGCCAATGGAGACATAGATATAAATATATATTTGTATTGCTGTGTTGGCATGGGCTCAGCAGCTACATAAAATGCAACATTCCAACCATTTCACCCTCCCCTTTGGAGTGAGGGGTGTTTATTTTAGCTCTCTAACTCACTGCCTGTTCTTAGAAAGGCAGAGCTCATGGTGCTGTGCAATCTTGAGGTGCTTTTATGAGCGTAGCTGGAATGCTGCTGGGTATCTTTCTTCCTTGTGGTTTTTAAATCTTGGCTTGCAGAATCAGAAGCTCTTTCAGGGCTGCACAGGTAATTACCTTACTTCAGGTACAGTCTCAGATGCCCTGAGGTATTTTACAGAGGTTCTTCCAATATCTTTTTTCCAGTACTTCTTTTTCATCACCACACTTGCTATGCCCTTTTAATTCTGCATGTTGGCTAGTGGCGGATTTTTTTGGTTGCAAAGTGGCCAGTCTGTCTTTGATTCTGTTCCTTCTTTTATGTATCCTTTCTACTGCCAGAGAAGCATGAGGACAGACTCTGCTGTTAAGAGAAAAATGTAGAGGCTAAATTCCAACAATGAACTCAGTTACAGGAAATTGCATCTCAATATGAGAATTTTTTCTTTTACTGTGAGGGTGCTGGAGCCCTGGAGCAGGCTGCCCAGAGACGTTGCAGACATTCCTCCTCTAGATATCCTCAAAACCTGTCTGGATGCATTCCTCTGTGACCTGCCCTAAGTGGTCCTGCTTTGCAGCAGGGGTTGGACTCAATGGGCCCCGGAGGTCCCTTCCAACCACTACCATTCTATGACTCTAAATGATGGTCCAAATGAGCAGTTTGCTTTGCTGCACTAAATCATGATGATCTGTTGGAACACATAGTGAAGTGTTTTTGGAAGGCTGAAATGTCACCATTCCCTTGTTTTCAGAAGGAAAGCAAACCATAACCTCAGAAGGTTAGAATCTTTAAGGTTTGGAAAAAAGTCCTCTAAGATCATCAAGTCTAAGTGTCAACCCAACACCACCATGCCCACTAAATCATGTCCCAGAGTGCCATGTCTACATGGTTTTTGAATGCCTCCAGGGATGGTGACTCCACCACCCCCCTGGGCAGCCTGTTCCAGTGCCTGACCATTCTTTCAGCAAAAAAAATTTCCTAACATCCAATCTGAACTTCCCCTTGTGCAACTTGAGACCAATTCTATTTGTCCTATCACTTGATATTGGAGAGAATAGATTGACCCCCACCTCAATCCAACCTTCTTTCAGGGAGCTGTAGAGACTGAGGTCTCCCCTCAACCTCCTTTTCTCCAGGCTGAGCAGTTAGCAGGAGGTGGGGGAGTCTGGTGTTGTCTTCCCAGTGCAGATACATGATTTATGAAGCTCTCATGGTTCTTACTGGTATTTTTACAGTGGAAGCCACATTTTGGAAACCTTTAATATTGACCTTTCTCTTCTAGAGATTTTAAACACAAATAAACCACTCTCCCTTCCCCCCCTCCAAACTATTATCATTGTGCATTTGTTGACTATCAAATTTAAAAGATATTTCCATACCCATTTTTATTGACTTTTAAAGCTTTAAATAGACTTTATTCCTAATTAAACTTTATTGTTATTCCTAATTAAACTTTATTGTTTATTGTTTATTTTGGTGAAGGGTTTCAGAAACTTTGGACTTCATACAAAATAAAAAAAAATGATAAAAAAGAGGTTTCCCTCTTTTTGGTAAATGACACAAACCCTCTTGGCAGTGTTTTACCTGACTAGCTAATAAATGGGCTCTTCCATTTGTGTTGATTGAGAAAAGAAGCAGGGATAATGGGGAAATGATTGAAAAGGGTGTTTTGGATAAATAATGGTAAAAGATGACAACCATTGCATTAACATTTAGAGAGGAAGTGTAAGGGGATGACAGAAAAGATCTGAAGATCCTGCTGTGGATCATTTCTTGCTTATGCCTTTAGCACAGTGGAGCAGAATTTAGTGAAAGTCCTTTAAATCAGGCTTAATAAGTCAGATTCCTGCACTTTTGGATCATTTCCTGAAGTGTTCTGCTTGCTGAACAGCAAACCCAAAGTTTCCAGCTCTGTGATGGAAACTCTTCTATTCTACTGCTGATGGCACTATGGGATGTGTCGAATAAGGTGAGCAAAGCTGTCTGAGCCTCACCAGAGCATTTTAACCAAATAGTTCCTTGAGTTAGACTGTGGATGTGACCAGGCAACTTAGAGAGTTACAGAATCATAGAATTGTTTCATTTGGAAAAGCCCTGTGAGATCATTGAGTCCAACCATCAACCTAACTCCACCATGGCCAGCAAATCATGGCCCTAACTGCCATGTCCATAAGTTTCTTGAACACTCCCAGGGATGGTGACGCCCACGAGCAATCTTCTATTTCCATATCTGCTCAAAAGGAATTGTATCATGCTTTCCATCTTCCTTTTGGCCCATATCAGCCTTGCAATGGCTGATATTTTTTGTGGTTAGACCCCAGCTGGCAAGTCAGCCCCAACCAGTCACTCATGCCCCACCTGGTGGGATGAGGGAGGGAATCAGAAGAGTAGAAGTGAGAAAAGCCATGGACTGAAGAGTAAAAGCAAGTGTCTGTGTCTCAGGACTTGAGACAAAGAGATTTTAACAGGTAAAGCAAAAGCTGCACACATGAGCAAAGCAGAAGAAGGAATCCCTTCGCTGCTTCCCATCGCAGGCAGGTGGTGGCCATCTCCAGGAAAGCAGGGCTGCATCATGCTTACTGAGAAGATAAACACCATCACTCTGGAAGTCTCACCCCTTCCTTCTGCCTCCCCCTGCTTGAGATGCTGAGCAGGACATCATACAGTATGGAATATTCCTTCAGTGAGTTGGGGTCAGCTATCCCAGCTGTGTCCTCTCCCAGCTTCTTGTGTCCCCCCAGCCTAGTCCCTGCTGGGGTGGTGTGAGGTGCAGAGAAGCCCTTGGCTCTGCATAAGCACTACTCAACTGTGACTAACACATCCCTGTGTTACCAACACGGCTTGCAGTCCAACTCCAAAACATAGCCCTGTAATGGCTACTGTGGAGAGAATTAACTCTATCCCCACCCTGAAGAGGGACATGGTTTAGCACCACACCTGGTGCAGCTGGAGAATGGTTGGCCTTGTCTTTAAAGGGCTTTTCCAACTGAAATGCGTGGTTTTCATAACCACAGAATGGTTTAGGTTGGAAGGGGCCTTAGGGATCATCGAGTTTCAACACACCTGCAATGGGCAGGGACACCTCCCATCAGCATGGGCTTCTCAAGGCCTTATCCAGCCTGGCCTTGAACACCTCCAGGGAGGGGACATCCACAACCTCCCTAGGCAATCCATGCCAGAGTCTCATGACCTTCACTGTCAAGAATTTCTTCCTAATCTCCACTCTCAATCTGCCCTTCTCCAGCTCAAAGCCATTCTCCTCATCCTACCAGTACAAGCCATTGTAGTGGCATGATACCTCCTTCTTCTGAATCACCTGTCTTGAAGGGATTGTCCCCTGGGACTCAGCTCTGGGGAGGCCACACCTGGAGTGTTGTGTCCAGTTTTGGGCACCTGTGTGCCCAGGTGGCCAAGAAAGCCAAAGGCATCCTGGCTGGGATCAGCAATGCTGTGTCCAGCAGGAGCAGCGAGGGGATTGTCCTCTGGGACTCAGCTCTGGGGAGGCCACACCTGGAGTGTTGTGTCCAGTTTGGGGCAGCTCAATCCAAGAGAGATGTGGAGGTGCTGGAGCCAGGGCAGAGGAGGGCAAGGAAGCTGGGAAGGACCTGGAGAAGAAATCTGATGAAGAGTGACTGAAGGAGCTGGGGATGGTTAGTGTGAAACAGAGGAGGCTGAGGGGAGACCTCATGGCTCTCTACTACTCCTTGAAAGGACCTTGTGGAGAGGTTGGTGTTGGTCTCTTCTGACAGGCAGTTAGTGATAGAACAAGAGGGAATGTCCGCAAGCTGCCACTGGGGAGGTTTAGTCAACAGGGACAGTTCAGACTGGACATTAGGAATTTTTTTTTCACTGCAAGAGTGGTCAGAGATTGGTTATGTGCTGCCCAGGGAAGTGGTGGAGTCACCAACCCTGGATGTGTTTAAAGGTCATTTAGATGTGGTGCTTGAGGATATGGTTTAGGGGTGAACTTTGGAGAGTAGAATTATTGGTTGGACTTGATGATCCCAAGGGTCTTTTCCAACCTTTCTGTGAACCTTTCTGTGAACCTTTCTGTGATTCTATGAATCTTGAATTCAGAGGATACTCAGTATCACTAGCAAATAGCAATTAATGCAGTGCAATTATTGACAGTGTTCTAAAACTCAAGACACTCTTCCATGAATACCATTACCTCTTCAGAAACTGCACTCTTTCTGTTGGAGCAATATTAAATAATTGCCCCTCACATCTGCAGCTGAAGCACTGTTCACGTTATGCAGAATGCCTTCTGAAACACTAACTGATGGCTTTGTGCAGTGCCTCAATGGAATAGTTGCTTGTTTAGTGCAATACTTCCACTGAGCAAATGCTTGTGCTTTCCATTTTTTCCCCCTTTGTAAAGTAGTTTTTCATCCACTGCTATATTTTCAGAAAGATTTCTGGTTAGGAGTGATTGGATCACAATCTCTGATGCTTAACTGTTGGAGTGTGAGCTCTACAGCTACTGTTTCTGGTTTTTGGGTTGTCTGCAGGCAGGTTTCATTCTTTTTCCTTTACAATACTTCAGGCTTGGTATTTTCTGCTGCAAGATTTATGCAGGCTCACAGGATGTTAGGGATTGGAAAGGACTTCTGGAGATCTTCCAGTCCAAGCCCTGTGCCAGAGCAGGACCAGAGAATCCAGCACAGGTCACACAGGAACACATCCAGACGGGGCTGCAAAGGCTCCACAAGGAGCTCCAAAAGGAGACTCCACAAGGTCTCTGGGCAGCCTGTTCCAGTGCTCTGGGATCCTCACAGTGAAGAAGTTCCTCCTCATGTTCAGGCGGAGTTTCCATCCACTGCCCCTTGTCCTATCTCAGGGCACAAATGAGCAGAGCCTGTCCCTGTCCTTTCCTTCCTGACCCCCAGCCCTCAGCTATTGATAGACATTGATCAGATCCCTCTCAGCCTTCTCCTCTGCAGAGTGAATAGCCCCAGGGCTCTCAGCCTCTCCTCCCCAGGCAGTGCTCCATTTACCGTCATCTGTGGAAAATCTAGCTCATCAAACTGGTGCTGCTCTCTTAGAAACCAGTACTTCCAGGTTTGAAGGAAGAGAGGAGAGGAAGTGGGCTCAGGTTGTGTCTTGGCACAGGTTGGTTGTTGGATGTTAGGATAAAATTTGTCACAGTAAGGGTTCTCAGGCACTGGAACAGGCTGCTCATGGAGGTGGTAGAGTCACCATCCCTGGAGGTACTTAAGAGATGCAGAGATGTGATGCTGAGGGATGTGCTGTAGTGGTAGTAGCTTATCAGTAGTGGTAGGGTGAGGGTCTGAAAGGTCTCTTCCAACCTCAGTTCTGTGGTTCTATTATTCTATGATCATAAGGAAAACATGTCACCCACAGTTTTTTTAGTTATCATAAAGAATTGCAATAGAATTGCTTTTAGGTCTCATAGCACAGATCACTGTGTTGAATTTAACCATATTGTGAAGGAACAGCATGGAAATAACCTGGAATAGCCAGCTCGGAATGAATCTTGCAAGGAAGGACTAGCTGGATATTTCTGGTAAAGCTGATGTGCCTGAGCCCTGTCTCCAACCCACATGCAAGCTATCAGGAAGGGGGAGTTCCCAAGTAGCAGATTGTGCTACAACTGTGTGCTGGTTTGGGGCCAGACAGATCGTCTCTTGCCCCGAGAGGGACAAAAGAATGAGCCTCACACAAAGGGATTGGAGAGCAATGGAAAGTTTAAACGGGAAAGCAATTGGTGAAACTACAAAAGCTACAAAGCATAGTGACAAGAACATCCCAAAGCATACAGAGCCTCTTACATAACACCCAAAGGCTTCCCAGTCCTTCCCTTCTCCCCACCTGAGGGTCTACCCAACCCCCCAGGACTCTTTCTTCGCCCCACCCCTCCCTCACCCCCCCACTGCTAGGCTGGTCTCAGGCTGCCCAGGTCTGAGACTGCCTCCCCCTTCTCCTTCTGGCATTAAGCCTGGACAGGCCTAAGAGACCTTGAGATACTCCCCCACTGTTACCCAATAGAGAGCATCTCCCATGAGAGCAGAGAGGGAAGAAAGAGGAAGAGAGAGACTTTGCAGATGGATTGATAGGGGGCAGGATTTCTGGGTAGAAAGAGGCTGATTCCTGTGTCCACCTTATTGGGTTGGACACTCAGGACACCGGAGGTGTAGCTTATGTGGCAGTAACAGGAGGCACCCAGCCTGACCTGCCACAGACTGTGTGCTTGTATTAAAGAAGTTAGGTGTTCAAACTCCCACAAATACATTTTTACATAATCACATTTTTTACAAAATGGCTGTGAAATCAGGGCTTTGAGAACTCTGCACCACCTGGGCACCCTCCACCCACCTGGGCACCCTTTGCTGAAATTCCTCCTTTTCTGAGAGTGCAACAAAGGAAGATCTGTATGGAAATATCCCCTCCACGCAAACTTGTATTAATTCTGAAGTAACTGGTGAGCATATTCTTGTTCCAGTGACTTGTGTAAGGCTCCCTTTTGTTTCTCTGTATCCCAGAATCACAGAAACATTCAAGTTGCAAAAGATCCTTGGGATCACAGAGTCTAACTGTTAAACCTACTCTACAAGGGTCACCCTTTAACCATATCCCCAAGTACCACATCCAAACCACCTTTAAACACATTCAGGATTGGTGATTCCACCACCTCTCTGGGGCAGCACATTCCAATCCCTGACCACTCTTGCTGGGAAAAAAATCCTTCCTAATGCCCAGTCTAACCCTGCCCAGTCACAGCTTGAGGCTGTTCCCAACACCAACCTCTCCACAATGTCCTTTCAGCTGTAGAGAGCAACGAGGTCTCCCCTCAGCCTCCTCTGTTTCACACTAACCTTCCTCATCAGATTTCTTCTCCAGGCCCCTCACAGCTTCCTTGCCCTCCTCTGCCCTGGCTCCAGCACCTCCACATCTCTCTTGGATTGAGCTGCCCCAAACTGGACACAACACTCCAGGTGTGGCCTCCCCAGAGCTGAGTCCCAGAGGACAATCCCCCCGCTGCTCCTGCTGGACACAGCATTGCTGATCCCAGCCAGGATGCCTTTGGCTTTCTTGGCCACCTGGGCACACTGCTGGCTCCTCTTCAGCTGCTTGTCCCTTAGCACCCTCAGGTCCCTTTCTGCCAGCAGCTTTCCAGCCACATTGCCCCAAGCCTGTAGCCTTGCTTGGGGTTGTTGTGCCCCAAGGTCAGGCCCTGGCACTTGGCCTCGTTGAAGCTCCTGTGAACGCTGGCCATGGATCCAATCTATCCAAGTCCCTCTGAAGAGCCTCCCTCCCCTGGGGCAGATCAACACTGCACCTATCTTGGTGTCATCTGTGACACTCATGACACACTCTGCATCTTCATCAGGGTCATCAACAAAGATGTTAAACAGAAGCGGTCCCAACACTGAGTCCTGAGGAACACCACTGGTGACCAGCCACCAGCTGGATTTAAATATATTTTGATTACTTTGGCAAGTGGAAGATGAAGTAAATAATAGAATCATATAATAGTGGGGGTTGGTAGGTACCTGTGGAGATCACCTAGTCCAACCCTGCTGATAATGCAGGTATGCCTAGATCAGGCTGCAGTAAATGAAGGATAACAACAAAGAAAACGGAGATTATTTGGAGCTGTATGATTTAATTCATAGATTCATCACTTCAGTCATATGTGCTCTGTTATCTGCACTACAGTATAAAAAAATCAGTACTTCATACACCAATAAAGAGGAAGAATTATTTGTTTTTCACTGTCCTTGGGTAAGTTTTAGAAAAGAAACATCTAAAAACCATTTTCCCAAAGAAGTCTTTCAGAAATGCTTTGTTTAGTAAGAAAATAATCCAGAGTTTCAGCTATGTTGTCAGAATATCAAAGACAGAAAGGCCAGAAAGCGAATGACTGAGTACATCTGATCTCTTCTGGCTGTTTTTTTTTTTTCCTTTGTATGCCATTGTACTCTTCAGCTAAAACACAGATTTTGAACACATTATGTTAGAGTGCTGAAAACAAGATGAATCTTGCCAAAGGATGTCAAGGAGCTTTGGAACAAGATGTGGAATGTGAATAGTTTGTGAAATTTTTATGAAGAAAATTTCCCACCAGACCAACAACAACAAAAAAAGTAATTGTCATCTTTACTCTCACCTGGAGTACAGCATCCAGCTCTGGAGCCCTCAAGAGAGGAAGGAAATGGACCTGATGGAGAGGGTCCAGAGGAGGGCCACAAGAATGATCAGGGGCCTGGAGCAGCTCTGCTACAAGGACAGAGGGAGCTGAGGGTGTTCAGCCTGGAGAAAAGAAGGCTCTGGGGAGAACTAATAGCAGCCTGCAAGTATGTGAAGGGGTTACAAGAAGGCTGCAGAGGGACTGTTTGCAAAGGCCTGCAGGGACAGGATGAGAGCCAATGGCTTCAAACTAGAGCAGATTGAGATTTAGATTGCATGTGAGGAACAAGTTCTGCATGATGAGGGTAGTGGAACACTGGAACAGGTTGCTCAAGGAGGTGGTTGGGATCCCATCACTGGAGATATCTTCCAGCCACAGAATTTAGCTTAAGGATGTGTTGAAGTCTCTAGAATGCAAGAGAGAACATAGATATGCTGTTATGCATGCTGCTGAAATTTAAGCACATCTAAAAGCTGGGAGTATTTACAGGAGCTTAAATCTTAGTGTGAGATTTTGTGTCACTATTTTTGTGCACCAAAAAAACCACACAAATCAGGCTTCCAGTCTGCTCCTTGGCAAGCTGCTGCTTATACAATGCCATGAAGCCTTTACTGTTTCAGAAGCATAAAGCTGCAATGGGACTGCCCCACTGCAAATCCTTTTGAGCCCTGCAGATCTAACAGTGACCCATTCTTCTGCCTCATTAAAGCTGCTAATTCAGAAATTACCCTAATTCCCTCACCAAAGGGATTTAGAGACCTGAACCATTTCGATATCTAAAATCAATTTTAATTCTCTTTAAATGTCTTTATTGCAGAATCATAGAATGGTAGAATTGATTCAGTTGGAAAAGACCTTTAAGACCATTGAGTCCAACCATTCTCTAACTCTACCAAGGATGGGGCTAAACCATGTCCCTCAGCACCACAACTCTGATTCTCTGAAACACCTCCAGAGACAGGGATTCTACCACCTCCCTGGGCAGCCTGTGACAGTGTCTAAGAACCCTTGTGAAGAATTTTCACTAATGTCCAACCTAAATCTCCTCTGTTGCAACTTGAGGCCATTTCCTTTCTTCCTATTGCTACGTGATCGAACAGACTAATTCTACCTTGGCTCTGACCTCCTCCCAGGCAGTTGGAGAGAGTGAGAAAGTCTCCCCTCAGCCCCATTTTCTCCAGGCTAAAACAACCCCTGTTCCCTCAGATGCCCTGACAAGACCTGTTCTCCAAACCTCTCACCAGGGTCCCAAAACAAAACCCAGGACTCAAGGTGTGGTGTCACCCATGCCAAGTACAGGGGGATGATCATGCCCTCATGCTATTGGCCACACTATTCCTGATCCAGGCCATGATGCTGTTGCCCTTCTTGGCTACCTGGTTTATATTGAGCCAGCTGTTGATCAGCATCCCCAGGTCTTTTTCTGCTGGGCCGTTTCCAGCCACTCTGCCGCATGCCTGGAATGATCAGTTCAGCTCTGGGCCCTCACTGCAGGAAGGACATTGAGGTTCCAGAACATGTCCAGAGAAGGCCAATACGGCTGGAGAAGGGCCTGGAGCCCCTGGGCTAGAGGACGGCTGAGGGAGCTGGGGGTGTTGAGGCTGGAGAAGAGGAGGCTGAGGGAGACCTCACTGCTCTCTGCAGCTCCCTGAAGGGAACAGCTGAGGGAACAGCCTCTGCTCCTTGGTGGCAAGAGACAGGAGCAGAGGAAATGGGTGCAAGGTGCAGCAGGGGAGGTCAGGCTGGATGCTAGGAACTATTTCTCGCCAGAGAGGCTTCTCAGCCATTGGAATGTTCTGCCCAGGGCAGTGCTGGAGTTACAATCCCTGGAGGTGTTCCAGCATCTGTGGAACTGGAGCTTAAGGACATGGTTTGGTGTTGACCCTTCAGTGCTGGGTGGAGGGTTGGCTTGGATGAGCTTGAAGGTCTCTTTCAAATGGATGTTTTCTGTGATTCTGAGTGTTCATGGAGTTGTTGTGACTCCTTGTAGGACCCAACAATTGGCCTCTGCTCAGCCAGCCAGCCTGTTAAGATCCCTTCAGAAGATCAATACTCTCTCCCTGTGAAGTGTCATCTGAAAACTTACTGAGAGTGCCTTGATCCCTTTGTCCAGCTCATAGATAAAGACATTAAAGAGAATTGACCCCAGTACTGAGCTCTGGAGAATTATGGGTTTTTTTCTTGTTTTTCTTGTTCAGAGTTACTGAGACATTGTATTATCAACCAACAGCTGGTATTCTGTGCTTGAAGCCATAGTGTTATTTCTGTTAAAAAAATTACTGTTATTCATCTTTTTATTATTATTTCAAAGCTTTCTCTGCCCACTCTTTACCCAGAAATTAAGCTTGACAATTCTTTTTTTTTTTGTCTGATGAAATTTTAAATAAGGGCTTCAATTAGGAAAAAAATGGTGTAGCAAATGCCAGATTGGTGCAGACACCATGGAAGTCTGGTTTGAAGCTAATTAGTGCAGCCTTCTTGCATACAGGTGCTTAGCCCTGGGAAGCACTAAAGGGTGAAAGAGTCCTGAGAGCAGGACAGAATCAGATGGGAGAGCAAAATGTGGAAGTGTTCAAAACCTTTTAAATAGCTCCAGCCTGGATTTCCTTAAAGAAACGGGAATGTAAGCTTTTCAAGAGCAATTCTCCTGCTTGAAAAGTTGCTGGAAAGGAGACTGACAGTTTGTCCTTTTCTTCAGGGGAAAGCCAAATCATAGAAGTGCCTGAAAAGTCTTCAAAGGCTCTCAGCATTTCTGCTTTACTTTTACTCTATCCGGATCTGGTGCCTCAGGGCATAGAACAATCAGGAACGTTTAGCACTGTCCCAGGGAATTTGCTGGTGTGGCTCTGTGATGGGTTAGGGTTCAGCTCAGCTCCCATCTGAGTCACTGGGAAAAGTCTCATTGCCTTGATGTTTATCAAGCTCTGACTGCTCAGAAAAGTGGAACAGAACAGACCTAAACAGAGCATTAGTTCTTATAACGTGACAGTTTGGTACCAAGAGGAGAAAAAAAAACAACAAAAAACCACACAGGGAAGATCAGAAACAGATCAGATTTTAGGACAAGGACATAAAATGTGAAAGATGAGCAAACCAACAATAATCCCAAGTGCCTTCCAGCCTGGAAAAAGCCTGTGCCATGTGGCATTCTCTTGAGGTATACACATGCTTAATGGCTTGGAAAATGCCATTAGAAATGACTATTTCCAGTCTTACACACTCCATCCCCTAAAGAGGATTAGGAGATTACAGTTTTAAGACAACCAGAAGAATGGGTTAAATCTCAGCCAGTTCCAGTTTTCATTACTGTCATTGTCTTGAGGTGAGATTAAAGTTGTGTCATTTGCTATTTCCATTAATCCCTTAAAATCTGGGAAGTGAAGGTAAATTTAGCCTTGGTAGGTTAATGTCTCAGGGACTCTGCTACTGACCTCTGATTTCTTTGTCCTTTTTCTCAGCACTGTGATTGCTTTCATAGAATCACAGAATGGTTTCAGTTGGAAAGACCTTTAAAATCATGGAGTGTAAACCCAACACCACCTTGCCCACTAAACCATGTCCCCAAGTGCCATTGTTTTTAATGCCTCCAAGCATGGTGACTCCACCACCTCCCTGAGCACCACCTACTCTTGCAGGAATATCCAATCTACACCTTGCCTGGCAAAACCTGAGGCTCTTTCCTCTCCTCACTAGTTAATACTACTCCTATCAACCCCCATCTCACTTCAGCCTCCTTTCAGGGAGTGGTGGAGAGAAATGAGGTCTCCCCTCAGCCTCCTTTTCTCCAGACTAAAAAGTTTCAGTTTGTCCTTCCTCAGCAGAGGAGGAAAACTCCTCTGCTCTCCCACATGTACCTATTTAAGTATTTTAGGAATGTGGTGCCTCCACCAATATTCAGTGTTCTGTGGTTCACAAAGAAACATTGTTTATTCTTTGTGCTAATTGCTAAGTCTACACAGCCCATGGGTGGCAGGCATGAAGAATGGCTGTATGATGACCCATACATGGGGCCATCCCAGAAAGCAGGACTTTCATGGGGGTGCAGATGCCATCATGCTGCCATCGAATATCCTACTGTGTCCCTGAGCCGTCTGATGATGTGAATTTCTGTGCACTGCCAAAGGTTACAGCAAACCTCTCATAGGTAATGAGAGGGCAGGAGAGGATAACTTACCTCCATGAACTTCCTACAATAGGGAAAGGTCCTTTCCTTCCACTAACAAGGGCTGCAAAGGGAACAATCCTCCTGGGCTGGAACAATCCTCACCATCAATACAGACTGGGGGATGAGGTGTTAGAAAGCAGCCCTGAGGAAAAGGCCTTAGGGGTGCTGGTGGATGAAAAGCTGGCCAGGCAGTGTGAGCTTGCAGCACAGAAGGCCAAGGGCAGCCTGGGCTGCATCCAAAGCAGCATTGCCAGAGATGGAGAGAGGGGATCCTGCCCTCTGCTCTGCTCTGCTCTGCTGAGACCTCACCTGGAGTACTGTGTCCAGCTGTGGAGCTCTCAGTATAGGAAGGCCATGGACCTGATGGAGAGGGTCCAGAGGAGGCCACAAAAATGATCAGGAGGTTGGAGCAGCTCTGCTGTGAGGACAGGCTGAGGGAGCTGGGGTGGTTCAGCTTGGAAAGGAGAAGGCTCCAGGCAGACCTAGTAGTGTCCTGCCAGGACCTGAAGGGGAACAAGAAGGCTGCAGAGAGACTGTTTGTAAAGGCTTGCAGGGACAGGAGCAGGGACAATGGCTTCAAACTAGAACAGAGCAGATTGAGATTGGATGTTAGGAACAAGTTCTGCACCACGAAGGTGGTGGAACACTGGAACAGGTTGCCCAGGGAGGTGGTTGAGGCCCCATCCCTGGAGATCTTCAAGGTGAGGCTGGACAGGGCTCTGGGCAACCTGATCTAGTTGGGGTTGTCCCTGCTGACTGTGGGGGGGTTGGACTGGATGAGCTTTGGAGGTCCTTTCCGGCCTGGATCATTCTGTGAATTCAGAAGGTACCTCACCTCTGTCCTTAAGAAAAGGAGAGAACAGCATCATTTTCCTAGACATTAATTCTTGGTTGTAATCTCCTGGCCCTCCTTGGCTGCTGTGCCTGCCTGCTTCGGAGTGGGGCAAAAGTCCTAAGCTGACACTGAAAGATAAAAGCATTTCAAAACCTGGTGTGAGCAGTTTCCCATGTGAAAAAAAATGCAAATGTGTTAGGGTTCCATGGGCTACTGAGAAGAAAACTCTGGAGGTAATTAGAATAACCAGCAAGATGACAACATAAGGAACATAAAGTACTTAGAGGAGTGATGGAAAGAAAAGGTTTGCAAATTCCTTTAAAAATTATCTTAGCACTACATGACATGATACTTCACTTGATCAAAAGACCAACATTTTCTGAGGCCAGACTTGAGGACACCCTGCAGGCAAATGTCCAGCAAGGCTCTACTTCATATATTATAGGGAAGACTTCCATTTTTCAGGTGAACAATATTTTCTCTACCTGTACTTTTGCAGAAGAACCTGAGGTTCAGATTGAGGATTAGAAGAAACTTCTTCACCAAAAAGGATCTCAGGCACTGGCACAGGCTGCTCAGGGAGGTGGTCGAATCCTCATCCCTGGAGGTGTTTCAGAGATGTGGTGCTGAGGGCCATGGGTTAGCAGGTGCCTTGGCAGAGTTAGAGAATGGTTGGACTGGATGATCTTGAAATTCTTTTTCCAACGAAAATGATTTAATTCTTCTGTGATTCTAATGACAGAGACATAATAGCAACAGCAGCAACACCATTGTTGCCTGTTCCTAAAGAAAGCGGGTTAAAGGAGATGCCTGCCTTTCATTTTGGGCAATAAAAGGCTGAGAATAAAACTCAGGTTGGCCTCATTTGCCCCTACAGCTGCTGAGGTTGCAAAGGCACAGTGACCCTTTGTGCTTGCTTGTCTGAAACTGAGCTTCCAAAGGCATCAGTCCCTGTAATGAATTCAAACCTCTAGCTGTTTTTGTTTACATCAGCTACCTAAAGAACATAGGGCAGCTAAATCAGGAAATGCCAGGCAAAGGGGCACCCAGTAGTCTTTCTTGTCTTTAACAGCATAAAGAGTCTTCAGTTCACCCTCTGCCTTCCTGCACGGCAATCTATTGTCCAGGTGTGTTCTTGTCTAAAAGTGAAGGTGCAGGAAGTGGGAGAAAGAAACCAGGGAGAAAAACAAATGGTGGGCTTAAAGCACTATAGGTGCTACTAAGAGAGGGGAAACAAAAGCCAAAGCCAACATACAGTGTTCATCCATGTCCATGTGCACATGGGAGATTAAATATACACAAGCATGTCACTTTTCAAGGTGAGAGAAGAAATAAACATCAAGTTAAACCTCACCTAGAGTACTGCATTCAGTTTTGGTCCCTGCTGTACAACAAAGATGTGGATAGTCTGGAAAGTGTCCAGAGAAGGGCCATAAGAATGCTTAGAGGCCTGGCATGTGAGGAAAGGCTGAGAGAGCTGGGGTTGTTCAGCCTGGAGAAGAGAAGGCTTAGGGGAGACCTTATTACCATGAACCAGGACATGAATGGTGGATACCAGGAGGATGGCGACTCCCTTTTTCCAAGGAGTCCCATGGAAAAGACAAGGGTTTCTGGGGACAAATGACTGCTGGGGAGATTCCAGTTGCACTCCACAAGAAAAATGTTCCCAGTTAGAACAGTCAGACATTGGAATCATCTCCGGGCAGTTTTCAGACTCAGCTTGAGAGGGTGCTGGGCCAGCTCGTTTCAACTAGAGTAACACCTAGAAAGGTTGGAGCAGGTGATCCTTCCAAGCTGGCATTCTATATTTCTGTGATTCCACAAAAAAAGACCAGATGTGTTAGTAACATCCTCAGACACTGTGAGGGATACCTGGTGGGCAAGATACACATCAAGTTCTAACAGCAAGTTCTTTAAACCTCAGGAAAGCTTTTGTAAGAGCTAGCTGGAACCTGGAGCAGCAGCAACAGTGTGAGCAGATGTTTTGCTGTGATCTTAAGTGTGATTACTGCAATGTCATAAGACTGAAAAGACTTGGCTATACTGAGTCATAGCAATGTTCAAATCACACACCCTCGAGGCCATCACTGCTACTCATCTATCTCTAGACTTGTGTGGGCAGTAATTATTCTCCTCATGTATATTAATCTCTTGGCCTGTTCAAATAGAATTCCTATCTTGAAAAGTTCTGTGACATGGTAAGTAATTAGTGAGAGGAAATGGCCTCAGGTCGTGCCAGGGGAGGTGTAGGTTGGAGATTAGGAACAATTTCTTTGCTGCAAGAGTGGTCAGGCATTGGAACAGGCTGCCCAGGGAGGTAGCAGAGTCACCATCCCTGGAGGGGTTCAAGAAACCTGTGGCCATGGCACTGTGGTTTAATGGCCATGGTGGTTTTGGGTTGATGGTTGGACTCGATCTTAGAGGTCTCTTCTGAGCAAAGTGATTCTGTGATGCTGTACCACATGCTTACATTCTGCAGAAATTGTCTACTCTGTTTTCATCTCTAGCTCCAAAGCTTCTGAGACAGAGGAGGAATGTGAGGAATGTCATTACTAGGTCCCAAGTCTTCTGAGAAAGGTTGTTTTGTGGTGTAGTACAGGGATTTGGGAAGTGATGTCTCAGTTATCATAACTGGCTTTGAGAAGATGGAGCCACTGCAAGTTGTTTGTGTCAGCTTCATACTCACACAGTTTTGTGTTTCTTCATTAGCTTACCAGAGGAATTTTAAAGACATGCCACCAAATATTGCAATGAGAAGGTCACTGGGGCTTCAGAAGAGTTCTCCAGCTTTTATTTTTGTGTTTCACAACAACGGGTGAACTATAAAGAACTGCTCTACTCACTTTAGTCACTGGAACACTCTGGAGCTGATTTCAAGTGATCTCCCCATCTTGCCACGATGCACTGACCCATGATTCCTGAAGATCATTCAGTAGAATGCTGTCATCTGCACTAATATAAACTCTGAACATGTACAGCTGCTGTAGCAAGAAAATGATTTGAAGGGATGGGCAGAAATGACAGAAGGTGAGAGTGAGTGTCAAGCCAGAGAGGAAGTGGCAGCATTGCAAGAGTGAGTGGGAACTGAAGTCACAGAATGGTGGAAGAGCTGAGGCATTAAATGAATACTTCACAAGTAAGAACAGAGGAAGATGTGCCAGCTGAAACTGCCTGTTGCATCCACCACCACGGCTGACTTCAGAGCTAGTGAGGCGCACGTATTGACTAAGTTAAGAGAAGTGAAATCAACAAATCATCCATGCCATGTGCAACCTTCAGGCTTCCCAAGGAGACTACAAGAGTAGATGGAGTAGATGGCTCAGGTAGGCTGCTCTTCACTCAGCAGCTACAAATGCCACGTTCACAAATAATGGAGACAACACTGCTCTAGACCAAAATACCATCAGGTTTGAACTCCAGCTGGGTAGGTACAGAGCCACAGAATCACAGAATGCATCAGGCTGCAGGGATCCAAACCCCGTGAAGTGAGAAGGGACATCTCCAATTAGATCAGGGCCCCATCAAGTTTGACCTTGAATGTCCCCAGAGATGAGGCCTCCACCGCATCTCTGGGCAACCTGTTCCAGTGTTCCACCACCCTCATTGTGAAGAACTTTCTCCTAATGTGCAAACTAAGTCTAGGAATTGGTCTCAGAAATGTACCTGACACCTCACTGGAAGGAAAGATACACTTCCTAGGAATGACACTTGTGGCATGTGGCACTTCACTCATCACACGTGGTTATCCCAAGGAAAAGCCCTATGTGCTTCCTTAGTTCCTTACTGGCTCTTGCTAAGCAGAAACAAGTACGACACCTACTTACTACCTTCATAAGATACTTGAGCGTACGTGGTGTAGCTGGCCATGGTGGCCTGGCAGCTCAATCTTGTCTTTCTTTTTCCACTTCATCTGTGTGCACACAACAATAAACCAAATAATCGCTCATTCAGAGGCCCAAGGTATAGTAAGAAGCCTACTCAGGGGGTTGTATTTTCATACATCTTGAAGGATCACTTCCACTTGTTGACTTTAACTGCAGGGAAGAAATGGCCAGGTGAAAATGTAGCCATGTAATTAGTAGATGCTGACTAAAATGCAATGGGACTTAGGAGTTTGTGGAATGCAAAAGAAGGAATCACAAAGCATCACTGTACCCACCAGGGATTTGCTTTCACTCTGAGTGGCCAGAGTGAAATTTCTAATTAGCAATTAGAAACATTCTTCTTCTACAGGTGCTAATCCTATAGTCCTTATTTACAACTAGTGGAATCATCCTACTGAGTAGGGCTACATCTCTGTGCAGCAATATTTAGCTATCAAAATAATGGAATCATAAAAAGGTTGGGGTTGGAAGGGACCTTAAAGATCATCTAGTCCCAACCCCACCATCATGGACAGGGACACCTCCCATCAGCCCAGGTTGCTCAAGGCCTCATCCAGCCTGGCCTTGAACACTTCCAGGGGCATCTGCAACCTCCTTGGGCAACAAGTTCATCTTCTACACAAGAAGCAGTTTTGAACAGAAGAAACTGACCCTGGGTGGGCTGTATCAGCCTAACACCATCTTCTGAAGCTGCTGTCTTTCAAAACCTCCCCTTCAACTGGTACCAGTGCTGAACATCTCTGTGCAGGGATATTTAGCAATCAAGATCCATCACACAATTTCTATGGGCAGAATGTGATTTCCTCCAGAAAGAATTATGCAAGACTTTAATCTGATTTGCTCTCTGGATTGAAAGAAATTCCACATGCAGAGAGCAACTCTATCCATTTATAGTCTTTCCAAAGAAGAGCAGTTCTGGTTTTGCTCCTCTCATTTCTCATTTGGCTGTAGGCTCAGCTGCTCAATCCTCTAAGTCTGTAAAATGCCAGCTGCCTAGTCCTTTACTGCCCACTTCCCAGGAAAGGATTTTGTGCAATATAGGATTTAACTCATAAACTGTCCTGAAAAATGTGGGATGAAGAACAATAGCCCTTCCTTCTATCTCTATAAAACACAGGGCCCTCTGAAGAGCAACCTAAAGGTTTTATCTGTGTAATTCTGGTGTGATTAATCTTTTAGAGGTGTTATTGGCATGATGAATGCCCAATAGTCTGCATTACTTCTAAGGACTAATGTCACAATGAAGGTGTGAGTTTGTCAGCCCCAACTAGTGATAAGCCTATTATGCCCTGTCTCTGTGTTGTGGTTTATTGGGAATGTGACAGCCTCTCTAGGTCTCAGGGATGGCAGTGTTGAACAAGCACAAATTAAGGAATAGCCCACACCCCTGCAGAGTTTAGCTAAATTAGTAAAGCTCAGGAATGCAAAAAGAGGATTAGCATCTCCCTTTTAAAGACAGAGCAGCCTCAGGCTGGGAGGGGAGCAGTAACTTGTCATATATTTTTGCACAGTGTGAATGTCAGAGCCACGCTGGTGTTTGTCGTGTTCTGCCGCAGAGCATGCCCAGCAGCTCTGAAACAACAGACCAGATGCTCCCTTGGGGTTACATTTATATGAGTGTCCGGAAGACAAAGCAGGGATGTACTAGAGAGCAAATGAAAACACAGCCATAAGATCAGGCAACTTTTAATATCTGCCTGTGAAATCCCTTAATATATTTTCTCAGCTTTGTAGGCTTCTGTCTTAAATTCTTCCACTCTTAGCCCAGCTTCACGTTTTAGAAAGTTAGAAGCAATTGCTTCTAACTGCATCCAGCTCTGGAGCCATCAATAGAGGAAGGAGATTGACCTGATGGAGCAGGTCCAGAGGAGGGCCACAGAAATGACCAGGAGGTTGGAGCAGCTCTGCTATGAGGACAGGCTGAGAGAGCTGAGGGTGTTTAGCCTGGAGAAGAGAAGGCTCCAGGGAGACCTCAGAACAGCCTGCCAGGACCTGAAGGGAGCTACAAGAAGGCTGCAGAGAGACTGTTTGCAAAGGCCTGCAGGGACAGGATGAGGGACAATGGCTTCAAACTAGAGCAGAGCAGATTGAGATTGGATGTGAGGAAAAAGTTCTGCACCATAAGGGTGGTGGAACACCGGAACAAGTTGCCCAGGGAGGAGGTTGAGGCCCCATCCCTGGAGATATTAAAGGTGAAGCTGGACAGGGCTCTGGGCAACCTGATCTAGTTGGGGATGTCCCTGCTGACTGCAGAGGGGTTGGACTGGATGAGCTTTGGAGGTCCCTCCAAACCCAAACCATTCTGTGATTCTGTGATAATAAATAAAATCACAAAAGTGTAGAATCATTAAGGTTGCACAAGACCTCTAAGGTGAAGTCCAGCTTTCTATCCAATGCCTCTATGACCACTAGACCATCTCCCAAAGTGCCACAGCTACTCATGTTCTGCTACCCCATTCAGAGAAGTAATTGGTTGCTTCCTTTGGGAGAAGGAATGCAGAGGGTAGAATTTCAGTTTATGGGAATGGCAGGCAGGTTAAAAAAGCTGTGATTTTTGAAAATGGTGTAAGGAAATTGAAAGGTTTCCCTAGACCTGGAGACGGGGATTAACAGAATAACTTCATAAATACAAAAGACACAGTCAAAAACTCACAGAAAGGTTTTTGTCACTCTTGTTTTTGAAGGCACAGACTGTGCTTGTTCCAATATTGCATATTTGCATACCCAGAATCACAGAATCTCAGCAGGGTGGGGGTTGGGAAGGGCCTCTGGAGATTATCTAGTCCATCCACCTTGCTGAAGTAGGTGTGCCTAGCTCAGGCTGCACTTGAATTCTTCCTGCAGAACCCAAGTATCTGATCCTTCTGCACTGCTAAGTTTAGCACCAGCTGTGCCTGTCCCTAAGCAAGATGACAGATTTCCTGAGTTGTACTCAGAGTGTTCTTGTGGGATGCTTGTGGGAATGCCTGGATTCTGAAGAGCTGGACAGCTGAGAGATGGTGGAGCTGAGCTTGCCCTGTCTGAAGTGTCTTCCTCCTCCTGTGTGCATAGGATGGAGGCTCTTTGTGTGCTGTAATACAGCAGCTATACATAGTCAGAAAGAGAATGTTTTTATAGCCACATTGCAGCTGCTTGGGATGCTTTAAGCAGCAAAAAGCACAAAATAAAGGAGAACAATCTGGTGCAGATGTATAGCAAGATACAGAAATAACTGAAAATTCAAAGGAATTACTAAAGCTATCCTACAAACTTTGAATTATAGAACCACGGAATTGTTTTACTTGGAAAAGCCCAACCAGCATCAAACTCTGCCAAGGCTGCTGCTAACCCTCAGCACCACACCTCTGCCTCTTTGAAACACCTCCAGGGATGGGGATTCAACCACGTCTCTGGGCAGCCTGTGCCAGTGTTTGAGAACTCTTTCAATGAAGATGTTTCTTCCAATGTCCAACCTAAACCTCCCCAGGTGAACATCGGCAGAATTACACAAACCCTTTTTTATTGCTCTCACCTGAAGCTGTATAAAACTTCTCAGAAATCAAAGAATTCAAACACTAAAATTACAATCCCCTTCTCAAAGGTTATATTATTAGAGTCTACCTCTCTGGAGGCATTCAAAACCTGCCTTGATATGTTTCTGTGTTATTTACCCAGGGTGATCTTGCTCTAGCAGGGGGATTGGACTCGATGATCTTCAGAGATCCTTTCTTCCCTACTGTTCTGTGATTCTGTGGTGATTGATTCATCTTGAAAACGAGACCTTTGTCACATGTAGGAGATGTCCTGACTATCATTTTAAAAGGAGAGCTCCAGCTGATGAAGCATTGGCTGAAAAGAGTAATTAGTGATCAAAAAAAAAAAAAATCCCTTAGTGGAGATTTTTTAATTTTTATTTTATTTAAATGCTTCTCTCCCCAGTATTAATTTCAGCATCTGTGATCTCATGACTTCAATAAAAGTCCACGAGGGAATGGCTCAATCCATTTACAAGATTTATCAGAGAGAAGAGGCCATGGCTTTGTTTTACACAGAATGAGGATCCACAAATAAGCTAAGCACCTGCTGCACCACTCTGGCAGTGTGTGAACTGCTTCAGAGGCTGTCCAGCAGCTAATGTTGCTGGGTGGAAAACTGGCTGGATGGCTGGGTCCAAAGAGTGGTGGGGAATGGAGTTAAACTCAGTTGGCAGCCAGTCACAAGGGCTGTTCTGCAGAGCTCAGCACTGGGGGCAGTTCTCTTTAATATCTTTATCAATGATCTCAATGAAGAGTTCAAGGCACCCTCAGGCAGTTTGCAGGGAGAGCTGATCTGTATGGGGGTAGGAAGGCTCTACAGATGGACCTGGGCAGGTTGGATCAATGGGCCAAGGTCAATTGTATGAGATTCAACACAGCCAAGTTCTGGGCCCTGCTCTTGGAGCACAACAGCCCCATGAATGCTCCAGCCTTGTGAAAGACTGACTGGAAGGCAGCCCAGTAGAAAAGGACCTGGGGGTTCTGGTTGACAGCAGCTCAAGATGAGCAGGCAGTGTGCCCAGATGACCAAGAAGGCAAACAGCATTTTGGCCTGGGTCAGCAACAGTGTGACCAGAAGGGCCAGGGAAGTGATTGTCTCCCTGTACTCAGCACTGGTGAGGCCATACCTTGAATACCCGATTCAGTTTTGGGGCCCTCACTACCAGAAGGATGTTGAGTGGCTGGTCCAGAGAAGGGCAATGAAGCTGGAGAAGGGTCTGGAGAACAGGGCTGGGGAGGAGCAGTTGAGGGACCTGGGGATGTTTAGTCTGGAGAAAAGGAGGCTGAGGGGAAACATTCTCAGTCTCCAAAACTGCCTGAAAGGAGGTTGGAGACAGGTGGGTGTTGGTCTCTTCTCTGTAGTAACAAGTGATAAAGAGGAAGGAAATGGACTTGAGCTGTGCAGCAGAGGCTTTTATTAGATATTAGGAACAATTTCTTTGCTCCAAGAGAGGTCAGGCATTGGAACAGGCTGTCCAGCAAGGTGGTGGAGTCCCCATCCCTGAAGGTGTTCAAAAAATGTACAGACATGACACTTCGGGAGATGTTTTAGTGGGCACAGTGGTGTTGGGCTGATGGGTGGACTCAATGATCTTGGAAGTCTATTCCAACCAAAAAAATTCTGTGATTCTATGATTCTATGAACTAATTATGCAAAAATAAGCCTGGGGTCACAGACAGCTGAGACTTACTCAGGAGCATAAATCGTTTTGGAAAAACCCTTCTGTACCAGCTGGAGATGTTGTTGGCTATTATCACGGTGTTCTAAGGCACCATGTCTGTTTTGGAGCTGAAGAGCTCATCTTGATACACTTTGCTGCAAAATCAGACAGCTAAAGTTAAACAACAGAACAAATTAAACAGCAATCAATGACACTGATGCTAATGGGTGCTTCTGCTGTGCAGTAGATGAGGAGTGCTTGCACTGCCCTTCCTCTGACTGGAGCTGGGGAAGCCACACCTGGGAACAGCAGCATCTGCAGAAGCATTTGTTACATTTAGATCTGGAAAGACATGGGTTTAAATTCTTCCCAGAGAGATTGGCCATTGGAATGTGCTGCACGGGGAGGTGATGGAGTCACCATCCCTGGCAGTGTTTAAAACCAGTCTGGATGAGGCACTCAGTACCATGGTTTATTTGATTAGATGGTGTTGGGTGATAGGTTGGACTTGATAGGCTTGGAGACCTTTTCCACCCTGGTTAATTCTGTGATTCTGTGATTGATTCTGTGGGCTGCCTTCCTAGATCCTTTGATGCAGCCCCTTTCTGGGACCAGAGAGAAGGCAACATTGCACTTAGAATATTACTTTAATTTAAATCTAGAATAACTTAGCACAAAAAAACCCCAACAAAACAACATAACAACAACAAAAGGATAAAGGCATTTCTTAGATCCATCTTAAGAAATTCAGCTGAGCTTTCTGTGGTGGGAACTTGCTTCATTTCACTTTAAGCACCAAATTAAATACAACCAAATATTTTTTGGCAGCAGGCCATGGGAAAGAAGCAAAATTCTACCTACTCATATTTAATGTTAAAATCGATGGCAGAGTGTTATGAAAGCCTGAAGGAATAGAAATGTCTGTTCTTAGCATACACAGTAACAGACTCTGGGGGTCAAGAAATGATGTATTGCTGTAATATCTGCTGCCTTTTGGAGTGACACTTGTAATAAATGACACATATTCATCTTCTGATTTCTTTATTAGTAACACAAATTTCACCATCTGCGATTATCACCATGGATGGCAGATGAAAAATTCCCCCTCTGCAGAAGGAGGTACCTGTCGGCTTACACGAGGGAGGCATTGAAAGAACTTGACCCCAGCAGTTCCTTTCCTGTCTCACAAGAGAAATTAGGAGCCTCTTCACTTGGCAGGTGGCCCCCAACCTTCCCAGGCTTCTTTTGAGCACAGAATCAGACACCATCAGTGAGGGAATACATCAAAATTAGGGAATCATTTACTTTCTGCATGTGTTTGGCATGGTCCTGAGGACTGGCAGTGGACCTTATCCCACGATCAATGTCCCTCCCATCATGGTTGAAGGAAATGTCTGTCTTAGCTGCAAGCTCTGTTGAATTCCCTACTATGATCTCTGAAGATATGTAAATGAACATTAGCTCTGGAATATGAGATTGTGGAAATGCCTGAAGAACATGATGGCTTGGGGAAGAGTTAAAAAGCCAGTCTCTTTCTAACAAGACATTTTCTCTTTGAAGGAAGCACTTGAGTGATGGGAAGTTGAGTCTACAATATACATTAAGTATGAAAAGCTGAGTGAGAGGCAATTATCAAAATGATTTGGATTCAGGTGGAGAAATTCAAAGCCTGTTTCAGCAGAGAATCTTCATAAAGAAATCCATGAATTCACATTCTGAGAAGGCAATTGCTTCCAGTGAATGGCTGTGAAAGAAATGGGAATTTCTACAAACAGAACATCAACAGACAGGAATGCAGACAGGAACTTCACCACTTTGCGGGTGAGCTGATCTCCGGTAGCAGATCAAAGATCTTATTGCCCCAGAACTACAGAAGCTTTTGTCAGCTGCCCAAACAAGCTACCTGAGGTGTCTTGTAGTGTCCTGAGCCTTCACTTCAGGAAGGCTTCTGTCCTTCCTGTGGCACCACAAATACCCTGTTGGCATCACAGATATACCAAGGCATCTTACAGACATGCCTGACCGAGCTGAACACGAGGACACACATCCCGGGTGTTAGAAATCTAAGCTACTGGAAGTTCTGATGGTTTATATAAAAAGAACTGCAGATCACAGAATCACAGAATAATTTTGGTTGGAAAAGCCCTCTAAGATCATCCAGTCCAACCATCAACCCAACCCCACCATGGCCACCAAACCATGGCCCCAAGTTGCCATGGCCACACCTTTCTTGAACACCTCCAGGGATGGCAACTCCACCACCTCCCTGGGCAGCCTGTGCCAATCCCTGACCACTCTTGCAGGAAAGACATTTTTCCTAATATCCACTCTAAAATATTTCATTCTGATAGGGGAGGTAACCTTGCAATTGCTTGCACACATTTCTCCTCCATCAATATTTATTCACAGATAGAGCACCGGAGAAATGCATTACTTTGGGGAATTCAGTAGCTACTTTCAATAGCTGATCAGGCAAAATATATAAGCAAAAAGACTTTCTCATGGATTCCCATTGTGCAAATTTTGGCATTAATGTCAAATGGCAATTACTACTCCACCACAATCTCCTGATCATGATGTCAGCTGATTCACAGACACAAACCAGAAGCTGGTTTCAAATAATTAGATTACTTTCTGAAGATGGTTTTGTGTTTTCTTCCCCCCCTGGTTTTATCCAGTCTGGAAATCATTATTCCTTCATCTAGGTGTGGTGGCTCTTATCCCAAAACACTGTCAAGTTTTTCAACCTCGTATTTTATTAAATAGAAGTAACCAAAAGAAGAAATAAAATCTCAATTAACGAAGAGGGGAGAGGGCATATCCATTAAATTTATCTGTGTTTGGGTTCTCCATGATGGTGACAAATAGAAGCAGAGAATCACAGAGTGGCCTTCATTAAGTGTCATGGGTTTGGCTGTATACTAAGAGTGAAAAGGACTCTTCATTGAAATTATTCCTATCATTATATTTGAGACAGACACATGGAAAGAACATAACTGCCTTGGAGCAAACATCTACAACTACCTGGAAAGAGGCCATAGTGAGGTGGATGTTGGTCTCTTTTCCCCAGTAACAAGTAATAGGGTGAGAGGAAATGGTCTCAAGCTGCACCAGCGGAGGCTTAGGTTGGGTATTAGAAGAAATTTCTAAAGGGTTCCCAAAGACTGGAACAGGCTCCAACGGAAATGATTCTGTGATTATGAGCAATGTATTAGAAAATGCTACTTGATCAACTTGAAAGCAATGTGAGAAAATATTTGCATCTGACTTTGGAATAAGTATCCAGTTCATAGGTCCTCCCAAATGGATGTTTTACAGCTTTTTTGTGTCTGGTTTTAACATAGAATCACAGAATGGTCTGGATTGGAAGGGACCTCCAAAGCTCATCCAGTTTAACCACCTCTGCAAGTCATCAGGAGCATCCTTAACCAGATTATGTTGTCCAGAGCCCTGTCCAGCCTCACATTGAAGATCTCCAGGCATGGGGCCTCAACCAATTCCCTGGGCAACCTGTTCCAGTGTTCCACCACCCTCCTTATGCAGAACGTGCTCCTCACATCCAATCTCAATCTGCTCTGCTCTAGTTTGAAGCCATTGTCCCTGCTCCTGTCCCTGCAGCCCTTTGCAAACAGTCTCTCTGCAGCCTTCTTGTAGCCCTCTTCAGGTCCTGGCAGGCTGCTCTGAGGTCTCCCTGGAGCCTTCTCTTCTCCAGGCTGAACACCCCCAGCTCCCTCAGCCTGTCCTCAAAGCAGAGCTGCTCCAACCCCCAATCATTTTTGTGGCCTCCTCTGGACCCTCTCCATTAGGTCCATGTCCTTCCTATATTAAGGGATCCAAAACCGAACACAGTACTCCAGGCAAGGTCTCAGCAGAGCAGAGCAGAGGGCAGGATCCTCTCTCTCCATCTCTGGCAATGCTGCTTTGGATGCAGCCCAGGCTGCCCTTGGCCTTCTGTGCTGCAAGCTCACACTACCTGCTCCTGTCCAGCTTCTCCCACACCAGCACCCCCAAGGCCATTTCCTCAGGGCTGCTTTCTATCCCCTCCTCCCCTAGTCTGTATTGACAGTGAGGATTGTTCTGGCCCAGGAGCAGAACCCTGCACTTGCTCTTGTTGAACCTCAGGAGGTTCACCTGGGCACCACCTTTCCAGCCTGTCCAGGTCCAGAATGGTTTTGTGGGTCTTTGGTGGGGTTGACATATATTATAACCTATTAAACGCAAATTATAAAATCATAGAGGTTTCAAAAAACTTTTAGGATCATCAAGTCCAACCAGTATTTAACTCTACCACGTCTGGTGCTAAAGCATGGCTGTCAGAACATCTGTGTGTTCAGTTGAGTAACAGGCTCTATGTGGTGTAGTCTGTTTTCTTAACATGAATGTACTAATTCTGTTCCATTTTGGTTAAATGATGACCACCCTCCCACCCTGCTTTTGTTTGGTTCCAGGTAAAAGCTTCCTGTGTTCACACAGATTCACAGATGACATGTCAGGAATACTCAGTGTTGGGAGCTGAGCTATACTTGAGGATACTGGCTCATAGTTTTGAAGACCTTGTCCACCAAACAGCTCTCAACTGATCATTTCCCATAGATGGTTCTGATCTTTCTAGATTCATTATATATTTATGAGGAGTGGCTGAGGGGACTGAGGATTGTCTGGATGAGAGGAGGCTGGGAGGAGACATCATTGCTCCCTGCAGCACCCTGAAAGGAAGTTGGAGTGAGGTGGGGGTTGGTTTCTCCTCCCTAATATCAGGGGGTAGAAGGAGAGGAAATGGCCTGAAATTGTGCCAGGGGAGGGTTAGGTTGGAGATGAGGAACAATTTCTTTGCTGCAAGAGTGGTCAGGGATAGGAACAGGCTGCCCAGGGAGGTCATGAAGTCATCATCCATAAAGCTGTTTAAGAAACATGGCCTTTGGGGACATGGTTTAATGGCCATGGTGTTGTGGGCTCAGTGGTCTTAGAGGGTTTTTCCAAATTAAACAGTTCTATGATTGCCTAAATACTCCTACTGACCATCTTTTCTGACTCAAAGTGCAGCTAACCAGAGCTGGAGGGGAAAATGCAGCATTAGTGCAGGTGAATAAAGCATTCTGAAGGTTCCATATTCCCAGAAAAAATCAAAAATGAGGGGAAGCAGCAGAGGCTTAGAAGCAGCACAGAGGCTAGAAAAGTGACACTTGCAGTTGTTCTCTGCTGCCATTTTTCTCCCAGAAAAGACCACGTGATGCTGGCTTTATCCCTCTCTGAGCTTGGGCCAATCTTTTCCTGACTAGATCAGCCAATATGCTGGCACTCTGCTGATCCTCTGGGGCTTCCCATATGTTGTAACCTGAATATAACTGTGCCTAATTATTTGTCTTATTAAACCTCCTGTTGCTGATTGATTCAGGCCCTTTTCTGATGACAGATGAATTCCAGGTTCACTGCTGTGTCTCTGAAAGCAGCTTTCAATTCTCAATATCTCCAGACTTTTGTTTTGTTGCCCATGAGATTTATTCTGGAAAGGAAATGTGTGAGGACAGTGGAGATGAAGAAAGAGGAAGAGACTCTTCTTACTTTCTCCTGCAGTTTTGGTATTGTTTGCCATGAAGAGGTAGTTCACTGTTAGCAGGCATTTCAGCAGAAAGAAAATCATTTCATCTAGAGTTCTGAAATCATGGTGTAAAATTATAGTCCACAGCAGAATTATGAATCAATTTTGGAAATAATGGAGAATACAAATTCAGATTATTATACAGCAGAGAATTTAATTCTGAGTGGCATAAATGGAGGCTGGTGAATAACACAGAGCAGAGGTTTTCCTTGCAGGTTTCTTGTATCTTATCTGCCAATTATGCTGACCAGCAATAAGAAGTGCTTGAATTAAAACATTACTGAAAATTATTTTTGTGGGCCCCTCACAGCAAGAAAAGCACTGAGGTGCTGGAGAGGGTCCAGAGAAGGGCAATGAAGCTGGTGAAGGGTCTGAAGAACAGGGTTGGTGAGGAGAAGATGAGGTCCTGGGCTTGTTTAGCCTGGAGAAAAGGAGGTTGAGGAGAGATCTCATTGCTCTCTACAACTCCCTGAAAGGAGGATGGAGCCAGGCAAGTGGGGGTTGGTCTTCTCTCCCTAGTAAAAAGAAATGGCCTTAAGTTGCACCAGGGGAGGTTTAGGTTTAATAGAAGAAACTTCTTCACTGAAAGAGTTCTCAACCACTGGCACAGGCTGCCCAGGGAGGTGGCTGAATCCCCATCCTTGGAGGTGTTTCAAAGATGCAGAGATGTGGTGCTGAGGAACATGGGCTAGCACAAGCCCTGGTAGAGTTAGAGAATGGTTGGACTTGATGAAGTTCGGTTCTGGGTCACATTCAACTTCAAAGCTTTTTATTCATAATGTTTAGTTTGGATGTATACAAAATCTGTCGAATGTTGTAGAAGAAACCAGTGCTGTCAAACAGGATGAGGATCATAAAACCATGATTCTGTTTGGAACGAGACTTTGCAAGCAACCCACCTCAAACCACCATCACTGGAGGTGTTCACAACATGTGTAAGCATGGCTCTTTGGGACACTGTTTAGTGGCCACGATGGTGTTGGGTTGATGGTTGGACTGGATGATCTTGGAGGTCATTTCAAACCTTAATGATTCTGTGAAAAACTGGATTTTGATGGAGTAGGGAAAATCCATCAGAAATTTCTTTCTAGTCTCAGCTATTCAGTACTTATTGCTTACGAATATCAAAAGTGAGGGCAGAACTAAACTATTTTCTTGGTTCTGCAACTGAGAATAGAAATGGCCTGAAATTGTGCCAGGAGAGGGTTAGGTTGGATATTAGGAAGAATTTCTTTGCTGCAAGAGTGGTCAGGGATTGGAACAGGCTGCCCAGGGAGGTGGTGGAGTCACCACCTTTGGAGGTGTTCAAGAAACCTGCGGGCATGGCACATTGGCACATGGTTTCATGGCCATGGTGGGGTTGGGTTTGTGGTTGGACTCAATGGTTTTAGAGGTTTGTTGCAACCAAAACAGTTCTATGATTCTATAAATACATGATATGAGCAGTGTAGGGCACCTCATATTTCCTCTGCTTCACTGTGGCCATAAAAGATCTTTTGGTGTGTCAGAAGCTATAAAGCTGTCCTTTTTATTCTGCAGAACCTTACTTGCATGGGACACAAAGAGCAGACTCTGTGTTAAGAGCTCTTTGTGTGTTAAGAGCTGTGTATTACACAGCTTAGCTTGCACATTGAATCTGAAGGCACTTAAACTAGCTTGTGGGTCAGACACACAGTGAAAGGGGTGAAAGCCTCCTCGCTTTCTTTAGTGATGGCATGTGCTGTTTTTCCAGCTTACCTGCAACACCAGGCCATAGAATCATAAAATTGTTGAGGCTGGAAGGGACCTTTGAGGTCAAGGCCAACTGCTCTCTTGGAGCTCTCAACCACACCACTGCTGCTAAGCCACTAGTACTAAACCAAAAAGGTAAAGGTCAGAAATGCCAAGTATGCTTTTGTGTTTCCTATTTTTGGTGCATAGCTGATGATTTCTTTTAGAATCCTAGAACCCTAAAATCATTTTGGTTGGAAAAGACATTTCAGATCATGGATTCCAACCATTGTCTAATTAGAACATGTTTTCTTTTTTTTGTAACACCTTTGCTTCAAGGAAAAGAATAATCTCAATGTGCAAACCTGCTCTTTCCTTTCCATAGTGGAAGCATAGGTGGAGAAAAATAACAGAACCCTTAAAGTTGGAACGACCTCTAAATCATCAAGTCCAACCTTCTGCCCAATAGCTCCATGACCAGTGTACTATATCCTGAAGCACCACTTCTGCACGTTATTGGAACACCTCCAGGGATGGTGACTCCATCCTCTCTCTGGGCAGCCTGTTCCAGTGCCTCATTATAATGATTAAAAAGAAAAAAAGGGTTTCAAAAAAGATGCTGAAGGATTTTAAATCCAAAATGTTGACCAGCTTTGGCTGGTCCCTTGTAGTGGAGTACTGTGTACTGTAAGATGAGGCAAAGGGTTCCAGAGACGTAATATAGATGTGAACAGGTGCAGCTGACATGCTGGAGGGAGGATGCCATCCAGAGGGACCTTGACAGGCTGGAGAAGTGGGCCCATGCCAACCTCATGAGATTCAACAAGAGCAAATGCAGAGTCCTGCATCTGGGTTGAGGCAATCCCAAGCACAAATCCAGGCTGGGCAGGGACTGGCTGGAGAGCAGCCCTGAGGAGAGGGACTTAGGGGTGCTGGTGGAGGAGAAGCTCAACATGAGCCAGCAGTGAGCACTTGCAGCCCAGAGAGCCAAGCAGAGCCTGGGCTGCAGCAAGAGAAGTGGGGCATATGGTGGTTTGGCTCCTCTGCTATGGAGACAGACTGAGAGAGTTGGGGTTGTGCAGTCTGGAGAAGAGAAGGCTCTGAAGAGACCTTGTGGTCTTGTGCTATCTGAAAGGGGCTACAAGAGAGCTGGGGAGGGACTTTTGAGGGTGTCAGGGAGTGATAGGACTCAGGGGAATGGATCCAAGCTAGAGGAGGGGTAGTGAGAGACTGGAACAGGCTTCCCAGGGAGGTGGTGGAAGCCTCATCTCTGGAGGTTTTTAAGGCCAGGCTGGATGTGGCTCTGAGCAACTTGATCTAGTGTGAGATGTCCCTGCCCAGTGCAGTGGGGTTGGAACTGGATAATCCTTGAGGGCCCTTCCAACCCTGACATTTCTGTGGTTTTTGTGGACTTCTGGATCTATCATCGATTAAACCAAATCAGTCATCCTGTGTCTTTTTTACTTAAACCAGAGGTCTAAAATTCAATCCATTACAGCTTGATTTTATTAGGTTGAAGATTCTAACTTTAGATCATAAACACCTGAAAAGGGGGAGCTGAAAATTTATAGAGCAAGGCACTAAGAGTCCCTTATCTACAGTGACAAAATTGCCACTACCATGATCTCTATTAAGTGCTACAAAATGGGAGTGTAACAGCTCTGAAATTACATGTGACATCTGCATGAACACCAAACGGATTCATTACCTTCAGCACTATTACAAAAAGCACTTAGGGAATTTGTCCTGATTACAACTCTTGAAAATTAACAAGCACCCAAGCAAACTTTACCTCCCAGCCTACAGAGATTATCTAAAGATCTCAGCTGAGGTAAAAGAATCATTCAGGAGGGACAGGGATCTACTGGGGAGAGTCCAAGGAAGGGCTACAAGAATGCTGAAGGGACTGGAGCACTGTCTGGGGAGGAGAGGCTGAGAGCCCTGGGGCTGTTGAATCTGATCAATGTCTATCAATAGCTGAGGGCTGGGGATCAGGAAGGAAAGGACAGGGACAGCCTCTGCTCACTTGTGCCCTGGCATAGGACAAGGGGCAAGGGATAGAAACTGCAGCACAGGAGGTTCCACCTCAACATGAGGAAGAACTTCTGTACTGTGAAGGTCCCAGAGCCCTGGAGATGGCTGCCCAGAGAGGTTGTGGAGTCTCCTTCTGTGGAGCCTTTGCAGCCCTGTCTGGATGTGTTCCTGTGTGACCTGTGCTGGATTTTCTGGTCCTGCTGTGGCAGGGGGCTTGGACTGGAAGATCTCCAGAGGTCCCTTCCAACCCCTAACATCCTGTGAATACTCCTACTTAGCATGGAGTATCCTACCTGAATAAAGTACTTCAATATTTTAAAGCTCTTTAGAAAAGTCTCTTTATCTTAGTTTTTTTTCCAGCAAGAAAAATTTTTCTTAAGCATGCCATGTCATTCTTCCT
Organism: Indicator indicator; assembly: GCF_027791375.1. NCBI lineage: Eukaryota > Metazoa > Chordata > Aves > Piciformes > Indicatoridae > Indicator > Indicator indicator. Next base: position 17,144,102 of record NC_072013.1, on the reverse strand, counting down.
GCCAACCTCTGAAGAAGTGAAGGCTAAAGGGGGAAAAACCAGGGAAGAATCTGATAGATGTTCACATTATGTAGAATTTGCCTTTTTTGAAATCACATTCCCCATTGTGCAAAGCCTGAATTTTAGAGAGATATAAATCACAAAGAAATAAAAAGGCAGTAATGAGATAGAAGGGTATTTGAAATATGGATGCAAATCCTCACCACCTGCTGAGCAAAAGCAGTCTGTGGAGACTGTCCTGAAAGCTGAGCTGCCATTAACATCTTGTAAGCACTAAATTTGCAGAAGAATTCTGGATTGCACGTCTGTGAAATGCCAAAAGCCTCTCTGATTTATCTCTAAGCAGAATGTTTCAACTACATCTACATAAATATTTTAACAGGAATTTAATTTTCATTTTAGTCACACAATAAATCTCCTTAATGCACAACAGCAACTTGTCCTAAATAAGTTACTTTCGGTTTTATTTTTTTTGCATAGGAGCATGAAGGTGGTTCTGTTCATCCTCCTTTCTTGCTTGATGGATATTGTTTCTGTATGCAATGTATCAGTGCACTTATTTACATAAAAATCTTGCCACAGGCTGTTTAATTTTGTCTAGAGCATCTATTCCTTTCAACATTACTTAGCCAATGACTAGCAGTTGGCTTATATTAAGCTCCAGTTCTGGACTTCTCAAGGGTACACCAGGACAGCAGAACAGTAAGAAGCAACAGAAGGAAATCTAGAGGAGGTGCATTAGCAGCTCCTGTGCCTACACTGGCAGAGGAAAAAATCACAGAATCTCAGGATTCCCAGATTGGAAAAGACCTTTAAGATCATTGAGGCCAGTGATTAACCTAATACTGAGAAGTCCTCTACTCTACCCTGGTGAGGCTGCATCTGGAATATTGTGTCCAGTTCTGGGCCCCTCAGATCAAGAAGGACCTCAGGGAACTGCTTGAAAGAGTCCAGCACAGAGCCACAAAAATGAAGGCAATGGAACATCTTCCTTAGGAGGAGAGCCTGAGGAGGCTGAGGGCTCTGTAGCTTGGAGAGGAGGAGCCTGAGGGTGACCTCATTGCTGTTGGTAAAGATGTGCAGGGGGAGTGCCCAGAGGCTGGAGCCAGGCTCTGCTGGGTGATGCCCAATGGCAGCACAAGGGGCAGTGGTGGAAGCTGAGGCATAGGAAGTAACATGGAAACAGGAGGGAAAAAATTTCCTTGTGAGGGTGACAGAAGATTGGAACAGGCTGCCCAGGGAATCTCCTTCTCTGGAGATATTCAAGCCCTGCCTGGCTGTGTTCCTCTGTGATCTGCTCTAGGTCATGCTGCTCTGGCAGGGGGGATTGGACTGGATGAGCTTTCAAGGTCCCTTCCAACCCCTAACATTCTGTGAAAACCATCTCCCAAAGCACTATGTCTGCACAAGTTTTAAATACCGTCAGGGATGGTGACCCTCACCACTACCCTGGGCAAGCCATTGCAATACATGAGTACCCTTTCAGTAAATAATTTCTCCTTAATATCCAATCTAAACTTCCCTTTGCATAACTGGAGACCATTTCCTCTCCTCCTATCACTTGTCACTTGGAAGAAGAGACCAACCTGCACGTGACTCCAACCTCCTTTCAGGGAGCTCTAGAGAGCAATGAGGTCTCCCCTCAGCCCCTGTTTCTCCAGACTGAAACACCCCCAGTTCAGTCAGCTGCTCTTCACCAGCCCTGTTCTCCAGACCCTTCACTAACTTTCTTGCCTTTCTCTAGACATGCTCCAGCACCTCAATGTCCTTCTTGTGGTGAGGGCCCCAAATCTGAGCACAGCACTCAAGGTGTGGCCTCACCAATGCCCAGTCAGGGTGACAATCAAGTCCCCTATCCTGCCAACCACACTCTTGCTGGTGTCCTTCTTGGCTCGTCTTCAGCCAGCTGTGTGGCAGTTTAGGCTGGGTGCCCCCTGCCACTGCTGCATGAGATACACCTCTGGTGTCCTGGGTGCCCACCCAGAGGGGTGGACACAGGAAATGGCATATTTCTACCCATAAATCCTGTGCCTTATAAGGCCATCTGCAGAGTCATTCTCTTTCTCTTTCTTCCCTCTGCTCCCATGGGAGATGTCCTCTCTTATCAGGTAATGCTGGGGGAGTATCCTCAAGGCCTCTTAGGCCTGTCTAGGCCTAATGCCAGGAGGTGGATGGGGGGGGGGGGGCAGTCTCAGACCTGGCCAGCCTGAGACTTGCCTAGCAGTGGGAGGGGGGGAAGGAAGAGCCCTGAGGGATTGGGTAGACCCTCAGGTGAGAGGAAGGGAGGACTGGGAAGCTTTTGGGAATTCTGTGAGGGGGGTTCTGTATGCTTTAGGATGTTCTTTTCCACTATGCTTTGTAGTTTGTAGTTTTCTGTATTTTCACCAATCGCTTTTCCATTTAAACTTTTTCCATCACTCTCCAATCCGTTTGCGTGTGTCATTCTTTTGTCCCTTTCGGGGCAAGAGATGTTCTGGCTGGCCTCAAACCAGCACAAGCTGTCAGCCATCACCTCCAGGTCTTTCTCTGCTGAACAGTTTTCCAGCCAATCCAACAGCCTGTCATGCTGCTAGGGCTTGTTGTGGCCAACCTGCACAGCCCAGAATTTGGCCTTGTAGAATCACACACAGATGCCTTTGGTCTACTGTGTTTAGATCCCTTTGCAGATCCTCCCTATTCTCAGACAGATCAATGTTTCCATCCAGCTTGGTGGCACCTGAAAGCTATCTAAGGCTGCACTCAATCCTCTCATCCAGCTCATGGATAGACCTTTAAGATGACTGACCCCAATACAGAGCCTTGGGGAACATCACTCATGACCAGTCACCAACTGGACTTAACTCCATTCCCCACCACTCTTTAGGCCCATCCATCCAGCCAATTTTTGACCCAGCAAAGTGTATGTCTATGCAGGCCATGAGAAGCCATCAGAGTTTATTGCTTATTTGCTTTCCAGTGCTTATTTGATTTCCTATCTGACTGAACCTTCTTTATTGCACTTTGCAGATATCATTGCACTTGCAGTTTGATTGTGTGGTGTCAGCCAGTGCCAGAACAAGAGGAAATGGCCTCAAGTTGTGCCAGGGGAGGTTTAGATTGGATATTAGGAAAAATTTCCTTACTGAAAGTGTGGTCAGGCATCGGAACAGGTTGCCCAGGGAGGAGGTGGACTCACCATCCCTGGAGGTGTTCAATGACATGGCACTTTTGTGGTGGTAAGGCCGTGACACATGGCCCAGTACAAATCCAGACAGGCCTCAAGATGTCTAGACAGGTCCTTTCTCTCCCCTCCTTCCTGCCACAACAACAGGGCAAGGTGGGAAAAGGAACAAAGGGGACAGGCCCTTGCCTGTCTGGTAAACAAGATGTCATCTGGGGTCAGAGCACGAAAGCTTCCCAAATACGAGGTCCTGGCCTCTGCCTTTTATGGTCATAGCCTGGCAGAAGGCTTTCCATTGGGTGGCTACATGTTAGCTTTGGTGCCCCATTGGACCAAGTGACCTCTGGCATTTTGTATATATATAAGTGGCTGGGGAGCCTGGGGGCTCCTGCTCAGATCGGCTTTGCTCAGATCGGCCCTCGCTCAAATCTGCCTTGCTCAAGCCTTGCTCAGATCTGCTGAAGCCTCTCCTCACTTCAAGCCTTGTCGTCTCGAGTGTCCTGCCTTACTTCGAGTGCCTGGTCCAGAGCCCTGGGATAAAGCCTGAGCCTCCAACTGGATTACAAACCGACAGTTTCTGGAGCCTGTCAGCAGAGAGAGCGAGCTAGGGACCATCTCCAAATTCCCACTCTGATCCTCCTGAATAAATCCTGGCCTGCTCATATTTTCCTAAGGGTTATTGGTTGGCCTTTGGTTTATCAGTGGGTGAAGCTATTTGTGTCATAGCTTTTTCCAGTCTCTGAACTTTCTAAATTGTGTCAAAATTGCCACAAGCATCCTGAAAGAATCCATGACCCAATAGAACCTGTAAATAATTCTATCAGTTTTGTACAGAGTTTTGGGGTCGGGTTTTGGGAAAATAAAAATAACTATAGTTTATAATTCCTGCCTCATTAATTTAACCCAAACCAATACAACTTTGGGATATGGTTCAGTGGGCAAGGTGGTGTTGGGTTGATAGTTGGACTTGATGATCTTAATGATTCTATGTGGTGCAAATGTTTAGCTGTCTCCAGAGCATGACAAACTGGGCATGGATTACTACTTCTGATTGACAAGGTGATAGAAATAAGCTTCGCATAAATAGAAAGCTTGAGGTGAGCAGCGCAGTCTGAATCAGAAGAACCTCTTGTTGCTATGTCTGTTCAGCAACCTGGAGCCCAAGTTACAGAACAGGAGTGCCAATGGCGTGGCTGAACCAGCACACCCATACAGGATCACGGAATCACAGGATGTTAGGAATTGGAAGGGACCTCTGGAGATCTTCCAGTCCAAACCCCTGCCAGAGCAGGACCAGAGAATCCAGCAGAGCTCACACAGGAACACATCCAGACAGGGCTGCAAAGGCTTCACAGAAGGAGACTCCACAACCTCTCTGGGTATCCTGCTCCAGTGCTCTGTGACACACACAGTGAAGAAGTTCCTTCTCATGCTGAGGTAGAATCTCCTGTGCTGGAGTTTCCATCCTTTGCCCCTTGTCTCATCCCAGGGCACAAGTGAGCAGAGGCTGTCCCTGTCCCTTCCTTCCTGACCCCCAGCCCTCAGCTATTGATAGACATTGATCAGATCCCCTCTCAGCCTTCTCCTCTCCAGACTGTACAGCCCCAGGGCTCTCACCTCTCCTCCCCAGGCAGTTCTGCAGTCCCTTCAGCATCCTTGTAGCCCTCCCTTGGACTCTCTCCAGCAGATCCCTGTCCCTCTTGAACTGGGAAGCCCAGAACTGGATGCAGTATTCCCGGTGAGGTCTCAGCAGGGCAGAGTAGAAGGGGAGGAGAACCTCCCTGGCTCTGCTGGACACACTCCTCTGAATGCACCCCAGGACCCCATTTACCTTCTTGGCCACCAGGGCACATTGCTGTCCCATGCAGAACTTGTTGTCCACCAGCACTCTCAGGTTCTTCTCCACAGGGCTGCTCTCCAGCAGAGCACCTCCCAGCCTGTACTGCTGCAGTTTAGTCTTCCTGCCCAACTGCAGGAAGGACCTTGCCCTTGTGCCCTTCTCTTTGCAAACTCTTCACTTGCTTTCTCGCTGAATGTAGATGGTGATGGAGCTGCTGCACGTCTCTCTTCAGGCCTGTGAGTTTGTTCTTCACAAATGATGCTGCCCTGCTTGCAAATTGATTATAATTTCTGATTTATTCAATCTCAGAATCGCAGCACAGACATTTGCTCTAGCAGTCAGAGCGGAACAGGCACAAGTGTGAATAACAACTGGCAGTTGGAATGAGGCTGGTAAGGAAGAGATTTTCAAAGGCTTAAGCAGAAGCTAATATCAGGCAGCGCTAATCAAGTTTTTCACTGTGAGCTGGATACATGCTGCTCATTTTGTTTTGCCTCTGAAGATCTGCCCATAAAGCTGTCCTGATAACTGTTCCAAATGGGACGCCAGCAGAGGCATGCAGGCTGAAAACCTGGTGGCTTCTTTTTTGATGATCTGATTTGAGGCTACAAGCAAAGTAGAGCCCCATTATTTTAGCCTTTCCCAAGGCAGTTGTCTCCTCTGCAGAGAATTAAGAGGCCAGAAAACATCAAGGCTGTCTAACCAATATCATTTGGCAAAGAATAACTGGAGATCATGCCGAAAAACAACCCCAAACCTCTGGCATCTTTAAACCTCTGTTGCCTGCACTACGTATTGCATACGAACAAATGGTAGATGGATGGCAGTGGAAATCTAGGTACAAAGGCCGCCTGTTGAAGGATAGAGTCATGGAAATGTTCTAGTTGGAAAGGACCTTTATGATCATCCAGTCCAGCCATTCTCTAACTCTACCAAAGCTGGAGCTAAACCGTGTCCCTCACCACCACATCTCTGCCTCTTTGAAACACCTCCAGGGATGGGCATTCAGGCACCACCCTGGGGAGCCTGTGCCAGTGTTTGAGAACCCTTTCAGTGAAGAAATTTCTTCTAATATCCAACCTAAACCTCCCCTGGTGCAACTTGAAACCATTTCCTCTTATCCTATCACTTGCTACTAGGAAGTAAAGACCAATCCCACCTGTCTCCAACCTCCCTTCAGGGAGCTGTAGAGAGCAATGAGGTCTCCTGTCAGCCTCCTCTTCTCCAGGCTAAACAAACCCAGTTCCCTCAGCTGCTCCTCACCAGATCTGTTCTCTCCACCCTTCTCCAGCTTTATTAGCCTCCTCTGGAGTCACTCTAACACCTCAGTGTCCTTCTCGAAGTGAGGGCCCTAAAAGTGAACCCAGGGCTCAAGGTGCGGCCTCCCCAATGCTGAATAGAGGGAGGCAATCACTTCCCTGGTCCTGCTGGCTACACTGTTGCTCAGACAGGCCAGAATGCTGTTGCCCTTCTTGGCCATCTGGACACACTGCTGGCTCATGTTCAAGGGATTGTTGTGACCCAAGTGCAGGATCTGTCATTTGAATTTGTTGAATCTCGTACAATTGACCTCCAGCCTGTCCAGATCCTTCTGTAGAGCCTCCCTCTTCTGAAGCAGATGAACACTCCCTTGCTGCCTAGTGTCACCTGCAAACTTTCTGAGAGCTCCATTATACCACATGACACTGCAGCACATTCTTCTTTTCATTCCTGCTTTGAAAGGCAATTTGTAGTTGTCTTTGTAATTATTCACTCACTAACTTTGCTATTGTGCTCATTAATTGTAGGATTTCTTCTCACTAGCTACTTTAGTCTTGATCTCATCTTTTCAATTTCCCTGGTGGTCCTATAAGCTGGACAGAAATGAGTTTAAAAAGATCTAGAAGCAGTAGTCTGCAGAAGGCAACATTCTCCTCCTTGGGCAGGTTTTTAAAGGAGGTTTATGGCAGAATCCAGGGGATTGAGTTCCCTTTAAGACACAGTGACTACTACAAAAGCTTCTCTCTTGCTTCTGAAGTGCTTAATGGAGAAAGGAAGAACTCAGCAAATATGCTGTTGTGCTTCACGCACCTTAGCAAGAAGCTAATTGACCTGTTTAGGAACAGTGACATGCTCAGCCAATCTTTGTGCTGAATTAATAGAGTCATTGAATTACATCTTTGGAGGCATTTAATCTGGTCTCCATCTTGAAAGAGCACTATCAGTCAAGACCAGATCAGAAGAGCCCTGCCTTTTTCTAAGTGCATCTCTTGTCAGCTGAAGTGCTACACTGACATGCTGTATGCAAGTTACACGGCTTTTCCAAAGCATAGAATCACACAGTCGTGGTTTGGCTTGGAAGGGATCTTAAAGATCATCTACCGTGGGCAGGGACACCTCCCACTAGACCAGGATGATCAAGGCCCTGTCCAACCTGGCCTTGAGCCTTTCCAGGGAGGAGGTTGCCTCCCTGTATAACCTGTTCTAGTGTCTCACCACCCACGCTGTCAAGAATTTCTTCCTAATTTCCAGTCTCCCCTCTTCCAGCTCAAAGCCATTGCCCCTCATCACTATAAGCCCTTGCAAGAAGTTCCTCCCCAGCTTGTTTGTCCTTGGCCTTATTCACTTTTGGAGGCAGCTCACCAAACCTGTCTTTATTTCAGATAGACAACCCTTAGACTTACATTTTTTTTTTAAATCTTCCACCCAGGTTCCTCTATCTCCTTTAAATTTATGGCCCAGCCTGTAAGCAGTAGCCTGTGGGAGTACTGGCTGAGCTCAGGCCAGGCAAAGGACTCTTATTCTCTCTGTCTCCCTTCAGTATGTGACTGCTCATTTTTTGCTCTGTCAAATCCACTCCCAGTCACCTAATGTGTAATGACTCTTTTGCTCTACTCAGATATGGCCAAAAATTTTCTGAGCAGATTCATCATAGAGTGAAGGCAGAGAATTAAATAAACATTTTCTTCAGCCCAGGGGAGAAGCACTGTGCAATTAAAGATGTTTACTTAGCTGTAAAGCTGTAATTGGGTGGCAGTAGATTGCCAGTTCTCAGAAGCCAGGTAGCTGAAATTCCCAGGAGGGAGTACAATGCCTCCCGGTATTTCTGATATGGGAAATTTTTACCTGGCCTGAAGATCTTCCATTTTATTCACAGCTGAGCTAAGGGTTCTCTCAGCAAGTCTGCACACCACACAGAGCTGAATGGAGTGGTCTGTATGTCAGAGGGATGGGCTGGCATCCAGAGGGTCCTGGACAAGCCCAAATGAACCTCAGCAAGGCCAAGTGCAAGGTCTTGCATGTGGGTCGGGGCAAACCTCATTATCAATCGAGGCAGGGGGATGATGAGATTGAGAGCAGCCCCTCAGAAAAGGACTTGGGGGTGCTGATGGGGGAGAAGCGGGACAGGAGCCAGCAATGGGCATTGGCAGCCCAGAAGGCCAATGGCAGCCTGGGCTGCATCAAGGAGGCAGTTGGATCCCCATCCAAGGGCGTGTTTAAAAGTCAGAGATGTGGTGCCATGATTTAGCACCAGCCTTGGCAGAGTTGAGAGTGGATGGACTGGGTGATCTGAAAGGTGTTTTTCAATAGAAACAAGTCAATGATTTTGCCTTGGCTATTTTTGTTTTATGCCTTTAAGGTTTGATCACTCTCATTGGGCTGGCATTCCTACTTTGTCTGGTTGATGCTGGTTTTATCTGGTGTGGCAGTGTCCTAACCCATCTTCATGTCACTAGAGACAGGACTGTAGGAACAGCCCCACACACTACATCAACAATCCTCACTTCACCTCAAAACTCAGGCATGCATTACAGCACAAGAGTACGGGAGAGCTGCTAACCTGAACAACCTGATCAAGTGTGGCTGCCAAAGGAATTAACTCCTTGGATCAGCTATTAATGGAAACACCAAGCTAAGAATTGTGGCTAAGACTATGGCTCCTTGAAGAACAGCTGTGTCAGGCTAGAGAACTGAGGTGAACATCAGGATACAAGACAGTTATGGGTTTGGAATCACAGATTTGCACCAATTGTCTCTGCCTAATGACAATAAAAGGGCCTGGATCTCTGTATTCCCTGGGCAGTTTAGACATGGAGTTTAATATATTGCAGTTTCCTTTCTGAACTAGTGCAATTGCATAAGAGCTGTGTTTGCTGCAAAGAAGCCTGTGATGTAGAGAAAGCAGTGCAGGAGGTATATCTCAGAGGGCTACCAACCACAGAGGCTGCTGTAAAGAGAAGAATATTGTGCAGAACACTGAAGTCTACCTGTTTATCACAGCAGCAGTGAGCATTATTAATTATTATTATCAATATAGGACATATAGTCTGATAAGAACTGAAATCATAGAATCATAAAAATTAGAATGGTTTGGGTTGGAAGGGACCTTAAATAGCATCTAGTTCCAACCCCCCTGCCATAGCCAGGGACAGCTCCCACTACACCATGTTGCTGAAGGCCCAGGAAGGAGGCATCCACAACCTCCCTGGGCAACCTGTTCAGTGTCTTACTGCCCTTACTGGAAAGAATTTCTTCCACATCTCCAGTCTAAATCTGCCCTTCTCAAGCTTCAATCCATTCCCTCGCATCCTAGCAGAACAAGCCCTTACAAAAAGTCCCTCCCCAGCTTTCTTGTAAGCCCCGTAAAAAATAAATTAGAGAATGCATTAGTTTGGAAGGCACTTTTAAAGCTCATCTACTTCAATCCCCTTACAGTCAGCAGGGACATCCCCAACTAGATATGTCTCTCAGAGCCCCATCAAACCTAACCTTGAATGTCTTGAGGAATGGCCTCCATGACTTCTGTGTGCAACCAATTTCAATGTTCCACCACCCTCATACAAAGAGCTTCTTTCTAATGTTCATCGTAAATCTACCCTCCTCCAGTTTAAAACCTTTGCCCCTTGCCTTGTTGCTGAATGGTTCCTCAGGGACAAAGAGATGACTGAGATGAGTGAAAAATACACTAAGCTAAGCAACCTTAAGAAGCTTCCACTAGTTCAGATATCCTCCTGGTTACAACTGTGGTGAAGAAATTTTTGGCAAAGGCATGGTCATATTAATAACTTTTAAAGGATGGAATACACACAGGCTCTTCACCCCTGCATGTACAGCTCAGCAGACCTGCCCTCTACTGCTTTACAGTTCTTCCCTGCTTTAAAAACCTTGTCAAAGAGTCAATGTGCTCTTTAAGCAGGCTACAGCTATTTATATCCTGCAAGGAAACCAGGGATTTCCCTTCCCTGGTCACTCTAGAAAAGCCTCCTCAGCAGCAATGTAAATTTGCAGATGACACCAAGCTGGGTGGCAGTGTCCACCTGCTAGGGGGTAGGGAAGCTTTGCAGTCGGAGCTGAACAACTGAGGCCCATGGGCCAAGGCTCATTGGATGAATTTCAACAAGGCCAAGTACCAGGCCCTGCACCTGGGTCACAACAACCCCATGGGGAGCTACAGACCTGGGGATGTGTGGCTGGAAAGCTGTGACTCAGAGAGGGACCTGGGGGTGCTGGTTGACAGTTGATTAACTATGAGCCAGCAGTGCCCAGGTAGCCAAGAAAGCCAAAGGCATCCTGGCCGGGATCAGAAGCAGGGTGGGCAGCAGGGACAGGAGGTGACCATCCCCCTGTGCTCAGCACTGGGGAGGCCACACCTCGAGTGCTGTGTTCAGCTCTGGGCCCTCACTGCAGGAAGGACATTGAGGAGCTGGAGCCTGGCCAGAGAAGGGCAACAAGGCTGGAGAAGGGCCTGGAGCCCCTGGGCTAGAGGAGGGCTGAGGGAGCTGAGGGTGTTGAGGCTGGAGAAGAGGAGGCTGAGGGAGACCTCATTGCTCTCTGCAGCTCTGTGAAGGGAGGTTGGAGTGAGGAGGGTGCAGCTTCTGCTCCTTGGTGGCAAGAGACAGGAGCAGAGGAAATGGTTGCAAAGTGCAGCAGGGGAGGTTCAGGCTGGATGCTAGGAACTATTTCTTGCCAGAGAGGCTTCTCAGCCATTGGAATGTTCTGCCCAGGGCAGTGCTGGAGTCCCCATCCCTGGAGGTGTTCCAGCAGCTGTGGAGCTGGAGCTTAGGGACATGGTTTGGTGTGACCCTTCAGTGCTGAGTGGAGGGTTGGACTGGAGGTGCTTGGAGGTCTCTTCCAAGCAGATGTTTTCTGTGATTCTGTGTAGTTGTGTGGATTATATTAAACCAAAGCCCTGTAAAGCTAATGGATGTCACTGAACTTGGTTTCATAGAAGAGAAATGTTCAGTGAGCTAATTACAGTTTCTGTTCTGTGTTCCATCATTAATTTCACAGCTTCCCTGAGTAACATTCCCTCAGCAGCTGTGCATCACCAAACTGCCCCCAAGGGTCACATGGTAAGTCATTCCATAGAATCTGAGGAGCGTAATTTCTGGGCTCTAATTGGAAAGTCCATCACTTTGGCTTGTCAAAGCCCAGGTGTGTGTGCCTATTGGTAGGTCCATTCATGTCTGCTAAACCTCTTCTGGTCCTACGTAGCCCTGGTTCAATGCTGAAGGAGCTTACTGTATCTCTTACATTACATGGCCATTCACTCTTTGCTAACTAATGAAGAAAAAAAAAACCCAAATAAACTCAGTGGGTGAGAACTTGGTCATTTATCCCACAATGCCAAAGCTCTTCAGGAACTAACTTTAATTAGTGCCCCTTGGTGAAGAAATATGTAATTATCCTCATTTTAGAAAGTGAGGGAAGTAAGGTGAAAGGTCTGTCCCAATGTCATAGTGAATCAATGAAAGCAGCTTCCAGGAACCTACTGTTCATTAAGGCTGCAAACAGTGCCAGACTCTGTCAGAATGCAGCAGCAGCAGCAGAAATTTGCCCAGTACTTCTGCTTCAGAGCCTCAGCAGAACATAACCTTCTACCTACTAAAAGTGTTTGATGAAGCTGTATGCAGAGCACTAAGAAGCTAGTCTCCCTGGGCCATAAAGACATGGGCATTACATTATCCAGCCACCTCATCCTGAGCATCAGAGACTGCAATAGCCCTGCTGCTAGAGATGATGCTGGGTGCAGGCCTCTGATGTTTTAGGATGGCCATTATGAAAGATGAGCACACCACTGCCTCTCTGCAGCGATCTTTCCCCTTGCATTATCCACTGTAGCAAGCACTTGACTAAGATCCCAAATAATTTCTTTTGAAAAGCTTAAATGACTTTGTGTTGTTTCGTTTTGCTTTGTTTTGTTTTATGGTTGGTTGATTTGGTTTTATTTGGTTTTCTTCTCTATCTCTTCCGCCCCCCCCCCCCCCCGCCCCCCTCTTTTCCAGTCTATCTTCTGGACAAAGAATTTCCAGTATCTGACCTCAAAATTCCTTGCATAGGAGAAGGGTTTTTGTGTGTGTATGTGAAGATGTTATGAACATTCACCTGTCAAGGAAGGACACAATGAACCAGCAATGTGCCCCTGTGGCCAAGAAGGCAAATGGCATCCTGGGGTGCACCAAGAGTGTGATCAGCAGGTCAAGGGAGATTCTCCTTTGCCTCTGCTCCGCCCTGGTGAGACCACATCTGGAGTATTTTTTCCGGTTCAGGGCTCTTCAGTTCAAGAGGGACAGGGATATGCTAGAGAGTGTCCAGTGGAAGCTATGAGAATGATGAAGGGAATGCAACATCTGTCTGAGGAGGAAAGGCTGAGAGCCCTGGGGCTGTTTAGTGTTGGGAAAAGGAGGCTGAGAGGAGATCTTATGAATGTCTATAAATATTGAAGGGTGGCTGTCAAGAAGAAGGGGCCAGGCTCTCTTTAGCGGTGGTCAGTGATAGAACAAGGGGCGGTGGATGCAAACTAGAACACAGGAAGTTCCACCTCAACATGAGGAAAAACTTTGTTACTGTGAGGGTGCCGAGGCCCTGGAGCAGGCTGCCCAGAGAGGTTGTGGAGTCTCCTTCTCTGGAGACTTTCAAGACCCATCTGGATGCATTCCTGTGTCCCCTGCCCTGGGTGATCCTGCTCTGGCAGTGGGGTTGGACTCAATGATCTCTTTCAAACCCTGCCATTCTATGATTCTTTTTAAAAAGTGGGGAGAAACCAGATCCTTCCAGAGCTTTTAGGCTCACTCTTAATGTCTAAATTCATAGCACATGATATGACCTCTGCTTTCTGGAAAGCAGGAAAAGGAATAAAAGGGGAAAAAAAGAAAAAGAGACCAACTCTGCAATACACCAAACTCAGAGAATGTATCAAAGAGAGAACCCAGATGGTTCAGGAGTGATTTGAAAAGAAGTTCCAAATGCTTGTACCTCGGGATATGTCAGTAAATGGCACGGATTGCAGGGGACTGAGGCTTGCATTAAATCAGCTGGCTTCACTACATGCCCGGTAGATCTTTCTGCAACATTCAGCAGAGCTATTATCTCACACTTTCACAGCCTTCCTCCTAGCTGTTAAGCTTTTTTAATTTTTTCCCCTGTGTCAGATCTTTAACACTGTTTTCTTTCTTGTTTCATCAAGAGGAAGAGGTTTAGTCCTGCTTGTGGTGGAGTGCTGTTTAAAATCCTATTAATTTCCCAGCATGGCTCAGTCACTCTCATATGCCATACGCTCTCCTTCCCATCACTGTCCAGCTACTTATTTACTCAAACCAGATTTAATTGCCCCCCTGGGGGGTAATCTCGTTAGTGCTGATGAATATCTAAAGGGTGAGTGTCAGGAGGATGGAGCCAGACTCTGCTCAGGGGAGCCCAGGGACAGGAAGAGGGGCAATGGACACTAACCAGAACACAGCAGGTTCCAGGTAAACATAAAGAAAAAAATTGTTGCTTTGAGGGTGGCAGAGCCCTGGGGCAGGCTGCCCAGAGAGTTTGTGGAGCCTCCTTCTCTGGAAGCATTCAAACCCCACCATTCCCATCTGGTTTACTCCGGGTGATCCTGCTGCAGCAGAGGGGTTGGACTAAATGATCTTCAGAGGTCCCTTCCAACTGCCAGAGTGTGTCCAGCAGAGCCAGGGAGGTTCTCCTCCTCCTCTACTCTGCCCTAGTGAGGCCCCACCTGGAATATTGCATCCAGTTCTGGGCTCCCCAGTTCAGGAGGGACAGGGTTCTGCTGGAGAGAGTCCAAGGGAGGGCTACAAGGATGCTGAGGAGACTGGAGCACTGCCTGGGGAGGAGAGGCTGAGAGCCCTGGGGCTGTTCACTCTGCAGAGCAGAAGACTGAGAGGGGATCTGATCAATGTTTATCAATAACTGAGGGCTGGGGTTCAGGAAGGAAGGGGCAGGAAGGAAGGGGCAGGACTCACTTGTGCCCTGGAATAGGACAAGGGGCAATGGATAGAAACTCCAGCACAGGAGGTTCCACCTCAACAGGAGGAAGAACTTCTTTACAATAAGGGTTCCAGAACACTGGAGCGTGCTGCCCAGAGAGGTTGTGGAGTCTCATTCTGTGGAGCCTTTACAGCCCTGTCTGGATGTGTTCTTGTGTGACTTGTGCTGGATTCTCTGGTCCTGCTCTGGCAGGGGGCTTGGACTGGAAGATCTCCAGAAGTCTCTTCCAACCCCTAACAGCCTGTGATCCCTTTCTGAATCAACAGCTCCACTTAAATCTGATGAGATTTTACCAATCACTTCCTGAGTTTTCCACATTCATTTTGGTGTTAATGAGCGCCAAAGAAAAGAAGCAATGTTTGTAGCAGTGCTTTATTTTTAAAATCTTGTTCATCATCTTTATTTTTTGCCCCTTCACTCAGATCACTGCTCATTAACTTCCTTGTGGATTTAGACCACTGGGTATGCTTTGTTCAGCTGTGGCAATTTATATCCTGTAGAAACAGAGCTTTTCTTCAGGTATTCAGCAGAGCAACTAGCAACCTTCTGAACACAACCGACAGCCTCCCGTGATGGATGTTCACTTTTTTGTCTTCTCTCATTCTGCTGCTGTTCTGAATCCTGTATATTCATGTTCCTGTATGCTTCCCTGGCAGGGATCTGTTCTGTGCCACTGACTTTGATGCACAAACCAGAGAAACAGAATCATAGAACTGGTGAGGTTGGAAGAGACCTCTGAGATCGTCAAGTCCAACTGCTTGTGTAGAGCTCAAAATCCCACCACGGCTGCTAAGTTACTACCACTAAATCACATCCTTCAGTACCACATCTATGCATCTTTTAAACACCTGCAGGGATGGGGACTCTACCACCTCCCTGGGCAGCCTGTGCCAGTGCCTGAGAAGCCTTTCTGGGAAGGATGTTTTCCTATTATCCAATCTGAGCATCCCTTGGTACAGCTTGAGGCTGTTTCCTCTTGTCTTGTCACTTGTTGCATGTGAGAAGAGACCAACCCCCACCTGGCTCCAATCCCCTTTGAGGTAGTTGTAGGGTGCAATGAGGTCTCCCTTCAGCCTCCTCTTCTCCAGTTCCCTCAGGCATTCCTCATAGGACATGTGTTCAACACACTTCACCAGCTCTGCTTTGGACAGGCTCCAGCACCTCAATGTCGTTCTTGTAGTGAATGGCCCAAAACTGAACACAGAATTTGAGGGGCAGACTCATCGGTGTCAAGCAGAAGGGGACAATCACATCTCCAGACCTGCTGGCCACACTCAATGTTGCAGGAAGCACAGCAATAGCAGTAGCTCTGTAATATCATCAGCTGTACCAGGAAGCAGAGCATCAAGGAGAACTAAGGCAACTAAAAGATTTTCCTGAGCATAACTATTCTCTTCCATGTCCTCAAAGATATCCTCTGATATCATGTACTGCTGCCTTCTCTATGCAGCAACCTTTCCATGGTGACTCCAGGACCTGAGGTAGGTGTTACAAGAGATTGTAGGCAGTATTTTCTGGCTGGGGGCCAGTCACAAGCGACATTCCCTAGGGCTCAGTTTTGGGACCAGTCTTGTTTAACATCTTGATCAATTATCTGGATGACGGGATTGAGTGCTCCCTGCGTAGGTTTTCTGGTGACACCAATCTAGGTGGGAATGTTGATCTGCTTGAAGGAAGATGGGCTCTACAGAGGGACCTGGGCAGGCTGGATTGATGCATCAAGGTCAGTTGTATGAAGTTCAACAAGGCCAAGAACTGGGTCTTGCACTTGGGTCACAATCTTATGAATGCTTCAGTCTTGGGTGGAGTGGCTGGAAAGCTGCCTGGCAGGAAAGGGAACATGAGCCAGTGTGTGCCCAGGTGGCCAAGGCCAGCAGCAGCCTAGCCTGGATCAGCCATGGTGTGGCCAGCAGAATCAGGGAAGATATTGTCCTCCTGTACTCAGCACTGCTGATGCCACACCTTGAGTCCTGCATTCAGTTCTGGGACCCTCAGTACAAAAAAGATATTGAGGGGCTGGAGTAGGTCCAGAGAAATGCAACCAAGCTGGTGAAGGGTCTGGAGAACAGGGCTGGTGAGGAGCAGCTGAGGGAGCTGGAGTTGTGTTGTCTGGAGAAATAGAAGCTGACAGGAGACCTTCTCACTCTTTACAACTACTCAAAAGGAGGTTGTAGTGAGGTTAGTGTTGGTCTCTTCTCCCAAGTAAACAGCAATAGGACAAGAAGAAATGGCCTCAGGTTGCATTGGGGGAGGTTTTGATTGGATAGTAGGACAAATTTGTTTACTGAAGAGTGCTCAGACATTGGAACAGGATGTCCAGAGAAGTAGTGGAGTCACCATCCCTGGAGGTGTTCCAAAGTCGTATGGCAATGGCACTTTGGGACATGGTTTAGTGGGCATGGTGGAGTTGGGTTGGTGGTTGCACTTGATGATCTTTGAAGTATTTTCTAATCTTAATGATTCTATGATTCTGTAATATGCTCTCTGCTGTGGGAAAAGAGATGCCCAGTCTCAGCTCAATAAGAGAAAGCACATTTTCTACCTCTCCCTGAAGCTGCCTGAGACCAAGCAAAGGGGACGGACTTTTTAGGATATCAGATAGTGATAGGACTAGGGGGAATGGAATAAAACTGGAAGTGGGGAGATTCAGGCTGGACGTGAGGAAGAAGTTCTTCACCATGAGAGTGGTGAGAGCCTGGAATGGGTTGTCCAGGGAGGTGGTTGGGACCCCGTCCCTGGAGGTGTTTAAGGCCAGGCTGGATGAGGCTCTGGCCAGCCTGATGTAGTGTGAGGTGTTCCTGCCCATGGCAGGGGGCATGGAACTAGATGATCCTTGTGGTCCCTTCCAACCCTGACTGATTCTATGATTCTATCATTCTATGAAAGCCGACTGGAGGGATCATTTGTCCCCTAGCTCTGGAGGAATGACTTGTCTATGGAGAACTCCAAATCTGACAGCTAAGACTCACTATTGATGCATCTGTCAGAAAACGAATCAATTACCAAATAGGAGGAACTGTCTGTGGGTTGTGTGGAGACCATTAGGCTGTCAGCTCTTGCCTCTTTTAGATGGCAGTGCTTAGCACAGTTCGGTTCTGCTCAGTCTTAAGGCATTAGAGAAGTTTCAAAGCAGCACAAAGGAGTTAAAATATATATATACATATATATATCTCTCCATCTCCTGAAATCCCATAGCCAGTGACAGGGAGTGAAAGGGCTGTCAGTGGTGTGGCTGACCCGGGGTCATGACAGCTGGCTGAGTTCTGAAACAATAAGAAGAAAATAGGTTACTTCCACTTGGTGTTTCTTTCATTTCTTTACCCCTTAGGAGAGTAGTTTGTGACAATGCCAACCCCAAAGCTGCCTCATCTCATTGTCATAATTCACAAGATGATGGATGAAAAGTCTCTTCTGACCAGATCTATCGGTCCTGTGAAAAGCAGACACAAACAAACATGTAGAAAACCTGGCAGGATTGTTCAGTGCATTTTTGATTATGGGTTGGCTTGGAAAGCCAAGAAGAGTCTCATCATGTTTTTCCATGCCAGTTTTTCATCAGAGAATTATTCACAAATTATTCCACCACAGAGTTATAGAACTGGTGAGACTGGAAGAGACCTTTGAGATCATCAAGTCCAACTGCTCACTAGAGCTCATCATCCCACCGCTACTGCTAAGCTACTATCTCTAACTCAGACCCGTCAGCACCATGTCCATGCATCTTTGAAACACCTGAAGGGATGCTGACTCCACCATCTCCCTGGGCAGCCTGTGTCAGTGCCTGAGAAACCCTTCTGTGAAGATTTTTTTACCTAATATGTAACCTGAACCTGAAAAGGTTTTCAAACTCCATGTCTCTGAGGGACGTGTTTTAGCACCAGATTGGTAGAGTCAGATAATTATTTGAATTGATGATCTTCAGGTCTTTTCCAAGTGAAACAGTTGTATGACTCCATAATCATCCATGGTTTACCAGTTTGGTAGAGCAGATCCCAGGCTTGGGCACAGGTTTACCTCCACTTAAAGGAATTTGGAACTGTTAGATATTGGAATCAACTGCCAAGGGAGGTGGTGGATTCCTCTACATGAGAGAATTTCAAGGCCCCGCTTGACAGGATGCTGGGCCAGATCATTTCAACTCTATTCTTACCCTGAGAGGTTGGACTAGATGGTGCTTGAGGTCCCTTCCAATCTGATATTCTATGAATCTATGAATTTGATCAGAGCAGCTGACTCCTAAACAGTGTTGCAAAGCATGTCCTCACCCTACAGCCTTCAGTGAGACCACACCAAGGTCTGGCTGCTCCTCTAACCAGTGCTGCTGTGTCTTGCTGCCTTGGGAGGAAATCACCTGTGTACTAAATGGCAGAACATTGGATATTAGCAAAAAATTCTTCCCAGAAAGGGTTCTCAGGCACTGGAACAGGCGGCCCAGGGAGGTGGTGGAGTCACCATCCCTGGAGGTGTTTAATAGATGCCTGGCTGTGGTGCTGAGGGATGTTGTTTAGTGGCAGTGGCTAAACAACAGTGCGAACAGTGAGCTCTGTGGTTGTGAACTCTGTGTGAGTGGTTGGACTGGATGGTCTCAAAGGTATCTCCCAAGCTCAACAGTTCTATGATTCTATGATCTGATGAATTTGGAAACGACTGCTTCTTACCAAGCTCTCCAGAGCTGCTGCAGAATCATTCCTGTTTTTACCAACATTTTTACTTTTTTTTTTTTTTTTGGTATCAACTTTAAATTTAGCCTGAAAAATCTTTAAGGCTTCACTGATGTTTACCACCAGCTGTGGAAGGTTGCATTCTCACTTCCTTAGAAATTCTAATGGTAAAGTACTTCTGCTACCTGTTCACCCTAGAAAATTAACATTGATTTGTTTCATTTGCAATGCACTTTTGAAAAAGGCTTTTATTATTCTGAGAGAAGCATTATTGTTTTGTTAGATGAAACTACTCAAGTCTCTTTACATAACCAAATTTGTGGGGAATAAAATCCCAAAAACTAAAATCACCACTGGTTATTATAAAAAAGAAAGCTTTGGGCCTTCTGTTTCAGTTTTGGTTTTGGTTTGGGGTGTTTTATTTGCTTGTTGGTTTTTGTTTGTTTTTTTTTTTTGTTTGTTTGTTTGTTTGGTTTGGTTTGGTTTGGTTTGGTGTTTTTTTGTTTGGCTTGCTTGTTCTTGTTTGGTTTGCTTGTTCTTGTTTGGTTTTTTGTTTTGGTCTTTTTTTGGAGGGTTGGGTTCTTTTCTTTTTTGTTCTTGTTGGTGTTTATATATATATTATTTATATATATATTTTAGATATATATATATGGTGTTTATATATATGTATATATATTTACAAAAATATCATAGAATCATATAACAGCTTGGGCTGGAGGAGACATTAGAGATCATCTAATCCAAGCCCCCTGCCATGGGCAGGGACACCTCTCAACCAGCCCAGGTTACTCAAGGCCTCATCCAACCTGGCCTTCAACATCTCCAGGGAGGGGGCATCCACAACCTCTCAGGACAATCCATTCCAGACTCTTGCGACCCTCATAGTGAATAATTTCTTCCTAAGATCCAACCTAAACCTATTCTCCTTCAATCTAAATCCATTTCCCCTTGTCCTTGGGTGCACACTCTTGTAAAAAGTCCCTCTTCAACCTTCCTGTAGGTTCCCTTCAGGTATTGGAAGGCAGCTCTAAGGTCCCCTGTGTAGTCTTCTCTTCTCAATAAAAGAGCAAATGTGGATCCAATTATTTAACAGCTTTTCTATGACCTCTACAGGTCAGGGAAGCAATTCAAGGAAACAAATCCCTGATGCTCAGTGTGGTGGTATGTCCATGGAGGTAGCATTTGTTATGAACCATAGACAGGGCTCCTCTATCTCTTATAGGAGCCACTTTAATGAAGGCTGCAGAATGTGACAGTCAAAAAGTGAGTTACAGCCTGTGCCGGAGGATAAAGATTGAGATTAGAGAGAGCATCAGGACTATCCTTCATTTTGTTAGTTCAGCACAGACATGACAAGGCTAAGGAGAGTTGCTCAAGGAGTTCATTGATATCAGACCATATGGAAGACTCCGTCTGCCAATATCTTATTAGTGTGAGGATTTTGCTGTTCTTTTGACAGCTTTGGCTGGACTTTAGAAGGCAAAGACAATGCAGCTGTTAAGCCTCACCCTTCACCTTGGCTAAGAAAGTTTCTGAGGGAGCAGATGGGTTTGAGTTTCAAAGCATGAATCACTGTCACAAGGTCTATGCCATGAAGGGCTGAGTGGTGGGCAGGCCTTCGTTGGCTGCCAGCTGCCCACAAAGCAGCTCCCTCACACCCTTCCTCAGCAGGACAGGAGGGAGAATCCAAAATGGAAAAAGGTTTGTTGGTCAAGACAAAGGGAATTTAAAGAAGAAAAAGCAAAGGTCACATGTGGAAGCAATAAATAAATAATAAATAAATGTTTATTCTCTATTTCCCACCAGCTGCTGATGTCCAGACACTTCCCAGGAAGCAGCGTGTAACAGTGTGAGAGCTGAAATCCCCCCCACACACACTGACACTAACCAGGCTAGCTCAGTTTGGAAGCAAATGCAAGCTGTATTTACAAGCAAATCTACAATCTATGATGAAATGCAATGAATCTGTACAAATGGACACTAGTCACAACATTTACACATAGGTACAATCAACAGAAAAGCAGAACCAAGCTCCCTTTGCTTCCCCCAAGGGGCCTTCCCCAAAGGGTCTCCACCCCAGCCAGAAGGAATCCGCCCAGACCCCCCTAGCAGAAGGCAGAAAGTCAAGAAGCAGAGAGGATGTTAGACTTAGCTTGCCAAGGTCAGTATCTTATCTTCAGCCAGAAAAGAATCAGCAGACAGACAGAAGCCAGGCAAGTCGAGAACTGCCCAACTCCCCAGCCTTGTTTTGAGTAGAGATTCTTAACCATTTCTCTCTCTCCAATGGAAGTGTTTAGAATAACCATTATTTTGCTTTCTTACACCCAACAGTGATTTACTTACATTCTTTCACTTTCTCTGCTTGAACTTTGTGAAGAAAAATTAAAAAGTCTTAAAACCATCACGCAGTGCTTCAATAAGCACAGTGGTTGCTCCTGAAGACCAACATTTAAGTAACTAATGCCCTTCCCCCCCTCCTTTCTCTTGATTTTTATTTCATCCTATGGCATAGAATATCTTACTGGTAAGCTGGTTCAGCTGTTCTTGTTATGATCCCTCCCAAGGTGTTGCCCAGACAGTTACTTGTATAGTAAGCTCTTTGGGCAAAGTTGTGCCTTTTTAGGTGGAGAGCCTTAAGCAGGTACTGGAAAATGGAGTCCCCAGTAAGATGGAAGGGACCTTAAAGATCATCTAATTCCAACCCTCTTGCCACTAACCCAGGTTGCTCAAGGCCCTCTCCAGCCTGACTTTGCACACTGCAAGGAAGGGGGCATTGACAACTTCCAGAGTCTCACCACCCTCACTATCAAGAATTTCTTCCTAATCTCCAGTCTGAATCTGCTCTCCTCAAGCTCCAGTCAGTTCCCTCATCCTGTCCTTGTAAAAAGTCCCTCCCCAGCTCTCCTGTAGCCCTGTTGAGGTATTAAGGTCTCCCTGAACCCTTCTCTCTCCCATGCTTAACAGCTCAAACTCCCCCAGCCTACCCTCACAGGGGAGGTGCTCCAACCCTCTGATCATGTTCTTGGCCATCCCTGCAAATGTACCCAAAAAGTTAGGCACCAGCCATGTGATTTTTATAACTAGGCTCACAAAATAAAATAATAAAATGCCTATTATTACATTTCAACCATAAATACAGTGTTTTTCTCTTCCAATTTACCAAAAAAAAGAATAATAAAACCCAACATCTTTTCATGTCCGCGTAGACCTTTTTCCAAACCACTGTTGTTTCAAACAGCTTTCACATAAAAAGAAAGAAATAAAGCAAGCAGAGTTTCTGTGAGGATGTGTACTTCTTCTGAAAAATTTAATTTCCCCCTATTAAATCTCTTTCCTTCCCTGCCTATAAATTTAATAATGGCAATTTGTAGTATTTTTGCACATGGCTGTGTTTGCAGGCTTTTGCTTTTCCTGAAAGCATAACCAAACCCCCTTTCTGCACATCCGAGACTGCATCACAAATGCTTCATGCAAACAAGGCACAGGAAATCAAAGAGCTGGATTTTCAAAGTTCCTTTTGATAATCTGAGTGGAATCAGTTCACCTAATTAGTTTTGCCTATGTTTTAAATTCAACTAATTGCTTTCCACGCCATCTTCTCTCTAGAGTGAAATTGATTACTCTGAACATGAAGCAGAAGATGAAAGGAAAAAAGAAAACAACAACTACTCAAGCAAATAATAAAAAAACCCAAACCAAAACAATCCAAAACTCAGCTATGATCATTACAAATAACCACATTTTCAAGCTGAGCCACAGAATCAGAGAACGTGTCTAGAGAAGGGCCATGAGGATGAGCAGAGGGCTGGAGCTCTTCTCCTATGAGAACAGACTGAGAGAGTTGGGGTTGTTCAGTCTGGAGAGGAAAAGGCAACGAGGAGACCTTCTTGTGGCCTTCCAGTATCTGAAGGTAGCTACAAGAAAGCTAGGGAGGGAATTTTGAGGGTGTCAGGGAGTGATAGGACTAGGGGGGAATGGATCCAAGCTAGAGGAGGGGAGATTTAGATTGGATGTCAGGACGATGTTCTTCCCCATGAGGATGGTGAGATACTGGAACAGGTTGCCCAGGGAGGTGGTGGAAGCCACATCCCTGAAAGTTTTTAAGGCCAGGCTGGATGTGGCTGTGAGCAACCTGATCTAGTGTGAGGTGTCCATGTCCATGGCAGCAGAGTTGGAACTAGATCCTTGAGGTCCCTTCCAACCCTGACAATTCTGTGATTAGGGGATAGAAGGGACCTTAAAAGATCGAATCCAACCTCCCTGACGCAGTCACAGTGTATGGAGTTACATAGGCAGAACACTTATTTTCTCTGTCCGTTTCCAGCTGAATAATGTTCTTTTTGATGGGTTAAATTAACCTTGTGCAAGGGGCCAGGAGTTGGTCAACATTCTATTTAAATCATAGAATCATTGAGGTTGGAAAAGCTCTCTAAGATCATCAAGTCCAACCTTCTACCCAACACCTCGATGACCACTAGATCATGTCCCAAAGTGCCATATCTACTCATTCTTCGAATACCTACCTTCTTGGGCAGCCTGTGCCAATGCCTGACCACTCTTGCAGTGAAGGATTTCTTCTTAATACCCAAATCTCTGCCCAGCTCTACCCTTTCCTACAGACTTCTGTGCGAGAGTTAACCAAGCTCAAGAAAGAATGGCAAAACAGGAGAAACAAAGAGGACAAAGATTTTGAATAAGAATGAACCAAAATTTGACTAAGCAGTTTCAAAGGGATCTTAAATAGTTTTTGTGCAGTAAAAGAAGTCCTTAATTTGGAGCAGGAGTGATTTTCTTCTTCTTTTATCATGTAAAACAAACAAACAAACAAACAAACAGATAAAAAAAATCCAAGCGGTTTTTTTTTTCCTTTGTTTGTTTGCTTGGTTTGGGGTTTTGTTTGTTTGTTTTTTTGGCAATTAACCTTTAAATCCATAGATTATGAAATGTTTGTATGGTGGTGAATGGAGCTAATCCCATGTGGTGGCCAGTCACAAGTGGTGTTCCCAAGGGCTCACTGTTGAGGCCATCTCTTTTTAATATCGTTATCAATGATTTGGACGAGGGGATTGAATGCACCCTCACTACTTTTGCAGACGACACAAATTGGGTGGGAGTGCTGATGTGCTTGAGGACAGGAAAGTCCTGCAAAGGGATCTAGAAAGGCTGGATCGATGGACCAAGGTCAGTTGTATGAGATTTAACAAGGCCAAGTGCCAGATCCTGCACTTGGGTCACAACAGCCCCATGAATGCTCCAGTCTTGGGGCAGAGTGGCTGGAAACTGCCCAGTAGAGAAAGATCTGGGGGTGCTGGTTGACAGCAGCTGAATATGAGACAGCGTGTGCCCAGGTGGGCAAGAAGGCCACCAGCATCCTAGCATGGATCAGAAACAGTAGGGATCAGCACTGCTGAAACCATATCTTGAGTACTGAGTTCAATTTTGAGCCCCTCACTACAGGAAAGACACTGAGGTGCTGGAGCAGGTCCAGAGAAGGGCAAGAAATCTGGGGAAGGGTGTGGAGAACAGGGCTGGTGAGGAACAGCTGAGGGAGAACTGGGGTTGTTTTGTCTGGAGAAAAGGAGGCTGAGGGAAGGCCTCCTTGCTCTCTGAAAGTTGGACTGAGGTGAGGTCGGTCTCTTGTCCCTCATATGAGGTGCTAGATTAAGAGGAAATGCTCTGGGGTTGCACCAGGGGATTAGGAACAATTTCTTTGCTGCAGGAGTGGTCATGGATTGGAACAGGCTGCCCAGGGAGGTGGTAGAATCCCCATCCCTGGAGGTGTTCAAGAACTGTGTGGACATGGCACTTGGGGACATGATTTAATAACCATGGTGGTGTTGGGTTGATGGTTAGACTTGATCTTAGAGATCTTCTCCAACCAAAAACAATTTTATGATTCTATGATTCTGTGATTCTACGATTCTGTGATCAAATCAATAGAGAAATGAAGGAAGGGACATATAACTGCAGGTAGTTATCCCTTGAAATGCTTTTGACAGCTTTTCATGATTTTTTATTTCCTGGATATAATTCAAGAGCTCTATCAAGATAATTAAATATATGAGATGTGCTACCCATCCAAGGAAAAGGTTAGTGCCATCACAGGCCGAGTAAATCTTCTTTTATGCAAAAGAACACAAATTAAATGATCACCTAAGTTGAGGTTTTATAAAATACTACCTAGGATTATGTTTGCTTTGGGAGACATTTTATTTTGATCCCTCATTTGAGATTCTATTCCTATTAATATTAGCTAATCAATCAAGAGATGTCATTGAATGGCAGGTGGGAATAAGGTCAAAGCAGCAGTGTACTTACCTTAGGAATTATTGGATATTTCTTTTATAGACTTGCAAGTAATGTCATAGATCTTAATCTTCTGGTGAAGTTCCTCATAGGCCCAGCTGTATGGGGGAAAAGGAGAATGGGCTGCACCCAAAGGATGCCAAGATCAATCTCAGACTGCTTTTTGCCAGCATCCAACAGAACTGCTACTACTTAATTTCTTTCAAATTGGTTTATAAGCTTAATGTCTAAAAAAATTAGTATTTTCATAGAATTCTTAATGTTGGAAAATCCCTCTAAGATCCTGTCCAGGCAGGGGGTTGGCTAGATGATCTTTTGAGGTCCCTTCCCACCCCTAATGTTCTGTGATTCTGTGATCACCAACTCCAACCCAACATCACCACATCCACTAAACCATGTCCCAAACTGCTGTGTTCACACATTTCTTGAACACTTCCAGGGATGGGGACCCCCCCACCTCCCTGGGCAGTCTGTTTCAATGCCTGACCACTCTTTCACTGAAGAAATTTTTCCCAAACTAAACCTTCCCTAGTGCAACTTGAGACCATTTCCTCTCATCCTATGAGAGTTACCTGGGAGAAGAGTCTGACCCCCACCTCAGATATCTCAGCATCTTACAGCCACTGAAAATCCAGAGTTTTATGTTGACGTCTTGTTGTTAGTGAGGCCTCCTGAGAGATCTGACTGCTTCATGCTTTAGTCTCTGAATCTACTTAAATGAGCTGACTTTTAGGGCTGTTGCACGGTTGCCCCATTGCAGAATGCAAAATGTTCCCAGCATTACTGGGGCTGGAACAGACTTCTGAGATCATCAAGTCCAGCCTATGACCTAATACCACCACATCGACGAGATCACGTCACTAATATCATGTTTCGTGACAACATTTTATTTGTCAATGAAACATCAATCCCTCACTGCTCTGGAGCTGTGCAGCTTAATGAGAAAGGAAAGCAACCATCTTTATCCTTTAAGTCTCTTTTCAGTCTCTTTTAGAGAGAAGAAAGGTTTTGTAGAATCACAGAATGGTTTGGGTTGGGAGGGACCTTCAAAGGGCATCTAGTCTTACCTCATCTGCAGTCAGCAGGGACATCTCCAACTAGATCAGCCCTATCCAGCCTCACCTTGAATATCTCCAGGCATGGGGTCCCAGCCACCTCCTATGGAAACAGCAACAATACAGGATGGGAAAAAAAACAGTAATGGATAAACAGATTTCTGATTCCACCAAAATCAACTTCAGCAGAAGTTTCTGGTTCTGCACTGGGGTTGTATTTCTGATGGTTTCACAATCCCTCCAAAGCTCTGGTGCATCTCTCAGAGCACTGCAAGCATACTACACTCAAATGTGCTGTCAGCCCAGTTTATGTGGTTTGGGATTTGGGAGGCAGGATATTGTCCCTTAGTTTAGCACTGAATCTAGTACCACAGTGTGGAAGGAGAGGAAAATCTTCCTGTTCACTGGAACCCAGGCTTTACCTCCCAGAAATCTTTGCTTTCCCTTAGAACCCAATCTTCATCCCTAAGACGGATGGATGTTACTTCATGTATTCTAGGTTGACATTTGGTTGTAAAAGCTTTCAACCATGAAATTTATTTAAATGTTGAATTCTCTGCAATTTCAATACCTACTGCAATGAATTTCCAAGTGAAAAAAAAAATCTCTGTAGAAAGATTTTGCACCTTTAACAAACTAGGGCTCAGGGCTGAAACAAAGCCCAACAGTCAGCAACTACAGAGTTTAAGTACATAGTTCACAATAAAAATCATAGAATCATCAAAGGGCTTAGGCTGCAAGAGACCTCAGAGATCATCTGATCCAACCCTCTGCCATGGGCAAGGACACCTCTCAACCAGCCCCAGCCCAGGGTTATCAAGGCCACTTCCAACCTGGCCTTCAACATCTCCAGGTAGGGGACACCCACAACCTCTCTGGAAAATCCATTCCAGACTCTTGCCACCCATGTAGTAAATAATTTCATCCAAAGATCCAGTCTAAACCTATTCTCCTTCAATCTAAATCCATTTTCCCTTGTCCTGTGGGTGCACACTCTTGTAAAAAGTCTCTCTGCAGCCTTCCTGTAGGATCCCTTCAGGTACTGGCAGGCAGCTCTAAGGTCCCCTGGAGTCTTCTCTTCTCCAGGCTGAACACCCCGAGCTGCCTCAGCCTATCCTCACAGCAGAAGTGTTCCATCCCATGGATCACCTATGTGGCCTCCTCTGGACTTGTTCCAACAGATCTATGTCCCTCTTCAGACTTTGAATATGTGACTTCAGTGTGTGGTATCTCATCTTCTTATTCCGAAAAAAAAAAAAAAGAAAAAGGGTGGGGGGGGGTGAAGGGGTGGAAGCAGCTAATAATACTTACAATGCTGTTTTGAAAATTAATTGAAGTATGTTTAGCAGGATGAAAAAACTGTGATCTCCCATGTCACTGCCAAGTGCTGTTATTGTTATTGTGGGCTGAACAACAGCACCTGCCAGAGAATGAACCAAGCCAGGACTAAAAATATCCAGGACAAAGACTTCCAGAAGCTTCAAAAGAAGCACCCACCAAAGCTTATGCTGAAAAGAAAGTGCTGGCAGCATACCAGGAGAATTTACCAAAGAATCTGCACCTTTCCCAGATAATAGCTTCACACAGGCTACTCATTAGGCTTTCCTTTGAACAAAAACAGAAGGATTTTTTTTTTTTAACTTCTGAAACTTCCTTTACAAAATAAAGCTCTTAGATTTCCTTCACAAAAGAGTTTGTCTTAAATCTCCCCACACTTGATTTTCTCCTATGCTCAGTCCTCCCCTCTCTCTGATGTGAGTTTGTAATCATTATTTTTCATATTGCAGCCTGTGGATCGAGTTACCCTGCATTACAAAATGCTGGCTATAGGTTTTAATGGCTGAATTAAATTGGCACATCTAGATAATCAAGGAAGATTTCAATGGTACAATAATGCGTTTCTCTTAGTGTAATGCCAGTAAGGAGGCAAGTTCTCAGTATTTATTAAAAGTGAGGAGCTTTAAGAATCATACAATGGTTTGGGTTGGAATGGACTTTAAAGATCATCCAGTTGCAGCTCCTGCCCCTCTGCCATGGGCAGGAATACCTCCAGGCATCCACAACCTCTCTGGGCAATCTGTTCCAGTGTCTCACCCACCTGTAAAGGATTTTGTCTAAATCCACCCTCTTCCAGCCTAAAGCCATTCCCCCTCATCCAGCCTTTGTCTCCACAGCTCTGCTTGGACCCCCCTTCAGGTACTGGAAGGCTGCTCGAAAGCCTCCCCAGAGCCTTCTCTTCTCAAGGATGAACAGCTCCTGCTCTCTCAGCCTGTCCTTGTAGAAGAGGTGCTCCATCCCTCTCATCATCTTTGTGGCCTCCTCTGGACCCACTCCAACAGTTCCAGATCCTTTGAAATCATGGTATTAAACTGTGCCATGAAAGAAACACTGCACAGAGATGTCAGATCAAACCTGAGAGTGTGGCTGTGTCACACTTTACAGGAATTTGTTAACACTTGCCTCAACACTGCACTGAAGCACTCACATTGCTTTGTCTCCTGAAATTAGCCAAACTTCTGTTGTCTTTATCTCCTTTATGCCATACTCCAACACAGGCAGAGTCACCAGGTCCCAAATGCCATGTCTACACTTTTTTTTGAACACCTCTGGGAATGGTGACTTCACCACCTCCCTGGGCAGCCTCTTCCAATGTCTGACCACTCTTGCAGTAAAACTTATATCTAATCTATATGTATATATTTTCCTTATATCTAACCTAAACCTCCCCTGATGAGACTTGAGTCCATTTACTTGTCCTACTGCTATTTATGTGGGGAAGAGACCAACCCCCACCTGTCTCCAACCTCCTTTCAGGGAGCTGTACAAAGCAATGAGGTCTCCCCTCAGCCTCCTTTTCTCCAGACTAAACAACCCCAGCTCCCTCAGCTGCTCCTCAGAAGACTCCTCAACAGCAACTGGTTTTTGGAAGGCTAAAGGAGTCATCAGAGGTATAGCCATTCAACCTTTCTGAGAAATTCCTTCTCCCCCGAATAAATTACAAGAGCTGAACCATATCTTGATAATGATTTTGCATTGTTCAATGCAACTGAGCAATAATTCACATTAGGCATTCCTAATGTAAGGGAAATTCTGAGCAGTTAATTATGACATGATTTATAGACAATCCTGAACAGTGAGAAAGAAAGGTATGCCCTTTTTATTGAGCATATAAAAGTAGGATCCAACTCTTCAAAAATCATTTCTCATACCTCCTGAACACACTTGAAAGTGCTCCTTTCCTTGAAAGTGCTCCCAAAGAGTCATTTTAAACTTCCAAGCTAGTTTAAGGTTTAATCCCACAGTGAAATAAATTGAAAATATTGAATATTTGAAATACTGAAATAATTTCACTATGTCTAAATAATAGATCCCTCAGAGATCAGTTCTGGGACCAGTCTTGTTTAACATCTTTGTTGGTGACAAACAAAGTGGCATTGAGTGCACCCTCAGCAAGTTCATCACCAACACCAAGCTGTGTGGTGCAGCAGACAGGATGGGAGGGAAGGGATCCATCCAGAGGAACCTGCACAGGCTGCAGAGCTGGGCTCAAGCCAACCTCATGAGGTTCAACAAGACCAAGTGAAAGGTCCTGCAGTTGGCTCAGGGCAATCCCAGGCACTGATATCGGCTGGGCAGGGACTGGCTGCAGAGCAGCCCTGAAGAAAAGGCCTTGGAGGTGCTGGGGGATGAGAGGCTCAACATGAGCCAGCAGTGAGCACTTGCAGCCCAGAGAGCCAAGCAGAGCCTGGGCTGCAGCAAGAGAAGTGTGGCCAGCAGGGTCAGGGAGGGGATTCTGCCCCTCTGCTCCACTCTGCTGAGACCACACCTGGAGCTCTGTGTCCAGTTCTGGAGCCTCTGTTCCAGGAAGGATCTGGAGGTGCTGGCAGGTGTCCAGAGAAGGGCCATGAAGATGAGCAGAGGGCTGGAGCTGCTCTGCTCTGGAGACAGACTGAGAGAGTTGGGCTCGTGCAGTTCGGAGAAGAGAAGGCTCTG
Organism: Indicator indicator; assembly: GCF_027791375.1. Lineage (NCBI taxonomy): Eukaryota > Metazoa > Chordata > Aves > Piciformes > Indicatoridae > Indicator > Indicator indicator. The sequence goes on along the minus strand of NC_072013.1, from coordinate 17,113,832 downwards.
AGGAGACCTTCTTGTGGCCTTCCAGTAAATGAAGGGGGCTCCAAGAAAGCTGGGGAGGGACATTTTAGGGTGTCAGGGAGTGATAGGACTGGGGGGAATGGATCCAAGCTAGAGGAGGGAAGATTTGGATTAGATATTAGGAAGAAGTTGTTCCCCATGAGGGTGGTAAGAAACTGGCACATGTTGCCCAGGGGGGTGATGGAATCTTCATCCCTGGAGGTTTTTGCAGCCAGGCTGGATGTGGCTGTGAGCAACCTGCTGTAGTGTGAGGTGTCCCTGGCCATGGCAGGGGGGTTGGAACTGGATGAGCCTTGAGGTAACTTCCTACCCTGACAATTCTGTGATTCCATGAAACTTAAATAAAGTATCTCCCTGGAGGTATTTAAAAGATAGAATATAGAATCATAGAATCACAGATTGGTCTGCATTGGAAGGGACCTCCAAAGCTCATCCAGTCCAACCTCTCTGCAGTCAGCAGGGACATCCCCAACTAGATCAGGTTGCCCACAGCCCTGTCCAGCCTCACCTTGAAGATCCCCAGGGCTGGGGCCTCAACCACCTCCCTGGGCAACCTGTTCCAGTGTTCCACCACCCTCATGGTGCAGAACTTTGTTCCTAACATCCAATCTAAATCTGCTCTGCTCTAGTTTGAAGTCATCCTGTTCCTGCAGGCCTTTGAAACAGTCTCTCTGCTGGGCTTACAGGTGTCTTCCAACCAAAATGATTCTATGATTCTGTGATTCTAAGCCTAAAGGAACTTGCTGCCTCTGCCTATCTACATGCAGGTAGAGAAAACCCTTTCCTGGTTGTGTTTTCAGTATTAATGCTCTTAACTTAAGTGATGATCCAACAAAGTTTTTAGATTGAGTATCAGTGAGCAAGGAGGTTTAGCCAGCATTTTATTAGGAAGAAAGCATTTTTCTAGTAGTTTCTGTAATATCACAATGGTTTCTTCCACTGCTGGTGCATTCAGCCCAGAAAACCAACTGTACCCTGGGATGCATCAGGAGGAATGTGGCCAGCAGATCAAGAGAGGGGATTCTCCCCTTTTTTTCTGCTGAGACCCCATGTTGAATACAGCCTCCAGTTCTGGTGTCCTCACCATAAGAGGGACATAGATCTGTTGGAACACGTCCAGAGGAGGGCCATAAAGATGGTCCCAGGGCTGGAACACTTCTGCTGTGAGGATAGGCTGAGGCAGCTGGGAATGTTCAGCCTGGAGAAGAGAAGACTCTGGGAGAACCTTAGAGCTGCCTGCCGGTACCTGAAGGGATCCTGCAGGAAGGTTGCAGTGGGACTTTTTACAAGAGGAAATGGACAAGAGGAAATGGATTGAAATTGAAGGAGAATAGGTTTAGATTGGATTCTAGGAAGAAATTATTTACTACATGGGTGGCAAGAGTCTGGAATGGATTTTCCAGAGAGGTTGTGGGTGTCCCCTCCCTGGAGATGTTGGAGGTCAGGTTGGATGTGGCCTTGAATACCCTGGGCTGGTTGAGAGGTGTCCTTGCCCATGGCAGGGGGGTTGAATCAGGTGATCTCTAAGTCTCTTGCACCCTAAGCTATTTTATGATTCTATGATTCCAGAGCTGTTGTGTAAGTCTCAAAAATTTAATAATAATTAAGTAAATAAATAACAATCCTAGAGAAAACTTTATTTGGTTTTATGAAAGTGAAACTCTTTTCCTGACATAGTCTCCAGACATGCATGCCTGAACTGACAGTGATGGCTTTGTTGTTCTGCAGTATGGTCTCCATATAGGTTTTGATTTACAGCAGCAGATTTGTACATAAATTTCAAACACTAATTCTATGCTCCTCTACCCAAGTCCTTCTGACACCTCACCTGGATGATATCCTATTAAATAACTAGTGGTTGAATGTTTATGCTAAGAAACAATTTCCTGAAGATACAAAGTTAATGTGCATTATCAAATCATAGAATCATTTCAGTTGGAAAATACCTTTATGATCATTCAATGCATCCAGTCTCTAACTCTGCCAATTCTGGAGATAACCTATGTCCCTTAGCACCACACCTCTGCCTCTTGGAGACACCTCCAGGGATGGGGATTCAGCCACCTCCCTAGGGTCCCTGTTCCAGTACTTCAGAACCCTTTCAGTCAACAAGTTTCTTCTAATATCCAACCTAAACCTCCCCTGGTGCAACCTGAGGTTATTTCTCTTGTTCTGTCGCTTGATACTGGAGAGAAGAGTGTCACAGTGGAGTCCTTTTCTGAATCCTTTGCTTAACAAGTACCTGCCATTTGCCTCAGCTTGAACCCTTGTTTTGATAGAAATTGCAGGGTCTCCATGGAAAGTTGGCCTCAGTAGCTCTGCAATGCCAGCTGCTTTTTTAGGACCACATAGAGCTGGCTGTGTGTTAGGTTTGTAGTGATTGAATGATTGTCAGAGATACAGACCTGAGGACAAGAGGGAAAAGTAGCTTAAAACACATCAGGAGGAAGGAATCTGCATGCCTGGCTGCAGACGGCTCTAGATCACCATGAGGAATTGTGTTGGGCAATTAAAGAAGAGAGTGAAATAGCTCAGCAGCTGCTAAAATATTTCTTTCAGTCCCTGTTGTAGAAGCCATTAGGGAAATTCCTATTCCAAGGACACTTTTAAAATGGAAATAATAGCCTGGTCTTGACAGAGATTGAAGTCTCAAAGGAGGAATTTGTGGAGCAACTCATCAACTAGGACAGCAGAATATTCATTTGAGATGCATGAAGGAAGGAAAGTGTGAAGCAGCAGGGTTAATGAAAAGGAATTTAACCTTAAAATGGTGACTGTGTTTGAAATGGGAAAGTCTCTGCTTCCTCCAACTGAAAAAAGACCCAGAGAAAACTACAATTTACACCTTGGTAAGTTGTAGTTTTGCTCAGGGGGATGCCCTGAAAAGCCTCATTAAAGAGTAAGGTGTGACCTGATATATGCAGCCAATCAAGCTCCTCTAACGAAAAAAGAGAGTCATTTTTTCATGCAGAATGGTTTGAAATGGTTAACAAAGTAGATAGATAAAGGTGACTGTCTCTGTAGAAGAGAACTCTTCAGGGAGACCTTATAATGGCCTCCCAGTACCAGAAAGGGGCCCTGCAAAAAGGCTGGAGCGGGACTGTTGACAAGGGTTTGTAATGATAGGACAAGGGATTTACGTTGGAAGAGGACAGATTTAGGCTGGAGATTAGGAAGAAATTCTTTCCAGTGAGGGTGGGGAGACACCAGAACAGGTTGCCCAGGGAGGTTTTGGATGCCACCTCCCTGATAGCATTGAAGGCCGGAATGGATGGGATCTTGAGTGACCTGGTCTAGTGGAAGGTGTCCCTGCTCATGGCAGAGGGGTGTGTGCTGGATGATTTTTGAGGTCCCTTCCAACCCAGACCGTTCCATGAATACAATCATTCACTGGGGTGCTGGCAAAGATGAGCTCTTAAAATTGTTACCAAAAATATTTCAAATGTCAATAGGAGTCAGTTGTGATTACAACCCAGCACAGAACCACAGAATCACAAAACACTGGGAGCAGAAGGGTCTTCTAGGGATCATACAGTCCAATCCCCTTGCCAGAGTAGATTCACCCAGGGCAGGTCACACAGGAACACATCCAGGTGGGTTTGGAAAGTCTCCAGAGAAGGAGACTCCACAGCCTTTCTGGGCAGTCTGCTGCAGGGCTCCAGCACCCTCACCATACAGAGGTGTCTCCTCATGTTGAGGTGGAACCTCCTGGTTTCCAGCTTGTACCCATTTTTCCTTGTCCTGTTTGTTATGGGTTGGATTGAATCCCCCCAATAACTTTATTTAGAATCTGGCTCAGAGAGCAAATTCACCACACTCAGAATTTGGAAGTAAAACGGGATTGTATTTATAAAAGGAAATGCATGTGAAAGTACAAAAGGCAACAAATATGTACAAAGTGTCTTGACACACATATGCACAGCTTAACAACAGCACAGCACCCCCACCCCCCACCTCAATTCAGCTCCTTTATTCCCCCTGGGGACAAAAGGGCCCCAGAAGGATATACAACCACACACTCCCTCTCCACCACCAGGTACCTTAGAGAAGCCAAACCAGAGATGACACCAAGGTCAAAGGGAGAACAGCACAGCCCCAAACCCAGACCAGAGCAATGAGAGAGGGCAGAGAAGAGAGCGAACAACCTGTGCTGCAAAACAGAAGGTTTTCCACACATTGATGGGATGATATTAACCTATCTGTTACTGTCGTTCTGTGTCCAGTCCCTAACATTATTTATATTTTATTCAAAGTCTCTGGAAATTTCCTACTTACAATTAGTGTCTGAGCTAGGGACTAGCTCAAACTGCCACACTATTACAGGGCACCACCAAAAAGAGCCTGGCACCTTCATCTTGACACCCACCCCTCAGATGTTTATAGATGTTGATCATAATCATAACATAACATAACATGTCTTAGGTTGGAAGGGACCTTAGAGATCAGCTACTCCAACCTCACCACCATAGGCAGGGACGCTTTTCAACTAGACTCAGCTGCTCAAGGTCTCATCCAACCTGGTCTTGAACATCCCCAGGGAAGAGGCATCCACAACCTCCTTGGGCAACCTGGGGAGTCCCACCACCCTTACACTGAAAAACTTCTTCCTAAGATCCAGTCTAAACCTAATCTCCCTTCAAACCATTTCCCTCCTCCTGTCACTAGGCACCCTTATGAAAAGTTTCTCTGCAGCAGTAGGATCCCTTCAGGTATTGGAAGGCAGCTCTAAGGTCAGATCCCCTCTCAGCCTTCTCTTCTCCAGACTGAACAGCCCCAGGGCTCTCACGAATGATTGGTCAGACATTGGAACAGGCTTCCCGGGAAAACTGGAGAGGGACTGTTTGTAGCGGCATATGTTGAAAGGAGGGAAGGTTTTAAACTAGAGCAGAGCAGGAATAGACTGGATCATAGGAAGAAATTCTCTACTATGAGGGTGGTGAGGAAATGGAATGACTTGTCCAAAAACATGGATGTTTCTCATCTCTGGAAGTGTTCAAGGCCAGGTTGGAGGAGGCTGTGAGCAGCCTGGTCTAGTGGGAGGTGTCCCTGGCCAGGGCAGCAGGGTTGGAACTAGGGGATCTTTAGGGTCTTTAGGAATTTGCTGTCCCTGATTGTGGACAGTATCTGATCGTGAGTAATCAGATACTCAATCCTTGGAAGATGTTCTTGGTCCTTAAAACCACTACATGCTCTTAGGTGGCTAAAACCAGAAGCCTCTCTTTACATTAACATATCTCTCCATGCCAAACAAGAAATACTCCTCTGCCCTTACAAACTCAGTTGTTGAGTTTTGAGTGACAGAAATTAAAGTGATTTACTCTATTTTCAAGCCTGTGTAGTCAAAACCAGGATTCCTTTGCCTTCAGTCCTTCTCTCCATTTCTCTGTGACATCCAACAAGGCAGGGCAAGGTATTTTTGGCCAACAGAAACATGAAGAGTTTTGATGGAGCTAATAAATGCCACCCAGTGCTTGCCCTGAAGGCCTGCATTACAGCAAGGTCCTTGGCTTTGGCCAGCTCTGTCCAATGGTAGTCAGGTGTTGGGTGCAACAAGTCAGCTAGGCATGACCTTGAAGGGGCTCAGCAGCAGAACAGCAGGAATTTCAAGAGGATGAAAGAAAGGAGGTAGGATAATGGAGATAGGCATCCATCTGGCATTTCCCATGTACTACTTCTTGTCACCCATGTTTTCTTGCCTGTCTCAAGGAAGAGAAATCCACTTCTTGTGAGAAGAGGAATCTGTTGCCAAATACAGTGAGGATGAAGAACTGCAGATGGTAAACTGGGAGGTGAAAAAGAAGAAAGAACTGCATGGCCTTGAGAAGTACAGGAATGCAATTACACCTGACCCCAAGTCTGTGGTTCTGTGACATCACAAAAGTAGAGGATTGTGTACTAGGCTCTGAGCTGGGAGCTGATCAGCCAGAAGTGGCACAGTGGAAGAAAGATGTGGGTGTAGGAATCAATCACAGAATGACTCTGAGCAACCAGTGTGATGTGGCACTAGGAAAAGAGATTCCATGCTTGGGAATGTCAGAAAGGATGTGTCTAGCATAGAGCTGTGTGGGGCTCTCACTACCTGAAAGACATTGAGGTGCTGGAGTTTACATTGAGGTGAGTGTTGATCTCTTTTGCCTAGTGTCAAGTGATAAGGTGAAAGGAAACAGCCTCAAGTTGTGACAGAGGAGGTTTAGGTTGGACATTGAAAGAAACTTCTTGATGGAAGGAGTTCTCAAACACTGGAACAGTCTGCCCAGGGATATGTTGAATCCCCATCCTTGGAGGTGTTTCAAAGATGCAGAGATGCAAAGGTGCTGAGGGACATGGGTTAGCACCAGACTTGTTAGAGTTCAGTACTGCCTGGGCTCAACGACCTTAGAGGTGTTTTCTGACCAAAGCAATTCTATGATTCTATTTGGAATAAACAGTATTTATTCAGCTCTTACCTTCCTTTCCCCTTGTGGTTACGTTTTGAATCAAGAAGATCCAAAGAGCTCTTGACAATACTTAATCACAGCATCACAGAATGTTAGGGGCTGGAAGGGACCTCCAAAGCTCATCCAGTCCAACTGCCATGCCAGAGCAGGAGCACCTAGAGCAGATCACACTGGAACACATCCAGGCAGATCTTGAATATGTCCAGAGAGGGAGACTCCACAACCACCCTGGGCAGCCTCTTCCAGGCTTCTGTCACCCTCACAGGAAAAAAAAAAATCCTCCTGTTTCCATGGAACTTCCTCTGCCTCAACTTCCACCACTGCCCCTTGTGCTGCCATTGGGCATCACCCAGCAGAGCCTGGCTCCAGCCTCTGGGCACTCACCCTGCACATCTTGAGCAACAGCAATGAGGTCACCTCTCAGGCTCCTCCTCTCCAAGCTACAGAACCCGCAGCTCCCTCAGACTCTCCTCCTATGGAAGATTTCCACTGCCTTCAACATTTTTGTGGCTCTGTGCTGGACTCTTTCAAGCAGCTCCCTTAGGTCCTTCTTGAACTGAGGGGCCCAGAACTGGACACGATATTCCAGATGTGGCCTCAGCAGGGCAGAGCAGAGTGGGAGGAGAACCTCTCTCCACCTACTCACCACAGTCCAGAATGGCATTGGCCTTCTTGGCCACAGGAGCACATTGCTCTTCGTTAATCTCAAAGTCCCCACACATAAAGCCATTCACAGCAGAGACACTAATTTTACTCTGGCTGAGCTATTTAAACAAATTTCTGTAGTTAAGATGATTTCAAGAAATCCTGAGGATATGACAATTTGATATTTACCAGACCTTTTCTTCCCCTGCTGATTTCTCAGTCCCTGATCTCGAGATCATTATTACTCAGACTCTAGCAAACTCAAGCTCATTGCTGTTTCTTTCTCCACAGGCAGCAGATAGGTTTCTTTAAGTTTTAAATGGTGGGATTTGTAATTAATGTAATTCAAATTACAAGACACTTAATTTTAGTACAGTAAACAGAAGAAAATTCTAAGTCTTTCCTTTTTTTTTTTTTTTTTTGAGTGTGTGCCCTAGAGCCATGAGTATTTAGGTTTCAATGGAGACTTGGTTTTCTGATCACCTGAATTGAGCAGCAGGATAATTTAACTCATTTGGGAAAGCTGGATTGTTAAAGAAATTATTTGTTAAAGAAGAAACAGAGATCTGCAGGGTTTAAGATGGAATTACAAGCTTATGCCAAGCTTATGGCTTGGAAAAAACCCACCATCATCAAATGACCTGCTCTTGGGTCTGGGCAATCCCAAGTACAAACACCTGCTGGGTGACAAGTGGATTGAGAGCAGTCCTGCAGAGAAGGACTTCAGAGTGCTTGTTGGTGAGGTGCTGGCAATGTGAGCTTGCAGCCAGAGGGCCAGCAGTGTCCTGGGCTACATCAAAAGCAGCATGGCCAGCAGGCCAAGGGAGGTGATGCCGCTCCTATGCTCTGCTCTGATGAGCTCACACCTACAGTGCTGTCTCTAGCTCTGGAGTCCCCAACATAAGAAGGACATGGACCTGTTGGACAGGATCCAGAGGAGGGCTATGAAGATGATCAGAGGGTGGGAGAATCTCTCCTACAAGGACAGGCTGAGGGAGCTCTCCAGTCTGTTCAGCCTGGAGAAGAAAAGGCTCTGGGGAGACCATATAGCAGTCTTCCAGTACCTGAAGAGGGCTACAGGAAAGCTGGAGAGGGTCTGTTTCTAAGGATATGTGGTAATAAGGCAGGGGACAATGTTTTTAAAGTAGAGCAGGGTTAAGACTGGACATTAGGAAGAAATTCTTTACTATGAGGGTGGTGAGACACTGGAATAGGTTGCCCAGAGAAGTTCTGTTTTTTTCATCCCCCTAAGTGTTCAAACACTTTGAGCAACCCAGTCTAGTGGGAGGTGTCCCTGGAACTTTTATTCTGCCTCTGTAGTGAGGCTGAAGTTTCACTACTGTGTTGAGTTTGGGGGCTCTCAGTGCAAGAAAGACATTGAGATGCTGACGGAGGTCCAGAGAAGAACAACAAAGCTGGGGAGGAGCAGCTTAGGGGCCTGGATTGTTTAGTCTTGAGAAAAGGAGGCTGAGGGGAGACCTCATTGTTCTCTACAACTCCTTGAAAGGAGGTTGAGGCCAAGTGGGTGTTGGCTTCTTCTCCCTAGTAATAAGGGATAGGAAGAGAGGAAATGTCCTTAGGCTGTTCCAGGGGAGGTTTAGGTTGGTTATTAGGAAATATTTCTTTCCTGAAAGAGTGATGAAGCATGTGAAGAGCTGCCTAGGGGAGTGGTGGTGTCGCTATCTCTGAAAGTGCTCAAAAATGTGTAGACATAGTATTTTGGAACATGATTTAGCACCAGACTTGGTAGAGTTAGATAATGGTTGGACTTGATGATCTTGAAGGTCTTTTCCAGCCTAAATTATTCTATGAGTCTATTTTCACCTTGAGTCAAACAAATCTGTCCTGCCATATTCTTCCCAGAAAAACATTGCTTGTTTGGTTTTGCTTTTGAATGGAAGTATTTTAGTTAAAAAATTATACATAAAAATGGGGATACATTATGGAATTTGTATTCAGGAAAGCCTTTGGACCAAAATATTCCTTCTGTGCTTTCACTTCTGTGTTCTGACATCCAGATGGTCAGGGCTGTGCTGTGAAAGAGTTGCTGAATAATGCATTTGTTTGATAACATTCAGTCCAATGCCCTCACTGGCTGCTCAGTTCTCTATTCTGAGCTTGTCCTTTCACTGAGGTCCATAGCCATCCATTTCACATCTTAGCCATGCCTGCCACAATGCACAGCATGGGCTTGCTTTGTTGTTTTTTTTTTTTTTAGAGGTTTTAATTTTGCTATATAAAAATGTTTCTGAATTTGGGTGATAAAAATCATGGAATCACAGAACTGTCAGGGTTTGAAGGGACCTCAAGGATCATCCAGTTCCAAACCCCCTGCCATGGGCAGGGACACTTCACACTAGATCAGGTTGCCTAGAGCCACATCCAGCCTGGCCTTAAACACTTCCAGGGATGAGTCTGCCACCATCTCCCTAGGCAACCTGTGTCAGTGTCTCACCACAGAATCACAGAATTAACTAGGCTGGAAAAGACCTTTGAGATCATCCAGTCCAACCTATCACCCAACACCATCCAATTACCTAACCCATGGCACTGAGTGACTCAGCCAGGCTGCTTTTAAACACTTCCAGGGATGGTGACTCCACCACCTCCCTGGGCAGCACATCCCAAGGGCCAATCTCTCTGTCTGAGAAGAATTTCTTCCTCACATCCAGCCTAGACCTTCCCTGGCACAGCTTGAGACTGTGTCCTCTCCTTCTGTCCCTGCTTGCCTGGGAGAAGAGCCCAACCCCCACCTGGCTACAACCTCCCTTCAGGCAGTGGTAGAGAGCAATGAGGTCTGCCCTGAGCCTCCTCTTCTCCAGGCTAAACACCCCCAGCTCCCTCAGCCTCTCCTCACAGGGCTGTGCTCCAGACCCCTCCCCAGCCTTGCTGCCCTTCTCTGGACACATTCCAGCATCTCAACATCTTGCTGAAACTCAGGAGCACACAACTGGACACAGGACTCAAGGTGTGACCTAAGCAGTGCTGAGCACAGGGCAGAATGACTTCCCTGCTCCAGCTGGCCACACTATTGCTGATGCAGGCCAGGATGTCATTGGCCTTCTTGGCCACTGCTGGCTCCTGGGCACACTGCTGGCTCCTGTTCAGCTGCTGTCCACCAGTCTCCCCAGGTCCCTCTCTGCCTGGCTGCTCTCCAGCCACTTCATCCCCAGCCAGTAGCAGTGCTTGGGGTAGTTGTGGCCAATGTGTAGAACCTGGCACTTAGATGTGTTAGATCTCATGCCCTTGGACTCTGTCCATCTGACCAGCCTGACCACCCTCATGGTGAAGAACTTCTTCTTAACTTCCAATCTGAATCTACCCCTTTTAAATTTGCTCCATTCCCCCCAGTCCTATCACTCCCTGACACCCTCAGAAGTCCCTCCCCAGCTTTCTTGGAGCCCCCTTCAGAGACTGCAAGGCCACAAGAAGGTCTCCTCAGAACCTTCTCTTCTCCAGACTGAACAACCCCAACTCTCAGTCTGTCCTCACAGCAGAGCAGCTCATGGCCCTTGTGTTTGGATTAATGACACAATAATCAATGCTGAAATTCCATGCCCTTCTTTAGGAAGTACAATGTCAACAACATCAGCTCTGGCCCAAAGGGAGCTTCCCAATTCAGTCAGCACGAGCACACAAACCTGCCAGCAGCTCTTGCCTTGGACCTCAGTGGTGTGAAAGCATCTCATTAGCATTTTTGCTTGTACAGTAAGTGACTATGCAAAATGGCACCACGTGGCCTCTAATAGTTGTCATTGTTGCTCAGGGGTTGGTCCCTTACCATCTCAGGTAGCTTCAATCTTCACAAGCTAGTTTTCTCCCCTGTGTCTGCATAGTACAGGATTCTGAGACTCCAGCAGCAAAAATGGAGTGTCTTGATGTGTCTGGAGAACAGGGCTGGTGAGGAGTGGCTGAAGAGTCTGGAGAAGAGGAGGCTGAAGGAGACATCATTGCTCTCTACAACTCTCTGAAAGGAGGTTGGAGTGTGGTGGGGCTTGGTCTCTTCTGCCTAGTATCAGGTGATAGGATGAGAGGAAATAGCCTCAAGTTACACCTGGGGAGGTTTAGGTTGGACATTAGAAGAAGCTTCTTCACTGAAAGGGTTCTCAAAGCCTTGGTAGAGTTAGAGAATGGTTGCACTTGATGATCTGGAAGGTCTTTCCCAACTCAAATCATTCTGTGATTCTGTGCTAGGACATCAGTGTTTAAATAATAATAAAAAAATCCTGTGTCTTCCTCTGCAGAGATGTCTCCCTTTTCCTGAAATAAAGTTCTGGGATTGTTTCACCATGTTTCTCTCTTAGTTGTGATGGTTTCAAACTGTCTTTTTAATTTTTCTTCTCAAAGTTCAAGCAGAGAAAGCTGAAGAATGTAAATAAGTCACTCTTGGGTGTAAGAAAGCAAAGTAATGATTGTTCTAAACACTTCCATTGGATAGATAGAAATGTTTAAGAACCACTACTCAAAACAAAGCAGGGGCAGTCGGGGTCTGAGCTCTCGGCTTCCTTGCTGGGCTGTCTGGCTGCTGCTGCTTCTCTTCTGGCTGAAGACAACACACTGACCTTGGTGAGCTAAGTTAACAGCCTCTCTGCTTTTTAACTCTTTGCCTTCTGCCAGAGGGGGTCTGGGGAGGAGGCCCCTTGGGAGGTCCCCTCAGGGGAAGCAAAGGGAGCTTGGTTGTGCTTTCAGCTGATTGTACCTATTTGTAAATGCTGTGACTAGTGTCTATTTGTACAGATTCATTGTATTTCATCATAGATTGTAGATCTGCTTGTAAATACAGCTTGCATTTGCTTCCAGACTGAGCTAGCCTGGTCATTGTCAGTGGGGGGGATTTCAACTCTCACACTGATACATTAGCTTAAGTGACTGGTGAGTTTAAGAGCAAAACATAAAACTGCTTATTGTGACATTTGGCTAATTAACACCTTCAGGGACTCTCTGCATTTCATACAGCTAGAGGAGAACTGGTGCCATTTTCACTTTACCTTCCAAGAGCAGACAAACCTTAAGAACATTTCGTACTTCATAATCTAGCAAGCTCTACAGCCTGAGTGGCAAACTGCCACTTACTCAGGGAAGGGTTACTGGAGATATCTGAAAAGTAAGGAGGAAAGGTTGATCCTTTTCCTCATATATGCCATTTATAGGTCAACAGCCCACATTCCCCCATCTGAGTAATAATCCCTTGACACTGCTTTATCTAGCTGACCTTTGTCTGCCCAACTTACTCACACATGTTTTATTTTCCCTGGTAAAGGGATGCAAATGTCCATGCTGAGGGACCATTGCCTGTTCTCCCACCATTTTCAGCATTAGATTGGTACTGAGTGACCTTTAGATGGCATGAATCATAATTACCAGGACTTGGTCCAGCTGAAACAGGTAAAGTGTCCTAGACAGAAAACCTTTCCCCCTATTATTTTTATCTGTCTTGAAGCAATGATTAATCAACCATGATCCTGTGTTTGACACCTGGCAGGTGAAGTTTCCATGGAACAGCCTTCAGGAAAGTTGTTGCAGCTTCCCCAGGGCCACTTGGTTGCTGTGTGTTCAGCACCTCACTCTGGGGGCATGAGGGTAGCTGTCATCTGCACCTGGCTTCTGCACATCACAGCTGATCTGTTAGCTGAAGGGATATCTCAGGCATACTAGGATGGCTTCAAGCTGTTTCAGACTTTGGAAAGGCCTTAGATATTTCGTGTAATTTGAATATTCCTCCAGCATTTCTGTTACAGACTTTCAGTGTCCCTCAACATCACTAAATTTCCATTTAACCTACCGGAAAGCTGTCAGGTAAAAGGATTTTTTTTCTTTTTACCCAGGAAGTAGCCATGCAAAGAGTTCCTCCGCTGAAGAAATTCAAGGAGCTAGGCACAGTTTCTTGCCTGATTTTTTCCCTTTCATGCTTGCCAGCCCAGACACAGTCCTGTTGTGCCACTGCTACTTCCAGATCATCTTTCTAAAGGAAACTTGCTGTTTGCATCCTTGAAGTAAACTTTAAATAAACCCCAATTAACTCAGCTGATCCTTTGTTACCAATTCATAAACTCCTTGGTTGCCATCTCTGGATTGAAAATAAGTACAACTTACCTCCAACACCTTTCTTTTCAGCTGTTGCATGAAATATTTATTACCCAGGAGGATTATTTCTTATTTATTTATTTATTTATTTATCTATTTATTTATTTATTTATTTATGTCTTTTCCATAAAATATTGCAGACCAAAATGTGCAAATTTGTCAGAATTTGTACCCTGTAGCAGGTGTTCAGCTCTGCAAAAGAAATCTTTTTCTTTCTTATAGCAGACAACGAAAGTAAAGAAGATAACTGAACAAGATTCAGTCACACCATGTGCATGTCACAGGCTCACAGGATGTTAGGGGTTGGAAGGGACCTCTGGAGATCTTCCAGTCCAACTCCTCTGCCAGAGCAGGACCAGGTCACACAGGAACACATCCAGACAGGGCTGCAAAGGCTTCACAGAAAGAGACTCCACAACCTCTCTGGGCAGCCTGCTCCAGGGCTCTGCAACCCTCAGAGTCAAGAATTTGCTCCTCATGTTGAGGTGGAACCTCCTGTGCTGGAGTTTCTATCCATTGCCCCTTGTCTCATCCCAGGGCACAAGTGAGCAGAGGCTGTCCCTGTCCCTTCCTTCCTGACCCCCAGCCCTCAGCTATTGATAGACATTGATCAGATCCCCTCTCAGTCTTCTCCTCTGCAGACTGAACAGCCTCAGGGCTCTCAGCCTCTCCTCCCCAGGCAGTGCTCCAGTCCCTTCAGCATCCTTGTAGCCCTCCCTGGACTCTGTCTAGCAGATCCCTGTCCCTCTTGAACTGGGGAGCCCAGAACTGGATGCAATATTCCAGGTGAGGTCTCAGCAGAGCAGAGTAGAGGGGGAGGAGAACCTCCCTGGCTCTGCTGGACACACTCCTCTGAGTGCACCCCAGGACCCCATTGTCTCTCTTGGCCACCAGGGCACATTGCTGTCCCATGCAGAACTTGCTGTCCACCAGCACTCCCAGGTCCTTTTCCACAGGGCTGCTGTCTAGCAGATCACCTCTCAGCCTGTCAAATTCTCATTTTTTTTTTAGAGCCTAACCTTTATGTCCCTTCTGTGTGAAACAGTTTATTTAGCACACTCTGCAAGGAACTTCGATAAGCATCTTGTTTTTCTTCGTAGCTTACAGAGATTAATGTTCCTTTATTAACACTGCATTTCAGTGTTTGGATGATTTTTTTCATCCCTCATTTGCCTTTTGTATTAATTTTTTCCTGACTAAAATTATTGGAAGAAGGGAAGAGAAGCACATCAGCCATGAGCTGTTCAATGAGAGCTTTCTAAAGAAGGCATTTCTTATCCTTCAGCATATTAAAGAGTTCAGCAAAGTTGGGAAATATTCCTGATAATCTCCAAAATAGCTCCCTCTTATAGAAAAGGAGGGGAAAGGTGGCTCTCATTCTCCCATCTTTAGTCACTTTTAATATACCATTTCAGAGAAGGCTTTGCTTATTATCATATATGCCAGCAGGGAAATCTTTACTTGCAGTTTTATACACTCCTGTGCTTAGCTCTAGGGACAGGGAGGAAGATCCAGCTCCAGTATCCTTTTATTGCAGCTTCTATGTCTTAGGCTGTAGGCACACTGTCTTTTCTGGAGATATTTTACACTTCCCCCCACTCCACCTTATCCATCACTCCCTATAAATTGAGTCTGTCCTCCAGGTACAGTCACTCAAGTTGGCCCAAACCACTTTCATAGCTGTTTACTCTAACCTGTCTGGCTGCCTGAAATGCTCATTTTCTTTTCTTTTATTTTTTTCTTCACCGGAACTGAGGGAAATAAAGAAAAACAGCTCATAGGAGCACTGAAGGTGATAGAGCTGTTTGCAGATAGAATCTCTGTCTTACAGACTTAGTGATTCTTAAATGTGTCCTCTATAAAATTAAGATCTCTGCTCCTTTAGTCTCATTAGATATATTATCAGAGAATCACAGAATGCTCTGGGTTGGAAGGGACCTTCAAAGGGCATCCAGTCCACCCCCCTCTGCAGTCAGCAGAGACATCCCCTGCTAGATCAGGTTGCCCACAGCCCTGTCCAGCCTCACCTTAAAGATCTCCAGGGATGGGGCCTCAACCACCTCCAGTGGAAACAACAGCAGTACAGGATGGGGAAAAAAAACCAGTAAGGTTTGTGATTCCACCAAAATCAACTTCAACTGAAGTTTCTGGGGTCTGCATTGGGGGTTGTATTTCTGGTGGTTTCACAGTTTCTGGGGTTGAATTTGGGGTTTTATTTCTGATGGTTTCATTATTCCTACAAAGCTCTGGTGCATCTCTCAGAGAACTGCAAGCACACTACAGTCAAATGTGTGGCCAGCCCAGTTTATGTGGTTTGGAATCTGGGAGGCAGGACATTGTCCCTTAGTTTAACACTCTATAAAATTAAGATCTCTGCTCCTTTAGACTCCTCTTGGATGTATTACCACAGAATCACAGAACGGTCTGAGTTGGAAGGGACCTCCGAAGTTCATTCAGTCCAACCCCTCTGCAGTCAGCAGGGACATCCCCAACTAGATCAGGTTGCCCAGAGCCCTGTCCAGCCTCACCTTAAAGATCTCCAGGCATGGGGCCTCAATCACCTCCCTGGGCAATCTGTTCCAGTGTTCCACCACCCTCATGGAGCAGAACCTGTTCCTCACATCCATATTACAATGGTGTTACAGCAACTTAGTGCAATTAGAACTCTTGGTCTCCCTTTCTTGGAGAATATGTGCAAAAGAAGCATAAATCCTTTCATTTTGGAAAGGAAAGATAGAAGTAATTTTTTTTTTGTTATTAAAATTATCAGCATTTCAATTATTTCTCTGTGATGCTATTAATGCTTTCAACATATGATGTATTGTTAGTTAAAAGGGGAAAAAAAATCAAATTAAAAATAAATATATATGCTTCCCACATTGGATTTCTGCAGAATCTGATAGTTCTCATTAAATCATGGAACACTAATATCACAGAATCCTAGGCTGTGTGTACATCACTCAATAAAGAGATGTGTGTCATTCAGTAAGTGTGTAGGTGATGGGGAAAGAAACAAGGAGCATGACAGAGAGGAAGGCTGAGTAGGGAATGAAGCCATGCAGCAGACATTCATATCAGTACTTTGGGAAGTGTTGTATGCATACACACAGGTAGGGAAACCAGCTTCAGCCAGCTGGCGTTCCTCTATCTCCATTTGGAAAATTGCAACTCGGAGAGGGACCTGGGGGTGCTGGTTGACAGTTGGTTAACTATGAGCCAGCAGTGCCCAGGTGGCCAAGAAAGCCAAAGGCATCCTGGCTGGGATCAGAAGCAGGGTGGGCAGCAGGGACAGGAGGTGACCATCCCCCTGTGCTCAGCACTGGGGAGGCCACACCTCGAGTGCTGTGTTCAGCTCTGGGCCCTCACTGCAGGAAGGACATTGAGGAGCTGGACCCTGTCCAGAGAAGGGCAACGAGGCTGGAGAAAGGTCTGGAGCCCCTGGGCTAGAGGAGGGGCTGAGGGAGTATTTTGATCTAAGGCCAGGCTGGATGTGGCTGTGAGCAACCTGCTGTAGTGTGAGGTGTCCCTGCCCATGGCAGGGGGGTTGGAACTGGATGATCCTTGAGATCCCTTCCAACCCTGACAGTTCTGTGATTCTGTTAGCTATTTGCTGTCAGTAGCTGTACAGGCAGCATCTGAATCTGGAATCTTCAGGGAACTCTCTGTAGTTCCATGAAGTTTAAGGAACTCCTGCTCCTCAGCTACTTGGAATTCCCTTTTCCATGGAAATGTAAAGCATTTCAAAAAGTGACTGGCTAAATTCATGGAAAGAGAAATTCATTAGGATCTATTAAGCAACAAGAAAACACCTCTTGCTTGGGCAGACCTGGAGTCTAGCTCCAGGAGGTGATTCCAAGCAAGAAGGCAGCACATCTATTTGGGTTTCTAACATGGGTGACATTAATGCTTTGAGGAGGCAACTAATTCTTTCTAATTTAAGAGCTTCAAGTTAAGAAGCTTAAAAACTCCCATGTGCCTAAAACAAGCTCAAGGTGGTTTTCAGCTTTCCAATAGAAAATGCTGCCTCTGCAAAAAAAAAAAGGAGCCTTCTGCTGTTGTCACAGATCTAAGAGATCGCAGGGGATTTGTTTCACAGAACCACAGACTGCTGGTGGTGGGAAGGGACCTCCAGAGTTCATCCAGTCCAATCTCCCTGCTAAAGCAGGATCACCTAAATCAGATTGCACAGGAATATATGCAGGTGGGTTTGGAAAGTCTTCAGGGGAGGAGACCCCACAACCTCTCTGGGCAGCCTGCTCCAGGGCTCTGGCAATCTCAAAGTTTTCCTGATGTTCAAGTGGAACTTCTGAGTTTCATACCTGTTGCCCCTTGGCCTATCACTGTGCATTGAAAAGCACCCAGCCCCATCGTCATCACCTTCTCCCTTCAGAGACTGATCAGCATTGTGCAGATCCACTCAGTTTGCTCTCCTCCACGATCAAGAGCCCCAGGTCTCCCAGGTCTTGTCAGAGAGATGCTCCAGTCCCCTCAGCATCTTTATGTCCCTCCATCGGACTCTCTCTAGCAGACCTCTGTCTCTCTTGAACAGAAGACCCCAGAACTGGACACAATACTCCTGTTACAGCCTCACCAGGGCATGATAGAGAGGGAGGAGAACCTCTCTTGACCTGCTGGCCACCCTCTTCTTAAGAAATCCCAGAACACTCTCAGCCTTCTTGGCCACAAGGGCACATTCTTGGCCTTGCTGAACTTCATCAGGTTCTCCATCCTGTCCAGGTCTGGCTGAATGGAGCACAGTCTGATGGGGTGTCAGCCACTCCTCTCAGTTTGCTATCAGTAGCAAACCTGGTGAGAATGCACTGTGCCCTCATGCAGGGCACTGATGAAGATGTTCTACAAGACTCATTGAGCAAGATTTATCAGTCTGATGCTTGGGTAGTGAGATTTATTTACTTCAGAATATTTTACTTAGATGCATTAATGAATGCATGCAAATAATTGGAATTCATCAAATGAATAAAGTCTGCTACATCCAAATCAAGCAGCATTGTTATTGTTAGTAATTTTGGTGGCTTTTTGAGTCTGTCTTAGCACATCCTCTTCTACACAGAGGAGTAACGTTCTCCCTGCTGTTCTTTACTACTTGATTCTTTCAACCTTACTGTGAGACAATGCAGAATTTAGGAGCACGGTTTTCATGAAGGGCACCGTTTTAGGATCAGGTTTAGAGTCACATAATGATAGAATTGTTTGGGTTGGAAAAGACCTCTCAGATCATCCAGTCCAACCGTCGACCTAAGACCACCATGGCCACTAAACCATGTCCCAAAGTGCCATGCATGAACACCTGCAGCAATGGGGCCTCCACCACCTCCCTGGGCAGCCTGTTCCAATCCCTGACCACTCTTGCAGCAAAGAAATTGTTCCTCATCTCCAACCTAACCCTGCCCTAACACGAGTTCAGGCCATTTCCTCTTGTTCTATTTTCTGATACTAGGCAGAAGATACCAACCCACACCTCACTCCAACCTCCTTTCAGGAAGTTGTGGAGAGCAATGAGGTCTCCTCTCAGCCTCCTCTTCTCCAGACTAAATACCCCCAGGTCCCTCAGCTCCTCTTCCCCAGCCCTGTTCTCCAGACCCTTCCCCATGCAAGGCATATGAGACCAACCCCCACCTCACTCCATACTCCATTTCCTCTGGTCCGGTCCCTTACCACCAAGGAGCAGAGGCTGCCTCCTCCTCACTCCAACCTTCCTTCAGGGAGCTGCAGAGAGCAATGAGGTCTCCCTCAGCCTCCTCTTCTCCAGACTAAACATCCCCAGGTCCCACAGCTGCTCCCCCCCAAACCTGCTCTCCAGACTCTACAGTTGCTTTTTCCTCTGAAAGACTGCACCATAAGGAGAGCATTCTTCCCTCTTAATGCTTAGCCAGATCCTAATTTATTTTTCTTTAATAAATAGATGGGTGGCATTCCCCGGTTTCATTTTGACCAGGGATGGAACCCAGTCAGAACAGGACAAGTAACATTAACAGAACCTAATAATTTCTCATCTCTCTATGACCTTTAAAGAGAATTGTAGTTATTACCTTAGAATATTCTCTCATTTATTACCTGTCTCTTCACTGAATTCAAGTGCCTTTACATAGGAGAAATATAGATGCTTGGCTTCAAAACAGGGAAATATGATTGAACCATTAGAATGGCTGCAGGCACTGAAGTCTAATTCAATTTTTTTCCCATTATATGGTTTTTGGAAGATGATGGTGGTTACTAGACCAGGCAGCTCACTGGAGAGAGTGCAGTGAGCTTCTATCTTAGGGCTAAGTTGGTTACCAAAGGGTATTTTAGAATTTTCTTTCTTTTTTTTTTTTTTAATTTTTTCATATGTGGCAGAAAGTCATTAAATTTATTAGGTGTGCTTCTTGGATAGCAATCTGAGATATTATTATTAGCAAAGTCTTTTGTAAGCAAAATATAGATACTGGGATGTGAGAATCTATCCAACCATTCCCTCCTTTACAGAAGTAAAGGTAAGGCAAGGCCATCTTGGGGGAAGCAAATTCAGTGGCAGAACTGGTTGTCATTGTCAGATCCCAGGCACTTCAAATGTCTTTTATTTCAGGTTCTTGGCCCCAGAGCTCTTGCAGGAGGCATGGAAGTTCAGAATTCTTGACAAGCTGGGAAGTTTTACACTGTGGTTAACTCCTTGATAGTGGTTAACTCTTCAATGGCTTTTCCACACTTCTGCCTTTTCTACATGAGACACAACAGCATCCTGGCCTGAATCAGGAGTAGTGTAGCCAGCAGGACCAAGGAAGGGATTGTCCCTCTGTACTCAGCACTGGTGTGGCCATGCCTTCAGTCCTGGGTTTAGGTTTGGGGTCTTCACTACAAGAAAGGCACTGAGGTGCTGGAGCAGGTCCAGAGAAGGGTAACAAAGCTGGGGAAGGATCTGGAGAACAGGGCTGGGAAGGAGCAGCTGAGGGAGCTCGGGGTGTTTAATGTGGAGGAGGCTGAGGGGAGGGTTCTGCAGCTCGTTGAAAGGAGGTTAGAGTGAGGTGGGGGTTGGTCTCTTCTGCCTGGTATCAGGTGACAGAATGAGAGGAAATGGCCTCAAGCTGCCCTAGGGGAGGTTTAGGTAGGATATTTGAAGAAACTTCGTTATTGAAGGGGTTCTCAAGGACTGCAACAGGCTGCCCAGACAGGTGTTTCAAAGCTGCAGATATGTGGTGCTGAGGGACATGGTTTAGCAGCAGTCTTGGTAGAGTTAGAGAAATCTAATGGTTGAACTTGATCTGAATGGTCTTTTCCAACCAAACCAATTCTGTGATTCTAGAGCTGAGCACTGTTTTGAGTTGTTCACCTGCCTGTTCTTCAACTCCCCTTTGAGATAAGGCAGGTGTTACTGCTCCGACATGGGTAAAACTAGCAACGCTTGGCAATAGTTACAAAGTAAAGATAAAATACTCTGATGGGAAATTTCATGTAGGCTCTCACTTCTTGAAGGGTGCTTAGCTTATCTTGCTCATTATCAAAATTGTCTCATTGATCTAAGCTCGTTTATTCTGGCTTGTGAGAAAAAACCCTAGATACAGAACTCAGCAAACATTTATTCCACTGACAAATGCAACTCAGTGAAGCTGGCCTTCAAACTGTTACAAGTTACAAGTAAGAGTGTTTTGTAATCATCACCACCAGTTTATTAAAACTCTTGGCTCAGTAGGCAACAACAGGTCAAAGATGGTGGCTATCACCCAGACACTGAGAACAAGGAAGATTATGTCATTCTCCCTCCTATAAAGCTCCCACAGGCTGACTGCTGTAGTCAGTTCTGCTTTCCAATAGTTCAACAAGGACTTAGTGTGGTCAGAGACTGCAGAGAAGGGAAACGAAAATAGCCAAGGAAATGAGAGCTGAAATAGGCTGAGAGTCTTCAAAAGTATGAGGAAGACAAGGGGAAGCAAGGACAGGAGTGAATTTGCAAAGTCACAAAGGATCTGGCTGTGGGAAATGCAGAACAGCCAGCCACTAAGTGCCACTGTCCTACAACTAAGGGACACTTGTGCCAACCAGACATTTTAAAGGATAAAATGTAGTAACCCAGAGAAAGTCCCTTCCTACCTTTCTGCTTCTATCCATTCACTTCTGACTACTGGAGTTTTTTTCCATAGTGGTTAGCATAACAGCAATCAGGAGGGACCTCTGGAGATCACTAAGCCCAACCTCCCTACCAAAGCAAAGTCACCTGCCAAGGGCCTGGCCCCTTCTTGACAACCACCCTTCAGATATTTGTGGGCATTCATAAGATCTCCTCTCAATCTTTTCTCTAGGCTAAACAGTCTCAGGTCTCTCAGCCTTTGCTCATCAGACAGATGTTCCGGCCCCTTCATCATCCTCACAGCCTCCACTGGACAATCTCCAGCATTTCCCTGTCCCTCTTGAACTGGGGAGCCCAGAACCAGACAAAATATTCCAGATGTGGTCTCACCAGGGCAGAGTAGAGGGTGAGAAGAACCTCCTTTGACCTGCTGGTCACAATCTTCCTAAAGCACTCAAGGATATCATTGGCCTTCTTGGCCACAGGGGCACATTGCTGTCCCATGGAAAACTGGTTTGGCCACTGAAGGAATTCTCAGGCACAGAAGCTTGCGGAGGCATAGGATCAGCAGGTTCAGAAAGGGATCAGAGCACTTTAGAGAACGAGTGAATTAGAGGTGATAGTCAGGACATATTCTTAAGGCCAGGTTTGTGTGCCCTGCCTCCATTGCAGCTCCAGTGGCTATGTTCACATCAGAATAACTGGTCAGGTTGAGCTGACCCACTTCTGAAACTCCTATGAGCAGCATTCTGCTCACATTGCTCAGCTGTTTGTTTGCTAAAGGGTTTTCTCTTCTAAATCTCTATTAGCTGATAAAACTTATTTATCTTGGCTGTTTCTTAGCTATGTTTTACCACAGCTCCAAAGAAAATAGCATCCCAGTTGCACAGAAGCCTCTAGACTTAATTGCAATATTCTTACTACATTGTTAAAATATTAGAATTCTGAATATCTGAGGAGTTGTGCCTTGTATTACCCCCAGAAATGCTAGAGGCAGTTTAATGGTATATGATATATTGGACTAATTCCTTTTTGGGAGCAATCAGTGAGAGCTTGATGGAACAGCTGCTGGATTACTTGCCCTGACACACTTCCCATCCTGATTTATTTGGGGGCTGATGGACACATTCCACTGTTGCAGATGCCCCTCTCTGGGGCATGTGTCTAGTCTGGAAAAGAGGAGACTGAGACAGGATCTCACCAATGATGATCAATACTTAAAGGGTGGATGTCAGGAGGATGGGACCAATCTTTTTTTTTTACAGTGGTGCCCAGTGACAGGACAAGGGGTAATGGGCACAGATTGGAACATCAGAAGTTCCATCTGAACATGAGGAGGACCTTCTTTAATTTAAAGGTGATAGAGCCCTGGAGCGGAGCAGGGCTGCCTGGAGAGTTGGTGGAGTCCCCATCTCTGGAGACATTCCAAACCCTCTTGGAGGTGTTCCTGTGTGACCTTCTCTAGGCGACCCTGCCTTGGCAGGGGGTTGGACTTGATGATCACCAGGGGTCTGTTCCAACCCCTACCATTCTGTGATTCTGTGACAAGAAAGCATGTTACGATCTATCGTAAGGAAAAGCATCGCCCTTGCCACAGTGCTCTCAGGAATAAATGATGGAGGCAAAAGAGACTGATCATAGAATCACAGAATGCATCAGGTTGGAAGAAACCTTGGTAGGTCATATTGTCCAAATCCCCTGCAGTCAGCAGGGACTTCTCCAACTACATCAGATTGCTCAGAGTCCCAGCAAGTTTGACCTTCAATGTCTCCAGGGATGGGCCCTCAACCACACCTCTGGGCAGCCTGTTCTAGCATTCCTTCACCCTTACTGGGAAGAACTTCCCCCTAATATCCAACTCTGCCCTGCTCCAGTTTCAAACCATTGTCCCTTGTCTTATCCCCACAGGCCCTTCTGAACAGTCCCCAGCCCTCCTGGAGGTCCTGTTCATATACTGAAATGCTGCTCTAAGGTCTCCCCAGAGCCTTCTGTTCTCCAGGCTGAACAACCCCAACTCTCTCAGCCTGTTTTCTCCATCCCTCTGATCATCTTTGTGGTCTCCTCTGGACCCTCTCCATCAGGTCCATGTCCCTCCTGTGTTGAGGGTTCCAGAGCTGCACACAGCACTGCAGGTGAGGTCTCATCAGAGCAGAGCAGAGGGGCAGAATCCCCTCTCTCCATCTCTGGCCATGCTGCTTTGGATGCAGCCCAGGCTGCCCTTGGCCTTCTGGGCTGCAAGTGCCCATTTCTGGCTCCTGTCCAGCTCCTCATCCACCAGCACCCCCAAGTCCTTTTGTGCAGGGCAGCTCTCAATCTCATCATTCCCCCAGCCTGGATTGATATTGAGGACTGCCCCAAGCCATGTGCAGGATCTGATGTGGTGTGGAGTCTTTTCATGAGGCCACCATGGTCTTCCAAAGGCACCTCCTTTCTGCAGACCTGATTTCTCAAATAAAGAGTGACATACACATTGGAAATGATTTTCCAGAGGTTGAGCTGAATAATTTAAATTGCAGGCTCCTGGTTAAACCTGATCAGCTCTATTTAAAACAACCCCAAAGTTAATCTACCCAAGACATTGTAACCTCATAGTTAATGAGGCTTATTTTGATTCTGATGAGAATTTTCATTTTTCAGGGCCAGCACAAGATCAAGAAATCATGGTGAAAATGGTTTGAAACAGCACACTTAGAGACCTTTGCCCTGTCTCTTTTAATCAGGCTTTGCAGATTGAACCAGTTGAGGTATTGTCCAGCATTGCTGTTTGGGTTGTGACCCTGGCAATGATCTACAATTCTTTAGCAATTCAGAGCACTCTAGAACTGTCCTGCTTACAGCACACACAGCTTAACTATTTGAGGCCTCACATGTAGGAACCACAGGGAAGAGATAAAGCATGTGGAAGAGGAGTGCTGTGAATTGGAGCAAGGTTGTCACACTCAGGGTGAAGTTGCAGCAGAGTAAAAAGGTCTTTTTCACCCCAAAACTTGAGTGTTGAAGGGGACTAGTGATGTTGTGGAAGGCTTCACCCTCCACTTCCATCATCTTTCTTTTGTGGAAAGGCTGAGTGAATTGGGGCTTTTTAGTCTTCAAAAAGAGCAGGCTGAGGGGAGATCTGATCAGTGCCTATCAATACTCAAAAGGTGGGTGTCAGGAGGATGGGACCAGGCTGTTTTTCAGTGGTGCTCAGTGATGGGACAAGTGGTAATAGGCACAACCCTGAGCATAAGGCATTCTATCTAAACCTGAGGAGGAGCTTCTTTAATTTAAGGGTGAAGCAGCCCTGGACCAGGCTGCCCAGAGAGGTGGTGATATCTCCATCTCCAGAGTTATTCAAAACTTACCTGGACATGTTGCTGTGTGACCTTCTCTAGGTGACCATGCCTTGGCAGGGGAGTCAGGCTCAATGATCTCCAGAGGTCTCTTCCAACCCCTGCCATGCTGGGATTCTGTGATCCTATGATTTCTGTAGCAGAGCACAGCAATGGGGATAGTTTCACTCCAGAGCTCCAGGGCACAAAGCAGTGTTCACCCTAGTCCCAAGTGATAGGACAAGAAGAAATGGCCTCAAGTTACACCAGGGGAGATTTAGGTTGGACATTAGAAGAAATGTCTCCAGTGAACGGATTGTCAAACACTGGAAGACACTGCCTAGGGAGGTGTTTAAAGACAGAGAGATGTGGTGCTGAGAACCATGGTTTAGCACCAGACTTAGAGAATGGTTGAACTTGGTGATTTTAAAGGTGATTTCCAACCAAAACAATTCTATGATTCTATGGTTCTGTGATCTGGACTGTGAAGAGAATATTTTTCCACTCTGCAAACACTGAATTATGATGGGTAGCAAGTTCTGATACTTCTCTCTTTATAAAACATCACCTTCAGAGTCACAGTAACTGGACAACTCAGGAACTCAATAACTTGGTCAAGTTTAAAAAGAGTCTGGGCTGAAATGCTCCATGCTGGGAAGCTTTTTTTGGGAATGTTTCAGCACTGTAGGGATGTGTTGGTTTTCAACAGATTTGGGGAAACATTTAAAACTGTTCCTTTCTGAAACCATGTCATCTCCTGAAAGTTGGAAGAACTATTTTACATTTGACCTGGCATGTGACGAAAACCTTCTCATGAGGATGCCTGTTGCTGCCTGCAGGAAACTGTAGAAAGGCTCATTCTTTGAAAAGCTGCTGTTTTGCAGAATAAAAAGTATTGCAGCTTAATTCTCCACGGCTTCTTGACTGCCTCAAGCAAATTCTTTTTTCCTTTTTTAGAGCTTTTCTCTGCCAACAAAACCAGGATAATTCATGAAGCAGTTCTACTTCACATTTGACACTCAGTCATTGATGAAAGCAGAATCCAGCCATCCATAAATCTTTCACACATAATAACACAACTGCCTCAAATATCCTAAGGCTTGAGCACTTCACTTTCCAAAAGCAATATTATCATTCCCTTGCTTATTGGAAAGAGAACACAGAGCCAGTTCTCCTTCTTCACTTGCACAGGAAAATGCACACATACACACAAATAGACTCCCAGCATAGTGGGAATTGGAAGGGACCTCTGAAGATCATCCAATCC
The DNA here is from genome assembly GCF_027791375.1 of Indicator indicator. NCBI lineage: Eukaryota > Metazoa > Chordata > Aves > Piciformes > Indicatoridae > Indicator > Indicator indicator. The sequence goes on along the minus strand of NC_072013.1, from coordinate 17,088,008 downwards.
AACCCTGCTGATAAAGCAGGGTCACCCACAGCAGGTCACCCACACACAGAAAGGAGGACTCCACAACCTCTCTGGGCAGCCTGCTCCAGTGCTCTGGCACCTTCAAAATAAAGAAGTTCAGATGGAACCTCCTGGGTTCTAATCTGTGCCTGTTACCTATCCCTAGGCAGTGCTGACAAGAGTCTGGCCCCATCCTCTTGTCCCCTGCCATGTAGGTATTGATCAGCTTGAGAAGATCCCCTCTCCAGCTTCTAATGAGCTTCAGGTATCTCAGCCTTTCCTCACAAACACACAGATGCAGTGGATGACAGAAAAGATACAGAGATTCTGTCAGATTCATTAAAAGCACTTTGCTGACACAAAAATCCCATTAGCTTCCCTGAGTACAGGTGGACTACAAAGCCTGGAAATACCTCAACAGCATGGTAAAGGTTGGACTTGATCTTAAAGGCTCTTCTAGCCAAAATAATTCTGTGACTGCATTACCTGTGAATATAGCAAGCACTGCACAGTGTTGTAAGATACTGCTTCAAAGGTTGATTTCTTCCAGCATTTTTTTTGCTTAGGATGAATGATGGTGAGATACCACAAAGGCAAAAATAACATTTAAGACTACCTGACAAACCCATTTGAGCTCTTTTTGCTCCACAACTTCCTGCTACTGAAAAAAAATTAATAAAAAATGGGGCTGCTGCTCTGCAGACTTCCCTTCAGATGGCCTGACCTTGGCATGTACCAATGCAGCTGCCTGTGCTGGTTCCTGCACCATCCCCAGAGATACCTGTCTAGTTTTGAAGTCCTTAGTAGCAGTAGCCTCCTAGGAAAAGAAATCTGCATTTCCTTTTCCTCCCTGAGAGCAAATGTGTGTGTCTGAAAAGCACTGAATGTGCTTGCTTATAGAAACATAGAGTTATAGAATGGTAGGGACTGGAAGGGACCCAAAGAGATCATCCAGTCCAACCCCCCGGCCAGAGCAGGGTCACCTAGGGCAGGCCATGCAGGAATGCATCCAGATGGGTCTTGAAAGTCTCCAGAGAAGGAGACTCCACAATGTCTCTGGGCAGCCTGCTCCAGGGCCTGAGCACCCTCACAGTAAAGAAGCTTTTCCTCATATTGAGGTGGAACCTCCTGGGTTCCAGTTTGTATCCACTGCCCCTCATCTTATCACAGGACACCACTGAAAAGAGCCTGGCCCTTTCTTGACAGTCACCCTTCAGGTATTTATAGACATTCATGAAATCTCCTCTCAGCTTCCTCTTCCCCAGGCTAAACAGCCCCAGGACTCTCAGCCTTTCCTCCTCAAACAAATGTTGCAGTCCCTTCATCATCGTCATAGCCTCCATATCCCTGTCCCTGTTGAACTGGAGAGCCCAGAACTGGACACAGTACTCCTGGTGTGGTCTCACCAGGGCAGAGTAGAGGTGGAGAACAACCTCCCTCGACCTCCTGGCCACATTCTTCTTAATGCACCTCAGCAACTTACAAGTGTTGTTCTGTTTACCATAAAAGGCACAAATGGATCTAAACAGAGTTTATCCACCCACAACAAAGGTAACAGGAACAAAGGTAAGTCCCACAGTTATGACATGGGGGTGCAGTTTAATGGCCATGGTGGTCTTTGTTTGACGGTTGGGCTCGATGCCCTAGGAGGTCTTTTCCAACCCAAACAATTCCATCATTCTATATGACATATATATGTGAGTCAGAGCACTGAAGCAGGGAATTGTTTCAGTTGGAAAAAGCTTCTAAGATCATGTCCCACTGTCACTCCAACACCACCATGCCCACTAAACCATGTCCCCAGGTACCCCGTCCACACATTGCTTGAACTCCTCCAGGTATGATGACTCCACCACTGCCCTGGGCATCCTGTTCCACATCTTGATCACTCTTTCAGTAAAGAAATGTTTCCTAATATCCAACCTAAACCTCCCCTGGTGCAACTTGTGGCCATTTCCTCTCTTCCTACTGCTCGTTACTTGTGTGTTGGTGATAGACTCTACTGCAAAACCATGGCTCTGTCTGACTAAAGAGCAACATCACAAAGGTTTGGAAGTTCCAAAGCAAGAAGGTATGTCCATGTAGAAAATGCACATCAATTATTTGATGTTGCTCTGGCAAAAATCTTTCTACCATCCTCATTTTCATACCAGTGTAAGTCTGATTATCTTCCTAGAGAAAAGACTGAACTGGATTGGAAACAGGACTGGGAAGGAAGCCTGCAAGAAGGCTGCAGAGGGACTGCTTATGAAGGCCTGCAGTGACAGGATGAGGGGTAATAGTTTGAAATGAGAGGAGAGCAGATTGAGATTGGATGTTAGCAATAAGTTCTCCACCAGGAGGGTAGTGGAACACTGGAACAGATTGTTCAGGGAGGTGGTTGAGGCCCCATTCCTGGAGATATTCAAGGTGAGTCTGGAGAGGGCTCTGGGGATGTCCCTGCTGACTGCAAGGGAGTAGGACTGGATGAGCTTTGGAAGTGCCTTCCAACCCAGACCATTCCAGGATTCTGTGATTCCTTATCAGTGAACCTTTTAGCCCCAAGGCTCTTCAAAGGAAAAAAAAAAAAGCTATTTGCATTAGATACAGCATCTAAGTTAAATAAGAATTGATTTTCCCAAACAATCCTATTGTCACTTTTCAGGGGCATAATTAAGACCTCCTTTTACACATCTGTAACTCCAGAAGCACTCTGTTATGTTTCACCTGACACAAAGACTCTCACATCTGCATGGAATCTTTTCTGTGATGTAAAATGTCAGTTGTACACAGAAGCTCATATTCAGCCAAGTCTGGCTGCCTCAGGATAGTTTCAGGTGGCTCTTATTTCAGTCCCAGCATGTCACTGAATGTTGCATGTCAGTTCTTGTGCTCCATACTTGCACCTTTTAATGTGTTCCTTGAATTACCCTGCCTGGTTTCACAAATCAATAAGGGCTGCATATTGCAATGATTGCCACTGAGGTCTCACAGGTCAGAGGGAGCCATGAGGTCTAAATGGAGCTGGAGAGGACAACAGAAATAGAATCATAGAATCAACCAGGTTGGAAGAGACCTCCAAGATCATCCAGTCCAACCTATCACCCAGCGCTATCCAATCAACCAGACCATGGCACTAAGTGCCTCATCCAGTCTCCTCTTGAACGTCTCCAGTGATGGCGATTCCACCACCTCCCTGGGCAGCACATCCCAATGGTCAATCACCCTCTCTGTGAAGAACTTCCTCCTAATATCCAGCCTAGACCTCCCCTGGCACAGCTTGAGACTGTGTCCTCTTGTTCTGCTGCTGCTTGCCTGGGAGAAGAGACCAACCCCCACCTGGCTACAACCTCCCCTCAGGTAGTTGTAGAGAGCAATGAGGTTCACCCCTGAGCCTCCTCTTCTCCAGGCTAAACAATCCCAGCTCCCTCAGCCTCTCCTGATAGGGTTTGTGTTCCAGGCCCCTCACCAGCTTCGTTGCCCTTTTCATTGGGCAGCCTTCTGGTAACATCCCTGACCCAGGCTCTAGGGAGGCAGCAGACTACCCTGTGGGAAGAGTCCTGCCGACATCTGGGGCCCTCTGCTCCTTTCAGAAGGGAATCACCAATCACAATTACCCTCCTCTTTTTCTTTTGTGTACAAGTTCTGATGTGAGGGGGGGACTGATTTGCTTTTGTTTCCAGGATCACCTCACCCTCAACCTCTAGTGCCCCATATCTGTTGTGCAAGGGCACCTGAGGAGGTGAGGGGTGCTGGAAGGGGTTTACCTTGCCCCTTCTGACAGGCACCTGTATCCATTCTCTGCTGCTTCTTGTGTCGCTTCCCTCTGCTAACGGGGTCTGCAGAGCCTGGTACCATAGATCTAACTCCCTTTCTCATTCCCTTATGGTCCTTAGTCTCTCTACTTCATCCTTCAGCTCAACCACTAGGTTAAGCAGATCATTGATCTGCTCACACCTAATGCAGGCATTGGCTCTGCCACCCTCGACCTCTCGTTCCAGGCTCCAGCACTCATTGCAGCTGCTTGCCTGAACACTTCATGCTTATGTGTGGGCTCTGTTTGGGTACCCACAGTTTTACAGACAGCCTGAGACCGAGTCATAACCATGGCTCACGTCCTTCGGGGAACCGGGCTTTTTTTTTTTTTTTTTTTTTTTTTAACCCATCCCTCAGGTGCTGCTCGCCGCATCCCCGGGAGCAGACGTGCGTTCCCGCAGCTGCCCTCGCGCTGACATGGCGATCTGGCGCTAATTGGTGCTTAAATTCTGCGCGGTTCCCAGGCAACACCCCCCAGCGACGTCACTGCCCGAGCAGGCACACTGAAGGACAGCCCCCACCGGTCCTGTTTGTCTGTTTGGGGTCCTTCTGCCCTCAGAAAGCCCAAACCAAACCCAGGAAAGCTCTAAAGCAATTCTAGTTAAAGCAAAGCTCAGCCAGCGGTTACGGAGGCTTCCCCGCGGCTGCCCTCACGCTGAAATGGTTAGAGACTTTCAGAATCTCTTTATGGGGAAGGGTTATGCTTAGGCTGATGTACACCTGAGCAAATGAAGATAACTTTTGGAGTATTTAAAAGGGAAAAAATATTTGGCCTGGAAAAGAGAAGACTGAGAAGGGATCTTCTCAATGCATTTAAATACCTAAAGGATGGGCTTTAAGAGAACGAGGCTCGGCTCTTTTCAATGGTGCTCAGTGATAGGACAAGGGGAACAGGAGCAAACTAGAACACAGGAGGTTTTGCTGGAACAGAAGGAAACACTTCTTCACTTTGAGGGTGCTGGAGCCCTGGAGGAGTCTGCCCAGGGAGGCAGTGTAGTCTCCTTCTCTGTAACTTGGCACTGGTGAGGTCACAGCTTGAATCCTGGGTTCACTTTCGGGGTTCTCACTCCAAGAAGGACATCGAGGTTCTGAAGCAGGGCCAGAGAAGGGCAAGAAAGCTGGGGAAGGGTCTGGGGAACAGGACTGGGGAGAAGCAGCTGAGGGAGCTGGGGGTGTTTAGTCTGGAGAAGAGGAGGCTGAGAGGAGACCTCATTGCTCTCTACAACTCCCTGAAAGGAGGTTGGAGTGAGGTGTGGGTTGGTATCTTCTATCTAGTATCAGGTGATAGAACAAGAGGAAATGACCTGAACTCATGCCAGGGGAGGGTTAGGTTGGAGATTAGGAACAATTCCTTTGCTGCAAGAGTGGTCAGGGATTGGAACAGGCTGCCCAGGGAGGTTGTGTTGTCCCCATCCCTGGAGGTGTTCATGCAATGTGTGGCCATGGCGCTCTTGGGACATGGTCTAATGGCCATGGTGGTCTTAGGCTGATGGTTGGAACTGATGATCTTTTCCAACCCAAACAATTCTATGATTCTATGCTTCTAAAATGCAAATGTATTTATTACTAAGCATGAAAGTGATCTGAGGGTACTCTGGCTGACACAACAATAAAAGGCAGCACTGGTGCCCATCTCTCTAGTGACCTTCATGACAGGATTCCAACATACTTTGGTGCATAAACATACAGCTGAGAAAACACCAAAGTTCTTCTGGGCCTCCAGTGCAGCCAGCACTTACGTGGGGAAGTAATTAATAACTTCTTTAATTGAAACTGCAGGAAATGTTAAGGAGAGAGATTTTAATTAGGCAAGATGGAGTTTGGCCTATGAGCTAGCATTGCTGCACCCCTGCTGTGATGAAAAGGGCCCTGGGCTTGTCTGTAACCTCACTGCAGCTTCATTTCTTGAGGAAAGACAAAATTAACAGAATTTTCCCTCCTGAGACACCTAGAGAAATGTGGAGAGATCTGAAAAGCAGAACAAGTGAGAAATTCAACCTGTGAGTATTCTCTCTTTTCCTGATGCTCGTTCTCTGCTAGAGGGGAGGTCACTGATGATAGAGCAACTGCTAGAGTTTAACCCCAGATGTGAGCTAAATGTAGTCAGAAATGTTTATGGATGAGACAAGTATGGGCTTTTCATGAAGGAGAAAGGCATGGCCAGCTCTGGGCACCTCACTACAGGAGGGACACTGAGGGGCTGCAGAGTGTCCAGAGAGGGCCAACAAGGCTGGAGAAGGGCCTGGAGCCCCTGGGCTAGAGGAGGGCTGAGGGAGCTGAGGGCGTTGAGGCTGGAGGAGAAGAGGAGGCTGAGAGAGACCTCACTGCTCTCTGCAGCTCCCTGAAGGGAGGTTGGAGCGAGGAGGGGGCAGACTCTGCTCCTTGGTGGCAAGAGACAGAAGCAGAGGAAATGGTTGCAAGGTGCAGGAAGGGATGTTCATGCTGGATGCTAGGAACTATTTCTTGCCAGAGAGGCTTCTCAGCCATTGGAATGGTCTGCCCAAGGCAGTGCTGGAGTCACCATCCCTGGAGGTGTCCCAGCATCTGTGGAGCTGGAGCTTAGGGACATGGTTTGGTGCTGACCCTGCAGTGCTATGTCTAAGGTTGGACTGGATGAGCTTGGAGGTCTCTTCCAACCAGATGCTTTCTGTGATTCTGTGACAGCAGGACTGAGGGATTCCCTGTGCCAGTGCATGCCCTCTGTGCAAAGGAAGTGTTAAAAGCAGGGCTGAAATCTTCCACAAGCATTTGAGATCTGTCTTTTTCCTGCTGAGTGGAGGAGCAGTCACACTGCATCCTAGTGGGCAGCTCAGCTTCTCTTGCCTGGCAGCACTAGAGGGTAAGCTTCAGAGATGCAGTTTGAAGCCTGCTCTTTGGCTGTGAGGCGAACCCTGTGTGAATGTGGTCAGCTCCTGCTGCCCAGCTGGGGCACAGGCCTCCAGCCAAGCCTCCCAACGTAACCCATCTGTGGAGAGGAGCTGAAGGCAGTTATTATGTTGGCAGAGGGGGAGGCTGTTGGTGGCTGCTGACAGGAGCTCCTTGCTTGTTATGCTTTGTACCATCAGAGACTTTCTCTAACTTGTTTGAAACAGAGCAGAGAGAATCCCCGCCCTCCCAAAATGCCTATAGGTCTGAGCTGGCACCACCCCAATTAATACCATTGCCTAGCAGAACACAGGGTCCTTTCATCCTCCTGATTCCTGGAAAGAGGAAGATGAGCTATTATTCTCTAGACCACCAATAAAAAAGGAAAAAAATGATCTGACCATGGTTCTTTTAGTCTTGGCAAAAGTGTTTGTGACTGAATCCATTTTTCTCAGCTGAGATCAATTCTCATTATCTTCTGAGGATGGGAAATGATGAGAGCAGGTGCATTTGTGCAGTTCAGTCTCACTCTCAGCTGGAAGCCAATGCTGTTATTTGCCATGGCCTAGCTGAGCTGGGGGGCAATTCCCCCCCTGGTGTTCCTCCTCTGCCTCTTGAAGGATGCAGAGGTGGTTAAGAGTCAGGAACAGCAAATTAAACAGTTGTGACTTCTTGGTCCACTCTCATTTCCCAGTAGATGGTCTAGATGGTCACAGAGCAGGGTGATGAGGAGAGAGTTGCAGTTTGGATGTTCAAGTGTGGGACCAGGCAAGCAATTGTGACTAGCATGAGCATGGCACAGGATGGGCAGTGTGCAGAGGGCTCTGTGGGTGGGTGGCTGTGGAGGTAGACATGCAGAGGTGGACACCTCACAGGCTGGTTGGGTGAAGATAAGAAGGCTCTTAGCATGAATGGTTGTATCACAATCTGAGCATGTCCTGGGAATCACCTGTGCAGGAGATCTCTACTTTCAAGTGGCTACTATTTTATTGCCAGAGAATTGTGTTTACAGGAATAATAACAGTTATTAGTTTGGGTTTTTTATTTCTGGTACTGAAAGGAGCTGTCCTGCAAGAGTTTCTGATACAACAATGAGGTCTAGGGGGATCCATGACATCTTTACGTTTTTAGACTAATTCTTCACTGGGAGAATCACAGAATTGTCAGGGTTGGAAAGGACCTCAAGGATCGTCCAATTCCAATCCCCTGCCATGGGCAGGGACACATCACACTAGAGCAGGTTGCTCACAGCCACATCCAGCCTGGCTGCAAAAACCTCCAGGGATGAGGCTTCCACCACCTCTCTGGGCAACCTGTGCCAGTCTCTCACCACCCTCATGGTGCAGAGGAAAGCCACCATTTCTTTATTGCTCATTACCTGTATCTCACCACAGTGGACAACAATTCCATTTTCAGTTCTGTGTAACAGTATCAGTGACTCCTGAAGCACATTCCTGTGGCTGAATTGTATTTCATAAGAAAGGCAGAACTCCCATTGCCTTCCTGAAATCAGTTACTCTGCTTGGAGAATTGCAAGCAACTTTGCAAGCTCAGAATGCTCAGTCTCATGTTTTCTGTATCTCCTCCACATTGTTCTTGTGCTTTTTGTAAGGTTGTGTTGAGAGGACACTTGCACTGCAAGTTCTTCATGTATAGCTGTACCAGAGGGATCAGGGCTGGCTCCAGTCCTGTTCAACATCTTCATCAATGCCATTGATGAGAGGACAGACAGACAGACAGAGTCTGCTCAGCAAGTTTGCTGATGATACGAAACTGAGAGGCTAGGCTGAGACACCTGAAGGCTGTGAGGCCATTCAGAGACTTGGACAGACTGAGAGCTGGGCACAGAGGAACCAAATGAGGGTCAACAAGGATGAATGCAGAGTCCTGCAGCTGGGAAGGAAGAATCAACTGCAGCAGGACAGGTTGGGAGGGGATCTGCTGGAGAGCAGCCCTGTAAAGAAGGACCAGGGAGTGCTGGTGGACAACAAGTTCTACATGGGACAGCAATGTGCCCTGGTGGCCAAGAAGGCCAATGGGATCCTGGGGTGCATTCAGAGGAGTGTGTCCAGCAGAGCCAGGAAGGTTCTCCTCTTCCTCTACTCTTCCCTACTGAGCCCCCACCTGGAATATTGCATCCAGTTCTGGGCTCCCCAGTTCAAGAGGGACAAGGATGTGCTGGAGAGAGTCCAGGGAAGGGCTACAAGAATGATGAAGGGACTGGAGCATTGCCTGGTGAGAGCCCTGGGGCTGTTCAGTCTGCAGAGGAGAAGACTGAGAGGGGATCTGATCAATGTCTATCAATAGCTGAGGGCTGGGGGTCAGGAAGGAAGGGACAGGGACAGCCTCTGCTCACTTGTGCCCTGGGATGAGACAAGGGGCAATGGATAGAAACTCCAGCACAGGAGGTTCTACCTCAACATAAGGAAGAACTTCTTGACTGTGAGGGTCCCAGAGCCCTGGAGCAGGCTGCCCAGAGAGATTGTGGAGCCTTTGCAGCCCTGTCTGGATGTGTTCCTGTGTGACCTGTGCCAGATTCTCTGGTTCTGCTCTGGCAGGAGGATTGGACTGGAAGATCTCCAGAGGTTCCTTCCAACCCCTACCATCCTGTGGTCTGTAAATCCTAACCAGCATAAATAGAGCAGTTGGACATAGCTTTATCAGTTTTGCTACAACCATGATCTTTTCCTTTGCTCTGGTTAAGAGCTGCTTTGCAGTTTCATGATAAAAGTTAGATTTCTGTATTCTCTGACCGATAAGTTATCTTGATAAGGGTACAAACAAGAATTCAATGCTGCTGAACTTCATGAATGTTTTGCTTGTGCAAAGGTTGTATGGTTGCAATCAAAGCATAATTTTCAAAGGAGAAGTTACAGTACTTGGTGTGAGTTGGTGTAGTTATGTGTAAATTACAAACCATGGCTAGAAATGGGCTAAGATGGAGGAGATGGCTGGAGAAGAAACACCTGGAAGGCATTGCTGGTTCTGCACAGGAAAGGTTGGTGAAGAAAATTTTTTGTCTTAGAGGTCAACAAGGTCCCAGGTGAATGAAACTTTTACTGTTGATGGCAAAGAGTGCGTAGTCAAATCCCAAGCAAGCAAAACCTGATGATAAGCTAGAAGAGGGTAGATTCAGACTGGAGATTAGGAAGAAATTCCTTACAGTGAAGGTGGGGACACAGTGGAAGAGGTTAGCCAGGGAGGTTGTGGATATCCCCTCCATGGAAGCATTCAAGGCCAGGCTGGATGAGGCTTTGAGCAACCTGATCAAGTGGGAGGTGTCCCTGCCCATGGCAGGAGGTTGAAGCTGGATGATCTTTGAAGTCCCTTCCAACCCAAATCATTCCATGATAACTTCCAAGGGACTCTACATCTTCATTCATATTTTCACAGGATTGCCTGAATCTCAAGAGCACCTAGCTCCATTGTATTCATCAGCACAGTCTCTGCTGACCATCCTATCCCCAAAATAATGTATCAAGAGAGGTAATCCCTCCCAGCAAAGCTGTTAATGCATTTCAGTAAGAGCTGATAATACTTTGAATTAGAATGAAAGCTTTTTATCTTTTAAAGAAGACATTTTACAAGAAAAAGTCTTGTAAACACTGATCTAAACCCATCAGTAGGGTAACTTTCTTGAAGTTATACTCTGCATGATATTTTGGTGGTAGTTTTGGGTTTTGTTTTGTTTGTTTTTTTACTTCAGCGTTTGGGAAAATCATTCCTTTTAATTTTACTGGTAAAAGAGATCTAGCAATGAACTATGTTTGAGAGCACAAATGATTTCTTTTTTTCCAAGGGCTTGTAAGAGCTGTTCATTCTCAGCCCTAAGGGGCTTCAATGTATTACCATAACTTCACCTCCCAGCATGAGCCCAGTTAACTCTGCTGTCATTGCAAGGAGGATTGTGGGGCTTTGCTTAAAGTCTCACTGAAATAATCTTGCAAGGTTTGAAATTATGAGAACATGACCCATACCAGCTGGCCTTTCTGATGAGCGTCTGGGCATGGTGCCTCCAGCTCTGGAGCCCTCCAGCTCTGGAGCCCTCCAGACAGGAAGGCTTGGACCTGATGGAGCAGGTCCAGAGGAGTCCACAAAAATGATCAGGGGTAGCTCTGCTGTGAGGACAGGCTGAAGGAGCTGGGGGTGTTCAGCCTGGAGAAGGGAAGGCTCCAGGCAGACCTAATAGCAACCTGCCAGTACCTGAAGGGGGCTACAAGAAGGCTGCAGAGAGACTGTTTGCAAAGGCCTGAAGGGACAGGATGAGGGACAATGGCTTGAAATGAGAGCAGAGCAGATTTAGATTGGGTGTGAGGATCAAGTTCTGCACCAGAAGGGTAGTGGAACATTGGAACAGGTTGCCCAGGAAGGTGGTTGAGGCCCCATGCCTAGAGATCTTCAAGGTGAGGCTGGACAGGGCTGTGGGCAACCTGATCTAGTTGGGGATGTCCCTGCTGACTGCAGGGAGGTTGGACTAGACAACCTTGGAGGTCCCTTCCAGCCCAGAGCATTCTATGAATTTATATTCCCTGCTTCTGAACCTGAAGGCACCACCTAGTTTTATAATTTCTCATGAAATGAGCGCATTTTAATCTTTTCATTTGAACCACATTTTAATCTTTTTACATTTTAATCACACACACACACAAAATAAAAAAACAAACCCAGAAAAACAACAAAGAGAAGAATCTGCAGTTTTAGGAAGCCAGTTTGTAGGACCAACCCAAGACAGATTTAAAATATTGATATCACCCAAGCTGTGGCAAATGCTGGTCATTTTACATGCCATGGTATGTAGAGGCAAAATGAGACTTTCACATAAGCCTCAGGTACAATATTAAGGAGGAATAAGTCATTGAAGCTGCTTGTTTGCCCTTCAAGCAATTGTGTGAGATGAGTCAGCTTAATACATCTACTCAACAGGGACTATTTTTTTTTTCACTCTCCAAGCAGACATAAGTCTTTGAAATAAATGAATAGATTTTAAGCATCCATGAGCTACACACACAGAGACAGAGAATATCCTTCCGTTTCAGCAGGAGATATCTGCTCTGCTCCTTTTTTGTGTGGATGGAGTAGTGACTCAAATGGTGTAAAATGCTAAAGCTTTGTGCCAGTAGGAAAAGCTCCTGTAATAGTTATGTATCACTGGAGCTTCTGCTACCTGTGAGTTTTGGTACAGCCACATAGAATCATCAGTTTCTCCAGAAGCCTGCTGTGGGAAATGGTGTCAATGGCTTTACTGAAGTCCAGGTAGAAAACATCCACAGCCTTTCTCTGATCCATTTTTTGTGTCACCTTTCATAGAAGAGATAAGGTTGGTGAAGCATAACCTAGAATCATAGAAGCAGTCAGGGTTGGAAGGGACCACAAGGATCATCCAGTTCCAACCCCCCTGCCATGGGCAGGGACACCTCACACTAGATCAGGTTGGCCAGAGCCTCATCCAACCTGGCCTTAACACCTCCAGGGATGGGACCTCAACCACCTCCCTGGACAACCCATTCCAGGCTCTCACCACTCTCATGGGGAACAACTTCTTCCTCACGTCCAGCCTGAATCTCCCCACTTCCAGCTTTGTTCCATTCCCCCCAGTCCTGTCACTACCTGAGATCCTAAAAAGTCCCTGCCCAGCTTTCTTGGAGCCCCCTTCAGATCCTGGAAGGCCACAAGAAGGTCACCTGGGAGCCTTCTCCTCTCCAGACTGAACAGCTCCAACTCTCTCAGTCTGTCCTCATAGGAGAGGTGCTCCAGCCCTCTGATCATCCTGGTGGCCATCCTCTGGACACCTTCCACCATGTCCATATCCCTCTTGTCATAGAAGCTCCAGAACTGGATGCAGTGCTCCAGTTGGGGTTTCACCAGAGCTGAATAGAGAGGGAGAGTCACCTCCCTTGACCTGCTGGCCACACTTCTCTTGATGCAGCCCAAGCTCTGCTTGGCTCTCTGGGCTGCAAGTGCACACTGACAGCTCATGTTGAACTTCTCCTCCACCAGCACCCCCAAGTCCCTCTCCTCAGGGCTGCTCTCCAGCCAGTCCCTGCCCAGTCTGTAGTTGTGCTTGGGATTGCCTCGACCCAGATGCAGGACCCTGCACTTGGTCTTGTTGAACCTTATGAGGTTGGCTTGTGCCCACCTCTCCAGCCTGTCCCTCTGGATGGCATCCCTTCCCTCCAGCTGTCCGCTGTACCACACAGCTTGGTGTCATCAGCAAACCTGCTGAGGGTGCACTGAACCTGCCCCTTATAAAACCTTGCTGACTGGCCTGATCACCTGGCTGTCCCAGGTATGCTATGTCCCAGGAAAGCAGCTCAATGCTTTCCAGCTCCCTGAAGGGAGGTTGGAGCGAGGAGGGGGCAGCCTCTGCTCCTTAGTGGCAAGAGACAGAAGCAGAGGAAATGGTTGCAAGGTGCAGCAGGGGAGGTTCAGGCTGGATGCTAGGAACTATTTCTTGCCATTGGAATGGTCTGCCCAGGGCAGTGCTGGAGGCACCATCTCTGGAGGTGTTCCAGCATCTGTGGAGCTGGAGCTTAGGGACATGGTTTAGTGCTGACCCTGCGGTGCTGTGTCTAAGGTTGGCCTGGATGAGCTTGGAGGTCTCTTCCAAATGCATGTTTTCTGCAGTTCAAGAGCATTTGCTCTATAACTTTTCTTGGCATTGAGGTCAGACTGTAGTTCCCTGGGTCCTCCTACCAGTCCTTCTTGTGGCTGGGTGTCATATTTTCTGACTTCCATTCATCTGGGACCTCCTCAGTTAGCCAGGACTGCTGGTAAATGATGGAGAGTCTGTTGGTGAACAATTCTGCCAGGCCCTTCAGCACCCTTGGGTAGAACAAAAAGGGAAAATAAATCCCTAGTGTTCCACATTATCTCTGAGGACTTGTCCTGCAACTAAAATTTATGCCTGGAGGCCGAGTTGCCTTTGTGGGTCAGTTCTAGTACATGTTTTACTGTCTATAATCTAGCAGGAATACTTTCTTTCATTTTCTGACCTCTCACCTGTATCAGAAAGACACAACTAGAAAAAGAAAATGCTCAGAGTTTTGAAAACCTGAAATGAATAATGGTGGAATTAGAAAATAGTAGCAAAATCAGAGAAATTAATTCTGAGTAAGTGTTGTGAGTTCAGCTTTGGGATCCTCTGCAGTTTGTTGTGGATGGGTGATTTGGATTCTTCAAAGAACCACTGCCAAAGGTATCAGCAGAAGTGGTTTTGCTGAAATACGATGTTGTAAAAGTTTGATGGTAAGGTCCACTCTATTGCTGTCCTGCACAGAGGATATAACAATGATTCAAAGTTCCCAAGGCAAGATCTTAGTGCACTATAAAACAAGGTGATGTGCAATATTGGTCACTTACCAGAGATCTACAGTTGGTAAGAAGTTTCTCTGCCTCAAGGGGCAACCTTGCAAGAGGTCCCAGTCCAAAGGGAGACCACTGCCATGCTGCTAGATATTCAAGGAGAGCTTAAAGGCTCAATTAAACACTCATTTATGGAATAAAGTTGCTGGCTTATCAAATCAGATGATGGAAAATGTAGACATGAGTCTCTTTGTGCCCATAACTTTCTTTGTTCCTTGATAAATAAGTCTTGGAAAAGCTATCTGCTCTTCATGTGTTAATGACAGAATTATTTTGGTTGGAAAAGGTCCTCAAGATCAAGTCCAACCACCATCCGAGTCCACCATCCAAGTCCACCAAGTCCATTGCCAAACCACATCCCTCTGCACCACATCTCTGACTCCTCCAGGCACCTTCAGGGATGGGGACTCAACTTTCCTCCCTGGGGAGCCCTTTTGAGTGCTTGATAACCCTTTCAGTGAAGAAGCCTCCTCCAACACCCAATCCTCCCCCACTACAAACTGATGTTCCTTCACAGTTTAGGCAATAGCTTTTCTTCTCTAAGCATTATTTTACTCATCCAGTTGTGTTTCTAGTAGAACTTGGCTGAATTTTATTTCTCCCTTTTGCACCATTTATCCTCTCTTCTTTTACAACATCTATGAAAAAAAGTCTTTATCTTCTTGGGGGTTTCAATTCCTTTTCCTGACCGGTGAGCCATGTGGCATTTTCCTTGGTCTTATTTTTAGTTATTTTGGTTTTATTTTTTTCCATTATGAGAACATAGATGTTTTCTTGCATCCCACATTCCAGGAGTTTAGAAACAAGTTCCAAGAACTAGTGGTTTCAATTTCAACCTTCAACCATCACCACCACCATGTGCTTCTTCCTGTATATTTCCAGACCCTGAGTAAATGGAGCTGCAGGGCAGACAGCAGGGTCTAGTGCAGCATTCTTGATGGTTATTCATGTTGAGCAGGTCCTGTAATCATGTCATCTTAGAATCATTTGGCTTGGAAGGAACCTCCAAAGCTCATCCAATCCAACCCCTCTGCAGTCAGCAGGGACATCCTCCACCAGATCAGGCTGCCCAGAGCCCTGTCCAGCCTCACCTTGAATATCTCCATGAGGATGGGGCCCCAACCACCTCCCTGGGCAACCAATTCCAGTGTTCCACCACCCCCATGGTGCAGAACTTGCTCCTCACATCCAATCTCAATCTGCTCTGCTCTAGTCTGAAGCCCTTGTTCCTCGTCCTGTCCCTTCAGACCTTTGAAAACAGTCTTTCTGCAGACTTCTTGTAGCTCCTTCAGGCATTGGTAGGCTGCTATTAGGTCTGCCTGGAGCCTTCTCTTCTCCAGGCTGAACACCCCCAGCTCCCTCAGCCTGTGACTGATGTTCCAAACTCATTGAATCAATGATCACCATGGCACCCTGTTCCTTTGTGGGTTTTCAGAGATGAGATTGGAACTAGAAAAGGCCTTGACCAGTTTATGGCACCTCTTGGGGAGCTACAGGCTGCCGCTAGTTTGGTTAAGGAGTTGAGTGCATCCATCACACCTTCAGACCATCTGATTTGCAAGGATATTCTTCCAACGCAGAGCCCTGGCTTGTGAAGAAGCTACACTATAAAGAGGTTATCAATTTGCCAACCACCATGACTCTGTTCTAAGGGAGCCTCTTGAAACTACTCCGAGAGCATTGCTTTGAACAGAGCTTTAATTTATTTTGCAGTGTAACCAGTCAGAGAGAAACTTCTTATTTGTTTCATTTCTTTTTAATCCTGGTCTCTCTAAATCTTTTGGGGCTGTCCTGGTTTCAGCCAGGATAGAGTTAATTTTCTTCCTATCATTTGGCACAGTGCTGTGTTTTGGATATAGTATAGGATCAATGTTGATAACACACTGATGGTTTTGTTGTTGCTAAGTAGTGCTTGTCCAAAGGGATGGATTCTTGAGTTTCCATTGAGCAGCTGCACAAGAAGCTGGGAGGGAGCATGGCCAGGAGAGTTGGCCCAAGGGGATATTCCAGAGCTGAACAATTGCATTGTGCATCACTTGTCATTACTACATGAAATGTAACATGACTTAAATTTTAAGGCAATGGATATGTAGGATCTCAGGCAATAAAATATTGATTTCTGCATCTAGTTGGGTAGGAAATTTAGGTCCTGCATTACACAAGAAAAGTGAAGGTATGAGAAGGTACCAGGACTGCAGCCAAAAGCCACACAGGCATCTTTTCCCATGGATGCTGCAGGAAAACTTTTTCACATGAGGTTCAAAAGCAGCCAGTGATGTACTGGGAATGTCCCACAGATGCTTCTGCTGATACAGGAAGTCTCTGTTGAAAGCCATTTTTTTTATTATCATAAACTGACCTCCATCCCTAAGGCTTGATGCAGATAGGAATAGCTGCTTGTCACAAAGGCATGTAGATGAGGAGCAATGGATGCACACTGGAAGAAGTTTGATTTAGACTAGGCATTAGAAAGAAATTCCTCTCCATGAAGGCGGTGAGGTGCCAGAATAGCTTACCCAGAGAAGTTGTGGGGGCTCCAAGCCTGGAGGTGTTCAGAGCCAGCTTGGATGGGGCCTTGAGCAACCTGGTCTAGTAGGATGTGTCCCTATCCGTGGCAGGGGGGTTGGATGATCTAGATGATCATTCTACAATGATCTAGGCAATCATTCTGGGATGATTTGTTTCTTTCTGCTATACTCATTTTTATTGCCAATGTTTTATTATTGCTATTGTATTCTGTTTGTATGTAATGTAGTGGTAAGGGGAGAGAAGTGAGCAAGTGGCTGCCTGGTGTTTAGTTGATGGCTGGAGTTAAACCATGGCAGTCTTTTTTTTGGTGCCCATCATGGGGCCCATCACCTCTGTCCTTTCAGCAGATCTCTGCCTGGGAAGTGCTTTTCTTTACTGCAACATACAGCCCACAGCTTTGATCCAGCAGGTTAAAGAAAAGCTCGGGTGTGGCTGATCCTGTCAGGCACTTAGCTGTGCTCACCCCCTAAAATAGCCATGTCAAATAGGAAAATTCTCAGAACTTCCCCAGGAAGCATAAAAGACTTAAGCTGAGGACCTTCAATTTTTCTCAGTACACTGCTGTTTTAAACTGAATTTAAGCAAGACCATTCAAGAGACTCTTTCCTCCCATGCCTTCTAATCATATATATATATGGAAATAATTACCTGTCTGCCTGACTCCCTCTATTACCATCAGTGTTGTTGCCTCAGCTCTATCATTTAAAGGACAATGTGCTGTTGTCCACTAATTACAAACATTAGAGCCAAGAAAGTGCTACAGTAGTTATAAACACTTGGTTTTCATCCTCTCATATGAATGATGCTCTCATTTCAAAAAAAGAGGAAAAAAAAGACAAAAAGAGATGAAATAACTATTTCCTCTAGCCCATCCCTTATCCCTAGGGAATGTGAAGAGCTATTGAATTTTGAGGAACAGGTTGATCAGCCTTTGTATCATGATTTTGACAGCATACTGGGAAAGCATAATCATTTTATCATCTGCAATCAACATATCCTCCCTATTAGTGTGGTCCAGGAAAAAGTGCTAAATGTGTTGCCATGGGAGCTGTTTGAAATTCCATGTACAACATTTATTCTCTGCTTTCTCAGTTGTACCATTTTAGCAAGTAAATGGCTCATGTAGCACATTTTACATCACATCTTAGAATGGTAGGGGTTGGAAGGGACCAACCCCCCTGCCAAAGCTTTGTCACCTGGGGCAAGTCACAAAGGAATTCATCCAGATCTGTCTTGAAAGTCTTCGGAGAAGCCTCCATAACCTCTCTGAGCAGCCTGCTCCGGGGCTCTAACACCCTCACAGTAAATAATGTTTTCCTGATGTTGAGGTGGAAGGTCCTGTGTTCCAGAGTGCAGACATTGCCCTTTGCCCTGTCACAGGACACCACAGAAAAGAGCTCTACCCTTTCTTCTTGCCCCCCACCCTTCAGCTATTGATAGACATTGATCAGAGCCCCTCTCAGACTTCTCCAGGCTAAACAGCCCCAGAGCTCTCAGCCTTTCCTCCTCAGACAGATGTTGCAGTCCCTTCAGCACCCTCATAGCTTCTATTGGACTCTCTCCAGTACATTTTTGCTCCTCTTGAACTGGGGAGCCCAGATGTGGACACAGAACACCAGGTCTGGTCTTAATTTGGAGAAGAGGAAGCTGAGGAGAGACCTCATTGCTCTCTACAGCTCCCTGAAAGGAGGTTGGAGTGAGGTGGGGTTGGTCTCTTCTCATGAGTAACAATTTCTAAGATAAGAGGAAATGGCCTCAAATTGTGCCAAAGAAGTTTAGATTGGATAGTAGGAGAAATTTATTTACTGTAAGAGTCATTAGTCATTGGAATGGCTTGCCCAGGTTGGTGGTGGAGTCACCATCCCTGGAGATATTTGAGTGATGTAAATGTAGTGCTTAGGGCTATGATTTAGTCAAGGACTTGTCAGTGTCAGGCAATGATTAGGGAAATGATTTTTCTCCACGATCTTCAAGGTCTTTTTCAATCTATTCACCTCTGGTGCTAAACTATCACACAGAAATATTTCAAGGAGGCAGAGATGTGGTGCTGAGGGACATGGTTCAGCAGCAGGATTAGAGAATGCTTGGACTGGATGATCTTAAAGGGCTTTTCCAACTGAAAAATATTCTTCATTAACCAATACAAATAAAACTTGTGCACATCTTAAATCCATGCATTTTCTTTTCTCATTCTGAATTTAGTCACAGAAGACCTGTCTGAGACACAAAGTAAGCACTGCCTATTAAAAAAGACAATGATTTATGTGACTAGATGACCTTTGGAGGCCACTTCCAACCCAAACCATTCTGTGATGCCACTGCCTTCTAGAAAGCCTTAGTCAAGCAGCTGTGCTAGGAGGCAGAATCACAAGAGGGGGATCTTGTCCTTCACTGCTGGGTAAGGCTGGGTTATTGATTCACTCTATTATATTCCTAATAAAACACTCCTCCACTCTTCACATGCTGAAGTAAATAACACAGTAACACTTGACCCCCCCTGGAGACTGAAACTCATTACCTGCTATTGCAGGTATTTCATTCTGAAGGGATTTAGAGAAGCCTGAACAATCCAGGCTTCTTTTTAGTTTGTTGTTTTTTTTTTCCCCTCTTGCTGTACAGATGTGGTTTACCACTTACCAGCAAAATAACTAACTAACTAACTAACTAACTAACTAAAGCCACACATTGTAAAATACTTATAGATAATAGTCCCTGAAGGGGAAGGCTGTGTATGCAAGTTGGTTGCTTAGATGAGGAGTGCAAATTGCCTCTGGTGGAATGGGAGTTGAGTCTGTGTCAGCTTCAGAAGCCAATATAGCAGCAGCTCTTTGTGCTTACACAAAAGAGTAACTTTCATTAGGCAGCCTTCAGAGCCTGAGAAACCTCATCTAACAAAGTCTCCCACCGAGCTGGCATAGAACTCACAACATTAAATGCAGTTTTAGTATTAATTGGAATTTTATATTCCTGTAATTTGATTATTTTTTAATTTTTTTTGTTTGTTTTCTCTTCATAGAATTGTGTCAGTTGGAAAAGACCTCCTTCAACCTAACTCCACCATTAAACCATGTCCCAAAGTGCCTTGAACACCCAGTATTCCTTGAACACCTCCAGGGATGGGGACTTCATCACCTTCCTGGGCAGCCTGTTCCAATCCCTGACCACTCTTGCAGCAAAGAAATTGTTCCTAATCTCCAACCTAAACTTCCCCTGGAACAACCTGAGGCTATTTCCTCTCATACTGTCAGCTGATACTAGGGAGAAGAGCCCAACCCCCACCTGGGTCCAGTCTCCTCTCAGGGAGTTGAAGGGAGCAAGGACGTCTCCCCTCAGCCTCCTCCAGACTAAACAACTCCAGTTCCCTCAGCTGCTCCTCATTCACACCACACTGGAAAGAGAAGTCAACATTTAAAAATTCCCATGAGAAAAGTCTTCTGGAAATGCTGAGAAGTCCTTTTTAACACATTTCATTGGCTGCTTTCCCTTTTGTCTGCCTGTACACAACATGTCAAATATGAACACTCAAAAACAATGAATTAAAGTGCTTCAATTTATTTGGGGAAATAAAAGATAGTGTTATGAGGTTGAAACAAAATATTTCCTCCTTCCAAATCTACAGAGGTTACAAGTTCTGATAAAACATCTGGATCCCAAATTGCCATAGATAAGACCTCCTGACCTGTATGAGCTGTAGTATGGCCAGCCAGCAGGACATGGGCAGTCCCCCTGTACTCAGTGCTAGTGAGGCCTCGTCTTGAATACTGTGTCCAGGTTTGGGCCCCTCACTACAAGAAAGGCAGTGAGGTGCTGGAGTGGGTCCAGCAAAGGGTCTAGAGAACAGGTCCAGTGAGGAGCATCCAAGTCAGCTGGGGGTTGTTCAAGCCTGGAGAAAAGGAGGCTGAGGGCAGACCTCTCTACAACTCCCTGAGAGAGAGGCTGGAGAGAGGTCAATCTCTTCCCCCAAGCAACAATGCATTTGCCATATCCTGTTCCAACCCCTCTTCCAGTATCTGAAGGTGACTACAAGAAAGCTGGGGAGGGACTTTGTAGGGTGTCAGGAAGTGATAGGACTGGGGGGAATGGGGAGGAGACAGAGGGAGGTAAACTAGAGTCAGTGGTGAAAGCAGCAGCCCAGCTGAAGTGCATGCACAACACTGCAGGCAGTATGGATACAAACAAGAGGAACTGGAAGCCTTGGTACACCAGGAAAACTATGATGTAGTTGCCATTACAGAAACGTGGTGCGATGACTCACATGACTAGAGCACTGCACTGCATGGTTACAAGCTCTTTAGGTTGGACAGGTGAGGGAGAAGAGGAGGAGGGGTG
This sequence comes from Indicator indicator, assembly GCF_027791375.1. NCBI lineage: Eukaryota > Metazoa > Chordata > Aves > Piciformes > Indicatoridae > Indicator > Indicator indicator. The sequence goes on along the minus strand of NC_072013.1, from coordinate 17,067,128 downwards.
GCTCTGTAGATTAGGGCATCTCTCGATGCCACAGAACTGGAGGTTAAGGATGAATGGATTGAGTGCCTATGGGTTAAAATGAGAGGGAAGGCTAACAACCTGACCTCCTCCTTGGAGTCTATAACAGACTACCCAACCAGGATGAACAGGTAGATGAACTATTCTACAAGCAGCTGGAGGTCATCTCAAGATCACCAGCCCTTGTTCTTGTGGGTGTGCCCAGGTGGCCAAGAAGCCCAATGGCATCCTGGCCTGCATCAGCAAGAGTGTGGCCAGCAGGAGCAGGGAAGTCATTCTGCCCTGTGCTCAGCACTGCTTAGGCCACACCTTGAGTCCTGTGTCCAGTTCTGGGTTCCCCAGTTTAAGAAGGACATTGAGATGCTGGCAGGTGTCCAGAGAAGGGGTGGGGAGGGGTCTGGAGCACAGCCCTGTGAGGAGAGGCTGAGGGAGCTGGGACTGTTTACATTTTCTGTATGTGTTTCATCAGTGGCCATCTCTCTTCTTTCCTGATCCAGCTTCCTCTGAAGTCAATGATAATTTTCCAGAGTTTCTGTGCAGAGCTGGATTAGGCTCAATATGATTGATAGAAAGACATTGATGAAATGCAATAAATGTCACAATTAGACTGGCAATGGCATTGCCTCAGTAGGTCTTAGATGCTTGAGGAAATAATAAGTATCTAACTAGATAAAAGTAATGATCCTTCTGTGTTGTTCTTCCTGCTTCGGGGGCCATTGGGTGATGAATGAAGGCAGGAACCCTGTTGCTGTATAGTAATGAGACTCCAGAAATGCAGACAGCAGAGAATCTCAGAAGTCCTCCCAGAAGTCCTTAACTGCTGCATTGTAGAATCCCCATCAGTACAGAGTCTCAGAGTGTCCTGGAAGCCCTTAGCAGGCAAAGCAGCTAACAGAAGTCCTGAGCATACCCCTAGCAGCATCCCTACACCAAAGCCCTTGCAAGACTGTATCAGTGTGAGAGCTGAAATTCCCCCGCCCCCCCGCCCACACCCCCCCCCCCACCCCCCCCACCCCCCTCCGACAATAACCAGGCTAGCTCAGTCTGGAAAGCAAATGCAAGCTGTATTTACAAGCAAATCTACAATCTATGATGCAATGGAATGAATCTGTACAAATAGACACTAGTCACAGCATTTACAAATAGGTACAATCAGCTGAAAGCACAACCAAGCTCCCTTTGCTTCCAACTGAGGGGACCTCCCAAGGGGCCTCCTCCCCAGACCCCCTCTGGCAGAAGGCAAAGAGTTAAAAAGCAGAGAGGCTGTTAACTTAGCTCACCAAGGTCAGTGTGTTGTCTTCAGCCAGAAGAGAAGCAGCAGCAGCAGCCAGACAGCCCAGCAAGGAAGCTGAGAGCTCAGACTGCGAGTGCCCAACTTTGTTTTGAGTAGTGGTTCTTGAACCTTTCTCTCTCTCCAATGGAAGTGTTTAGAACAATCATTATTTTGCTTTCTTACACCCAATAGTGACTTATTTACATTGTTTAGCTTTCTCTGCTTGAATTTTGAGAAGAAAAGACTGAAACCATCACAAAGACGAAGTAGGTAACTAACAGAAGCAGAAGTCCCTAGCAGCACTATCCACCCCAGGCTCCTTATAGCTCAGAGTGGCTGTTTTTTATACTCATTGTTATCAATCCCTGAACCAGTAAAACCCAACCACAGCTAAAATCTTTTCCCAGCATGTCAAGGAGGTGGCTTCTGCAGCACATTCCGATCCAAGGGTGCCAACGTGAGGATGATGTTCTTGGCACACATGGAAGGTTATTGTTTTGCTTTTTGCAGCGTGCAATTGGTCAGCTAAGGAATCCTGCACTCTGCATGCATCCAGCAGCTGCCTTCAGAACAATGCTGCAACACTTCTACTCTAGCACCCTGTTCTTGGCAATGAGCATTTGATCCTGAAGGAGCCTTTCTGAGGATTCTGTCTATTGAATAGGAGTAGAGCTGTTGACATCCTGACTCTAACAACTCTTGACATATACAACCCAGGAAGAAAAGAGAGGGAGCGTTTCCACTCTCATAATTGTCACAGTCATCATCTTACTAAAGATCAAGGAAATAGCCAGGATCACCAGTCTAAGAGGCATTACACATGCTGAGGTGCACAAACTGAGTAGGCCACAGGCAGAGAAGAATTGTCTTTAATTCACTTGTAAATCTTCTGTGTTTTTTGGAGGTGCTTTTCCTCAGCCCTTGTCCTCTCCCATACAGAGTCAGTACTGTCACTGTACTCATGACATATCAAGGCAGTTGCCAGGTAATTAATGGCCAAACTTTTTTTGTTTCGGGACTGACAAGAACTTTTAAAAGCTCTCTCCATCTCTCAGATAGCTGGAGGGCTAAGCCACTGTAGCCACAGCTTGTTAAAATCACATTGCAAAATCTCATCCGCAGTGCATTGATGGCTGTTTAAAAATAACTTGAGAGCAGATGCTAATAAAGCTCGGTGTGTGAATGCTTGCCCAAAGTAATCATCTAGAGCGTTCAAAAGAGTATTGAAGGGATCATGGAGCTGTTGAAACAAATAGCCTTTGAAACATGGTTTTGGGCTTAGCTCAGCTCTCGCCTGGACTTCAGAAATTACTTGTGAACAGCAAACATAGAAAGGAATAATCTCAAATACTGGTAGCAGATACTCCTTGGAAGGGTTACTTTTGGGTGACAGATTGGACTTTGATGATCCTTGATGTCTTTTCCAACCTTATTGATTCTGTGATTCTGTGAGTGAAGTAGAAATAGATTCAGAAGTAGAAATACAGTTCTGATAGTGTTGTGTTTTTAATGGTCTGCTCATAAAAATGTAGTAGTGCTGGTGAAATGTGCTGCAAGACTTCTTTTTATTTTCTTTCAAATGGAGGGTTTCTTCCCTTCCAGTTCCTTTATTCCAACAGGAATAGGAAGCTGCTGAAGAGCAGAATATTATCCAGCATGGATAATGATGATGGGCTAGATTTGTTTGAGGATAGGGAAGACCATTTGTCCGTTAGTAGGAAGCTTTCAGTGCACTATGTGATTCGCTCCGACTCTTGCACAACTCTGAGTACCTTTTAAGAGGTGGATGTTTTATCACACATGGCACAAATGCATGGGTAAAACTCTGGAGAGTAGAAAAAGGCCTGCAGAAAATGACCCCAAAATGATAAACTACTTCTGTTGAATTAGATACTCAGCTTCTAGAAAATAGTCACCCAGGTAAGTGGATTTATGGAAAAGCAAGCAGAGGACTCACAGCATCATAGAATTGTTTCGGTTGGAAGAGACCTTTAAGATCCTTGAGTCCAATCTTCAGCCTAAGACTACCGTGGCCATTAAACTGTGTCCCAAAGTGCCATGGCCAGAGGTTTCTTGAACACCTCCAGGGACAGAGATAGCAACACCTCCCTGGTCAGCCTGTTCCAATGCCTGACCACTCATTGGTTGGCACTGCTAACAAAAACTAATAGTTTTGCCTACTAGTTGTGAAATAGTTCCATGCAATTTCAAGCTGTCTACTCAACTGGCAGCTGACTTAATAACAAATAAACAAAGCACCCAAAGAACTTAGGTAATAAATAATTTACATGAAAATTTTGGTAGAGCTAGGGATTTTTTTTTTTTACCAGCAGTTGTTTTGAAGAACATCCTTGCAAATAACTTGAAGTCTTTACCATGCTTGGTGAGGATGCTTGCTGTCAAAAAGCTGTCACTTTATACAAGCACTAATATTATTGGATCTGGGAAATTCCAGATTTATTGTTTTGTGGCTGTTGTTGTTTGTTTGTTTGTTTGTTTGTTAGTTTTTTCCAATCTGGACATGACAAGCACTAAAATCTTAACATTTCCAGTGTTAAATTAAAAAAAAAAAGTATTTTGATCAAGCACAATATTTAATTACATAATTGGATTATAATTGAGTTCCCAATTACATAAAGCTATCTCAAAACAATACAGAAAACAAAAAGCTTGATGCCCAGGGAGGTGGTGGAGGCCTCATCCCTGGAGGTTTTTGCAGCCAGGCTGGATGTAGCTGTGAGCAACTTGCTCCAGCGTGAGGTGTCCCTGCCCATGGCAGGGGGGTTGGAACTGGATGGTCCTTGAGGTCCCTTCCGACCCTGACAGTTCTGTGATTCTGTGACTGTAGTTGAGACATTCTTTTTTATGTAAAAATTTATATCCAAGTTGTCTTTTTTTAGAGAGAGGATTTCATGTGAATCCTCACATTAATGTAGAATGGTTTTTAGGTTCAATGGAGTTTAGTTTCATATTCACAGAGCTGGTTTTATTTTTTTTTCCTTTTTAAACCAGCTGCACACTCCAGCTTCAGTCTCAGCCATATTAATTCATAAAAACAGTACAGCATGATAGTAGAACATATTTTATGTCACCCCTTGAGGAAAAGATCAGAGGGAACATGGACACAAAATACTAAAATGCCTTAGTCAGTTTTACAGAGCAAAGTAAAGGGCAAAATCCCCAGCAAATGTTAAAAGTGTGGCTAAACTCAATCCAATTAGTCTGTGCTGGTTTACAGCAGCTGAGGTTCAGGAGGTGAATGCCTGAGGTACAGCCAACATAAACTACTCCAACGTTTGAGGAACCTTCTGTCTTCAACCAGTAATGTGTTACTGGTGAAGGGTCTAGACCACAAGGCTTATGAAGAGGGGCTGAGGGAACATGATTGTTTAACCAGGAGAAGAGGAGGCTGAGGGGATACCTCATTGCTCTGTACAGCTCCCTGAAAGGAGGTTGCAGTGAGGTGGGGATTGGTCTCTTCTCCCTAGTAACAGGTGATAGGAAAGGAGGAAATGGCATCGAGTTATACCAGGGAAGGTTTAGGTTGGAGATGAGGAACAATTTCTTTGTTGCAAGAGTGGTCAGGGAACAGGCTGCCCAGGGAGGTGGTGGAGTCCCCATCCGTGGAGGTGTTCAACAGATGTGTAAACACTACACTTAGAGACGTGTTTTGATGGGCATAGTGGTGTTGGGTTGATGGTTGGACCTTAGAGGTCTTTTCCAACCTTAATAATGGTATGATTCTGTTCTAGGATTTTACCTAGGCACTTCGATCGTGTTCATGGTTTTCTTTTGCCATTCCCACGGGGCAGGTGGTTTCTGGAGTTTTTTCCCCCAGTCTAACCCAAGGTATGCACATCTGCTGTGAGTTCTCAGTGCCTTTCCAGACTTGACTAGCATCACAGATGTGTTATCCTCAAATCTGTGCTGCATATTCCAAAGGTCATGACTAAGCTGAAGCTTTCAGATTGAAGCCTCATAATTCTTCTGCTTTTACACTTACTGCATTGAATTGCTATTTATTGACAGGTTTAGATTGGAGATTAGGAACAATTTCTTCACTGAAAGAGTCATTCAGCACTGGAACAGGATGCCCAGGAGGGTGGTGGAGTCACCATCCCCGGAGGTGTTCGGAAGATGTTTGAATGAGGAGCTTATGGACATGGTCTAACACTAGAGTACAGGGAGATTTTAGGTTGTGGTTGGACTGGCTGATCCTAAGGTCTTTTCTAATCAGGTGATTCTATGGTTCTAATCCTTGTGAAATACTTTTCTTTGTTTTCATTTTATTTTTAAATCTAATACCTAGAGCATTGTGTCCAGTTCTGGGCTTCCCTGCTCAAGAGGGATAGAGGACTACTAGGGACAGCCCAAAGTAGGGCCATGAGGATGAGGAGGGGACTGAAGCATCTCTTTCATGACAGGCTGAGAGACCTGGTGCTGTTTAGCCTGGAGAAGAGCAGCCTGAGCGGGAATCTTCTCAACGCTGATAAACGATCTAAAGGGTGGAGGGCAAGAGGACGACACTGTGCTGGTGTTAAATGATGCCCAGTGATGGGGTAACAGGCACAAACTACAACACAGGAGCTGTCACCTGAACTTAAAGAAAAGCTTCTTCACTCTGAGGGAAGTGGAGCACTGTAGGAGGCTACCCAGAGAGGCTGTTGAGTCTCCTTTCTTGGACAGATTAATTCCAAACCTGCCTGGACACATTCATTGGGAGAATCACTGAATTGTCAGGGTTGGAAGGGACCTCAAGGATCAGGCAGTTCCAACCCCCCTGCCATAGGCAGAGTCACATCACACTACAGCAGGTTGCTCAGAGCCACATCCAGCCTGACCTTAAAAATCTCCAGGGATGAGGCTTCCACCACCTTCCTGGGCAACCTGTGCCAGTCTCTCACCACCCTCATGGGGAAGAACTTCTTCCTAATGTCCAATATAAATCTCCCCTCCTCTAGCTTGGATCCATTCCCCCCAGTCCTATCACTCCCTGACACCCTCAAAAGTCCCTCCCCAGCTTTCCTGTAGCCCCCTTCAGACACTGGAAGGCCACAAGACGGTCTTCTTGGAGCCTTCTCTTACCCAGACTGCACAACCCCAACTCTCTCAGTCTGTCCTCATAGCAGAGCAGCTCCAGCCCTCTGCTCATCCTCATGGCCCTTCTCTGGATACCTTCCAGCACCTCCAGATCCTTCCTGTAATAGGGACTCCAGAACAGAACACAGCATTCCAGGTGGGGTCTCATGAGAGTGGTGTGGAGGGGGAGAATCCCTTCCATTCCTGTGCAACCTGCTCTGGGTGACCCTACAGTGATGTTGGATTAGATGCTCTGCAGAGGTCCCTTTCAGTCCTCATCAGGATGTGATTTTTCAGAATCTCTCCAGTCTCTCTCACCTGGCTGGTTGAAGGACTGAGTCAGACACATCTTTCCTTTAGTATGTCCCACCAAAATATGCTTCTGCGTTTAGTATATTTTAAACTGCTTTGATTTCCAGCCTACAGAATAACATCTCAAGGGCAAGTGGAGCGTGAATACCTCACTGCTCTTTGCAGTGCCTTCCTGTTGGCTGTGTTACCTCTTGTTACTGAAGCTTTGCCGCTATCCCTGACAAAGAGAGGGAAATTTGCTGTGTGTAGCTTACTGTGTATAACCTATATAAAACAGGGAGAAGTGGTATTATTGTATCAGTGACCAGGATGATATGAGGCTGTCTGGAAATCACAACAAAACCTTTTGGATCTGTTTTAAAGATGTTTTTTCCTACCTCCAATCTAAACAGCTGCTGCAATTGCATGAGGTTTGCAAAGAGCTGTTGAGCTTTGGAGCACAAGCCAATTATGAACAGGAGTCAGGAATTGTTCCCCCTGGAACAATTATCTGCACTATATGGGAGGTAACAGGGAGTTCCATCCTGAAATGTCAGAAATCCTTTCACTTTTGAAGGAAACAGTTTCTTGCCTAGCAATTGCAATGATTCCAGGGCACTTAGAGCTATGGAGAGCATCACAGAGTCACTAGGAAAAAATAACCAAGCAGTGGTGGTATGACACATCCCACAAAAACCTGGAATGAAACCCATGCAGTGTGAAGAGAACTTGGAGGTTATATCCCTCTGGTTCCATGGTTTCTGATTCAGAATCATATAATGGTCTGGGTTGGAAGGGACCTCCAAAGGGCATCCAGTCCAATCCCCTCTGCAGTCAGCAGGGACATCCTCAACTAGATCAGGTTGCCCAGAGCCTCCCCTTGAATATCTCCAGGGATGGAGCCCCATCTTGTGCTCAAATTGCAGGACCCAGCACTTGGCCTTGTTGAACCTCATACAATTGGCCTTGGCCCATCAATTCATCCTGTTCCCTGCAAGTTTCTAACAGAAAATTAGAGCTTTTTCTTTTTTTTTTTTCCTTCCCTGCAAGGTGACTTTTGAAGCTTAGGAAAATGAAAAAAGAAATTAAATAGTGTTAGTCCCTTGTGAAGCTATATGAAATGATGTTTTTTCTGTTGTGTTGTATGATGCTCTCCATCCACAAAAAAAAAATAAACCAAACCAAAACAAAACAAACTCAAAAACAAATTAAAAAGATTTAAAAAATAATATATAGTGTATATAAATTATATCTATAATATAAATGAAAAAAATATACTAAAGTTTTCCCACTGTAAAAAAATAAAATAGAATCAAAATGCATAACTGTAGCCATCTCTGCAAATCACAATATTGTCCCTGGCCCCACAGTGCACAGAAAAAAACAGCCACAGTCAACAATGACACTGTTGACCTTAACCCAGAGTGCTGGTCAGATTTAAATGGTGATCTTTTAAATCATATCTCTATCCACATGGATTTCCATTTTCCTCTGAGAACAGTCTGCTTCTCTACCTGACCTTTATTTTGTGATGATTCCATCCCTTCTCCCTCAGATGGGATGATAAATAGTAAGTGGAAAAGTAATGAGAGTAGTACTGTGAAAGTCCCTGAAAGGAGGTTGTATTGTGGTTAGTGCTGGCCTCCTCTCCTGTGGTGGTTTGAGCTCTGACTGGAGTACAGGAGCTCGAATGATAACAGATTGAGATTCCTCCCCTGCCCCTCTCCCTTTCTCCCAGCAAGGTGGAGAGAGAGGAAAAAGGAAAAAAAAAAAAAAAAAGGGTAGGGGCGAGGGGAAGTAAATTCGTGAAAGAAATAGTCTGAAATCAGTTTGGAAGTAGAAGAAGTAAATTTTCTTTTTTACAAAAAGGAAGGAAAAAGTATATATATATATAGCAGTAACAGGGAGGGTTCACAGAGGTGAGGGATGAGGGTACATGGGAAAATATACAACCCCAAGCCTGGATGGCCCTGGATGTCAGTGGATTCAGTTGGAAGGAGGTAGGCCCCAGCCACGTGGTCAAGCGCAGGAGGCAGTGGCACCAGCAGTGATCTTTTCGAGCAGATGAGGCAGGAAAGAGAGCGAGCAGCGAGATGTCCGCCCTTTGATAGGCTTGCTGGACAGGAAGGGGGAGTGGAACAGACCACTTTCGAGTCAGGGGATCCCCCTTCTCCCGGCAGGGGAGGGGCCAAGTGCCCCCCGGATTAAGTTTCTTTTGTCCACCTGGGGGCTGGGTTCTTTCAGCTCCATCCAGGATGGGTGTAACCCAGCACATCTCCCAAGGAATTAATGACAGGACAAGGGGAAATGGGTTCAAGCTGCACCAGGGGAGGTTTAGATTGGATATTAGGAAGCATTTCTTCACTGAGAGTGTGGTCAGACAGTGGAACAGACTGCCAAGGGAAGTGGAGTCACCATTCCTGGAGGGGTTCAAGAAACGTGTAGATGTAGAACTTTGGGACAAGTTTGGCACAAGATTTAGTGGGCATGGTGGTGTTGGGTTGATTGATGGTTGGACTTGATGATTTTAGAGGACTTTTCCAACCTCAAGGATTCTATGATTCTGATAACTCCAATGGAAGCTGAATCAGAGGTAGGTGACTTCTTAATGAATGAGTTACTGCATACTACAAAACCTGTGAGCACACACACACACGCACACACACAAAGAGAAAGCCTCTTTCACTTCTTTTTTCCCAGGGTGAGTCATTGTGAGGCTGAGTCTTGTCTCCTCCTATTGGCTCCTGGTGAGAGGAACTGTGCCAATTTTCTGCTGTGGCACTTTCCAGACGCAGGACATACCCTGCAGGGCTGTAGGCAGCTGAGCATAATTTAAGGAGCCCCAAGGCTTTTCTAAATTGCACTGGAGACTGAAGAACAACAAATATGATTTATAGCCACCTTGGTTTTTTCCCCTCCTTTCCTCAGCCATGCCAAGATTATACTGGCTTCAGTTTAAGCATCTAAATTAGTTCTTTTTATACTTTATTCATACAGTTCATGATAGGCATGAAATGTGGTGCCTTCATGAGGTCCTTCTGGCCTTGTAAATCTCCACAAGAAAGATAAAACTGTATTATGTAAGTTTTATGATATTAGCAACCCGTTAAAAAATGGCAAGCAAGAAAGCAGCTGGTTTTAAGTGCATTCCTTGAGATGGGTCTGCAGCAATGACAGCCACACCTCCCTCTTTTGAAGAATCAGGGGGGTTTAAATCATGCAAATCTTAGAGGCTTTGGAAAGAAAAAGAATTGCAGTAATAAGAATAATCTTCAACAGAGATTCCTTATCAATCAGAAATGAGGTGGTGCTAGATGGGACATGCCACGATGCAACCACCTGAAGGGAGGGTGGAGCGAGGAGGGGGCAGCCTCTGCTCCTTAGTGGCAAGAGACAAGAGCAGAGGAAATGGTTGCAAGGGGTAGCAAGGGAGGTTCAGGCTGGATGCTAGGAACTATTTCTTGCCAGAGAGGGTTCTCAGACACTGGAATGTTCTGCCCAGGGCAGTGCTGGAGTCACCATCCCTGGAGGTGTTCCAGCAGCTGTGGAGCTGGAGCTTAGGGACATGGTTTGGTGTTCACCCTTCAGTGCTGGGTGGAGGGTTGGACTGGAGGTGCTTGGAGGTCTCTTCTAAGCAGATGCTTTCTGTGATTCTGTGTAGTTGTGTGGATTATATTAAACCAAAGCCCTGTAAAGCTAATGGATGTCTCTGAACTTGGTTTCACAGAAGAGAAATGTTCAGTGAGCTATTTACAGTTTCTGTTCTGTGTTCCATCATTAATTTCACAGCTTCCCTGAGTAACATTCCCTCAGAAGTGATGCATCACCAAACTGCCCCCAAGGGTCACATGGTAAGTCATTCCATAGAATTTGAGGAACATCATTTCTGGGCTCTAATTGGGCTTAGGGACATGGTTTGTTGCTGACCCTGCAGTGCTATGTCTAAGGTTGGACTGGATGAGCTTGGAGGTCTCTTCCAACCAGATGCTTTCTGTGATTCTGTGACAGCAGGACTGAGGGATTCCCTGTGCCAGTGCATGCCCTCTGTGCAAAGGAAGTGTTAAAAGCAGGGCTGAAATCTTCCACAAGCATTTGAGATCTGTCTTTTTCCTGCTGAGTGGAGGAGCAGTCACACTGCATCCTAGTGGGCAGCTCAGCTTCTCTTGCCTGGCAGCACTAGAGGGTAAGCTTCAGAGATGCAGTTTGAAGCCTGCTCTTTGGCTGTGAGGCGAACCCTGTGTGAATGTGGTCAGCTCCTGCTGCCCAGCTGGGGCACAGGCCTCCAGCCAAGCCTCCCAACGTAACCAATCTGTGGAGAGGAGCTGAAGGCAGTTATTATGTTGGCAGAGGGGGAGGCTGTTGGTGGCTGCTGACAGGAGCTCCTTGCTTGTTATGCTTTGTCCCACCAGAGATTAGTGGTGTAGAGATTCAGTGCTGACCCTTCAGTGCTGAGTTGAAAGTTGGACAGGATGATCTTGAAGGTCTCTTCCAATTGGATGTGATTCTGTACCCTACAAGAATTCAGTGCAGGATTAACATTTATTACCTAGAAATTGATGCTGTTAAACTAAGTATCTCTACCTAACCTGTGATACCTCCAGGTAACCCTATGGGTACATCTACAGGTTTGCTGTAAAGACCAAAAAAGTGATACCTGTTCTATGAGTGGAAAAAAAGAGAAGTCAGAATGAATGCTCTGAAATAAGAATCTCCATCTCCTAAATGTCCTGCCTTAGTTTAGTTTTTCATGAATTTCTTTTCCCCTGGCCTGATGTAAACAGTTCTGTGGGTCATTGTGTTTGCCTGATACAGTTCACGGGTTAAGGCCCATCCTACAGGTGACCATGGACCTTATTCCCCCAGGAGAGGACACATTTATGCTCCCATTGAACATAGCTGAGGTCAGCAGGAATGGATGTGGGTCATGCTACAGCTGCAGGAGAAGAGATGCCCTCTGTTTACTAGCATCAGCTCTCATGTCCACTGGCAAAAATCTGTGGTTTCTGGTGACTGCAGCCCACTTCTTCATCATCTTATTACTGAATTTAATGGTTGTCCTTCTTGTTGTCCTAAGAAGGAAAAGAATGTCCTTCTTTGCGCTGAGAGGAGCCAGTCTGCAGGTAAGTGGCACTCTGAATCAAAATCAAACGTTCTAAAGACTCTTCTCTCTGACATAGCTTGCCAGACTGCTGGGTTGATTTCCTTTCTAAATCCTTGCCGCATCTAAATTATCATACAGTGATCCTCTCAGATGGACTACCACACACTAAAATAGCCTTACCTGAAAGACCAAGGTAGCAATGAAATGCTTCTTTCATATCTCTAGGCATTGAGAAGAAAAAAATAAAGCCATAGGCTTGCAAAAGTCTTATTAATACATAAAATGGCATTGTAGGCTTTCAAGCAAAAGAAATCCATGATGCATAGTAAGAAACCTTGGTACTCTGAAAGGCTCATAAAATCCCCCAGATGCTACAGATTGCTTTTATGCAGATTGCTTGATGATGGAAGGATGCAGCTCATTCTGTGTTGCTCTTTTCAAGCACACTGGCAAAGACAAATGTCACAGAGTAATCAGCATGAGTGGATCAGAGTATTTGCTACCACAGACTTGAAGAGGTCCTTTTGGGATAGCTGCAATGCCCAGAATTGCCAGCAGAGCCCTGGAGGACATCTCTACGACAGGGACAATGAATGTACAAGACAAATGTTGGCCTCACACAGTCAATGCTTCTCAGAAAGCTATAAAATATACACTACTTAAAATTATGCAAATCCATTCAAATAATTACTGTTTCTGCCAGGAACTCCTTTCTTGCATTTTGTCTGAATGGTCTCTGAAGCTGGTCATCACCTCATGTATTTCAAGGACTTTTTGCCTGGTGAAATGATATCATGTCACATTCAGGGACAGAACGGCCTGGGAAAAGCAGTTGGTCAGCTCTCCAGCTCTCAGTCTCTATCGTTATCCATTATTCATGTGCTTCTAGCATGCTGAGAGCACTTCCTGGTAAAGGCCTATTTGTCAGCTCACGCCATTTTAATGAAAGTCCAACGGTGTTGACTTCATGAGCTTTCCTCCTTATTTAGGCCAGGCTCATCATTTACACTCTGCTCGAGTTTAATCTACACATCGTAGTTGGAGAGTACAAAAACAAGGAGCAAAGCAGGTCTTGATGCTGTCATAATCAAAAGAAGTCACAGAATCATAGAATGCTCTGGGTTGGAAGGGACCTCCAAAGCTCATCCAGTCCAACCCCTCTGCAGTCAGCAGGGACATCCCCAACTAGATCAGGTTGCCCAGAGCCCTGTCCAGCCTCACCTTAAAGATCTCCGGGGATGGGGCCCCAACGACCTTCCTGGGCAACCTTTTCTAGTGTTCCACCACCCTCATGGTACAGAACTTGTTCCTCACATCCAATCTCAATCTTCTCTTCTCTAGTCTGAAACCATTGTCCCTCATCCTGTCCCTTCAGGCCTTTGCAAACAGTCTCTCTGAATCCTTCTTGCAGCCCCCTTCAGGTACTGGCAGGTTGCTGTTAGGTGTCCCTGGAGCCTTCTCCTCTCCAGGCTCCCGCTCCCTTTGCCTGTCTTCACAGCAGAGGTCCTCCTGCCCCCTGATCACTGACCTGTGTGGAAGCACATCTTCTGACAGAGGAGAGGAGATCTTCTTTCTTCAAAATGTGGATATCTTTTTTTTTTTTTTTTTTTTTTAATATCGTGCTTTTGTGGTTCTCAGGACCCAAGTTACACAAGTCAGAAGTTTATGAATTAAACAAAGGCTTGAGCATGTAAAAGAGCCATTTACGTGGAACAAAACCAGTAGGGAAGGCTCTGATAGAATAAAAGAGAAAAGAATGCTCCAGAGTTTGAGCAGTGCAACAAAAGTAAAACTCAGTGAGACATGGTAGAATAGTAATATAATTTGTGCTGAATAGTGGCAGAGGGACCTTGATGTGTATTTTGGGACACTGGATGGTAAGAAGTCTGTGACCCCACCAGCCACGCTGTGCTTTTTTCTTTGCCTTAGTTCCAGATTTACCTTGCTACCTTGGTATTGAGAATCTATTTATGGAAATGGTCTGCAGCAGAGTTCTGCTTTCATGCAAGAAGGTGGTCTGTCATGCTGTGGTTTCATTTTGCACCCAGGTCTTTGCCTGTATGGAGGAGCATTGATGGTTCTTGTGTGTTGTAAATGGCAGGGAAAGGGACGGAGTGGATTGCTCACTCACTGTTTTGTTTTTGGCATGTGGAAGAAAGAAAATATTTGAGCCCAGGACATAAACATTGTAGTGAGGTTGGAGGTTTGTCTCTTCTCCCTAGTCTCAGGTAATAGAATGAGAGGGAATGGAGGAAATTGTGCCGGGGAGGGCTAAATTGGAGATTAGGAAAAATGTCTTTGCTGCAAGAGTGGTCAGGGATTGGAACAGGCTGCCCAGGGAGGTGGTGGAGTCATCATCCCTGCAGGTGTCCATGAAATGCGTGGACATGGCCCCTGAGGACATGGATTGGTGGCCACAGTGGTGTTGGGTTGATGGTTGGACTTTGTGATCTTAGAGGGCTTTTCCAACTGAAACGATTCTATGCTTCTACCATCTTTTGCCTTATTTCTCCCTTACTTTAAACAGAAAAAGAAACTACACACAATTCTTTTCAGTCACATCTTCCAAGTTATACCTTACAAACAGATTTGTGTTTTAAGAGTTGTGCTAAATCAGCAAGCCTTGAAAAAATCCTCAAAAGAAGCAGAACTAGGAACTTTGAAAGAAAGAAATTCAAAAGATCCACCATTCCATGTCGCTGAGGCTCAGTAATCCCCAACTAAGACGTACAGGGTGGCACTGGCCTGGGGAATTAGCTCCACTCTGTAGGTAGTCAGTCAGGCAATTCAAAGTTACTGAATCTGTGTGAATTTTATCACTGAATCCTAGTGTGGAAGAACAGGGATGCCCTGGAATGAATGCATGGAATGAAACTTGAAAGCAAATTAACTAAAGCTGAAATACGAGGAAAAAAATAAAATAAAATTGAATATGCTGCTTGGCAGTAAAAGAAAAGAAAGGATATATGGTATTGATCTGGGTAGGGAGGCTCTAGAGAGGGACTTGGATAGATTGGATCCATGGCCAGTTTAACCAGGATGAGCTTCAATAAGGCCAAGTTCCAGGGCCTGACTTTGAGGCACAACAGCCTCAAGCAAAGTTACAGGCTTGGGGCAGTGTGGCTGGAAAGCTGCTGGCAGAAAGGGACCTGGGGGTGCTAATGGCCAAGCAGCTAAAGAGGAGCCAGCAGTGTGCCCAGGTGGCCAAGAAAGCCAAAGGCATCCTGGCTGGGATCAGCAATGCTGTGTCCAGCAGGAGCAGGGAAGGGATTGTCCCCTGGGACTCAGCTCTGGGGAGGCCACACCTGGAGTGCTGTATCCAGTTTGGGGCAGCTCAATGCAAGAGAGATGTGGAGGAGCTGGAGCCAGGGTGGGGGAGGGCAAGGAAGCTGTGAAGGGCCTGGAGAAGAAATCTGATGGAGAGAGACTGAAGGAGCTGGGGATGGTTAGTGTGAAACAGAGGAGGCTGAGGGGAGAGCTCCTGGCTGTCTACAGCTCCCTGAAAGGAGGTTGTGGAGAGGTTGGTGCTGGTCTCTTCTCACAGGTGATTAGTGATAGAACAAGAGGGAATGGCCTCAAGCTGTAGCAGGGCAGGGTTAGACTGGACAGTAGGACAAATATTTTCCATCAAGAGTGGTCAGGGATTGGAATGTGCTGCCCAGGGAGGTGGTGGAGTCCCCACGCCTGGCTGTATTTCAAGGTGGTTTGGATGTGGTGCTTGGGGGTGACCCGTGTAGAGTAGGGCTCGTGGTTGGACTTGGTGGTCCTGACGGGCTTTTCCAACCTGAATGTTTCTGTGATTCTGGGATATAGGCTTCTGCTTCCTTCTTCAGCCCACAAAAGCCTTATAGCCAAACCATTGCATGCAAGCCTGGTTTCTGTTTCAGTAAGCATGCTTCACTAACCTATTACTGATAAATAATTAGTAAGTTGATTTTAGAGGCTGTTTGAGTTTAATTGCTTTCTTTAAAAATAATGACCAAAATTAATCTAGTTGGAAGTCAACAATTATTTTTGGTATTTAAAATACACACAGCACAAGTTAAGTGTTCTGGGAAAAAAAAAAATCTGCCTTTATCACAGTTCAATTATGCTACTGAGAAGTAGCTCCTTGCTACAATCTCCAATTTTTATCTCTTTTTAAATAAATAATTTTTTATTTATTAAATTTCCTATTCTCCAGTTTTGAATTTGCTGATCCAAATCTTACAATTCCTTTCATTCTCTTATTAGAATTTTCATTAGTTGCTTTTTTTCTTTTACTGAAACCTTCATGTCTTAAAACATTCTCATGTAATTTTAATTCTCTAGGCTGAAATCCCAGCTCTGTGCAAGATAAAGGAAAAGGTCTCCTCTGTTTTAGCAGGATCAAGATTTCATCCTAGCATAGAAAATAATAAGCTTAGCAGGTGAAAGCATGAACAAAGTATTCGTTTGTGGCAAGCTGTCTGTCCACAATCTTTCTGATTTTTAACAGAGCAGAAAACAGCAAACATCTGGTTGGAAGAGGCCTCCAAACTCATCCAGTACAAACCTCCACCACAGCACTGCAGGGTCAACACCAAACCATGTCCCTAAGCTCCAGCTCCACAGATGCTGGAACACCTCCAGGGATGGTGACTCCAGCACTGCCCTGGGCAGACCATTCCAATGGCTGAGAAGCCTCTCTGGCAAGAAATAGTTCCTAGCATCCAGCCTGAATCTCCCTGCTGCACCTTGGAACCACTTTCTCTGCTCCTGTCTCTTGCCACCAAGGAGCAGAGGCTGCCCCCTCCCTGCCCCACCCTCCCTTCAGGGAGCTGCAGAGAGCAATGAGGTCTCCCTCAGCCTCCTCTTCTCCAGCCTGAACACCCCCAGCAGCCAGGTACACTCTTGTCTGAACACACAGCACTTGCCATGGGAACTGGAGGTTAACTTTCTGCGCTCAGCACTAGCACACAGCATCAAAGATTCAAGTGGAACTTCCTGCAGCAGCCATCAAAGAAGTTATGTCAGAAAGAGATGGATTGTGAATTGAAAGGAGAAGATGTTTGTCTGCTTTTGTCTGGGTTTGATCACTTTTCTTTCGTAAAACAAAACATAACAAAACACAAAAAGAACCACCAATCTGTGGGCTCCCAGAGCCCAGACAGTGATGAGACAGCAGAGAGGAACTGACAGAGAAGTTCAAGACATCAAAGCCTTACAGAAGTCAGGCTACTTCATGGGGTCAATGCAGCAGATAGCTCAGCTGAGGGGGGTTTGCAAAGGTGGAAGCAATACCTTGCAAGCAGGCTGTGTCCTGTGTTTATCCAGGAGTCTGGATGCCTTGTGCCTCAGAATAATGGATGAAATGTAGTGTCCATTGAGGACACACCTTGGGCCCCTCACTGCAAGAAGGACATTGATGTGCTGGAGCAGGTCCAGAAAAGGACAATGAAGATGGTGAAGGCTCTGGAGAACAGGGCTGGGGAGAAGCAGCTGAGGGAACTGGGGTTGTTTAGTCTGGAGAAGAGGAGGCTGAAGGGAGATCTCATTGCTCTCTACAACTCCCTGAAAGGAGGTTGGAGTGAGGTGAGGCTCAGTCTGTTCTCCCAGGTAAGAAACTATAGGATGAGAGGAAATGTTCTCAAGTTTGACCAAGAGGGGTTTAGGTTGGATATTAGGGAAAAATTTCTTCCCTGAAACAGTGGCCAGACATTGAAACAGGCTGCCCAGGGAGCTGGTTGAATCTCCACCCCTGGAGCTGTTCAAGAAACATGTAGACATGGCACTGCAGGACATGGTGGTGTTGGGTTGATGGTTGGACTTGATATTAAAGGTCTCTTCCAACAGAAATGATGCTAAAATTCTATCAGAGTAAGTTTTGATGAAGCTGCTTAGATATCACTTTAGTCAACTTCCATCACTGCTCCCTCAGCTGAAGATATTTGCAGGATTCAGTCTGCCTGAGTGTGATGAAATTGTAGCAGCTGGTACCCACATGACTGCAACACCAGCTATGGTCCAAGGGAAGATTGATGACAGTTTTCTGTTTGGGTTATAGGTTTGAGATCTGATAACAGAGAAGGGAAGAGAAAAGGGCTTGGCCATGACCTCAAGTCACCCACACTGCACAGAGAATTTAGACCCTTGCAGTGAAGAAAAATGGAGTAGTAATAGAAGGAGATTGGCAACCAGAGTTTCCTTGTCCACCCTGTTCTTGCAGGCAGTGTTTTCTCAGCCACCTAAGTGGCTTTCTGAAGTGCAGCAAATTCTACACCACCTCTCTCTGGACACCTTTTGTCAGTGTCTTGAACCCAGCAGTGTCAGCAGTTCCTGTTCCTCTGAGCAATACTTAGTCTGCTTTTGGAGCTGCAGGCTCTCTTCTCTGCTCAGTCAAATACTGGAACAGGCTGTCCAGGGAAGTGATGGAGTCACCATCCCTGGAGGTATTGAAAAAATGTGGAGAGGTGGCACTTTAGGACGTGGATTAGCAGGCATGGTGGTTCTGGATTGACAGTTGGACTTGATTCACAGATTGCATCAGGTTTGAAGGGACCATGAAAGTTACCTTGTCTGAAACCACTGCAGTCAGCAGGGACACCTCCAAGTAGATGGGGCTGCCCAGGGCCACATCAAGTCTGATCTTGAATATCTCCAGGGACAGGGCCTCCAGCACCTCCCTGTGCAACCTATTCCAGTATTTTACCACTCTCACTGTGCAGAACTTCCTCCTGACATCCAACCTAGCTCTGCCCTGCTCCAGTTTCAAACCATTGCCCCTTGGCCTATCCCCACAGCCCCTTCTGAACAGCCCCTCCCCAGCCTTCCCATAGGTTTCCTTCAGGTACTGAAATGTAGCTCTAAGGTCTCCCTGGAGCCTTCTCTTCTCCAGGCTGAACAGCCCCAACTCTTTCAGCGTGTTTTCACAGGAGAGGTGCTCCAGCCCTCTGATCACCTTTGTGGCTCTCCTTTGGACCTCCTTCAGCAGGTCCATGATCTTACAGGTCTTTTCCAACCTTAGTGGTTCTATGACAGTCCTTGACAACCTTCTTGTCATTCTCCTTTCTCATAACTCTCCTCTCTGTGTCTGTACAACTCCTACCAAAGAATCATAGAACGGTGTAGGCTGGAAGAGACCTTAGAGATCATCCAATCCAACCCCCCTGCCATGGGCAAGGACACTTCTCAACTAGCTCAGGTTGCTCAAGGCCTCATCCAACCTGGCCTGGAATATCTCGAGGGAGGGAGCATCCACAGCCTCTCTGGACAATCCATTCCTGACTCTTGCCACCCTCATAAGGAAGAATTTCTTCCTAAAATCCAATCTAAACCTATTCTCCTTCAATTTCATCCTCTTGAGGGTTATCTATGACCTTCAGCTCCAATTGTAAGGAGCACAGTGCCTACTCTAAAGAAACAAAGAAAGGGTACAGTCTGTCTCATGGCTGCTCTCACTCAAAACAAGAGGGTCCCCCTCCTCCTGTTGCCATGACAATATCTGTCTTCTACAGACAGCCACATTGTGGTTATGCAATCTATTATCTAGCAGTTTAGAACAAAGCATCATCAACAGAGCATCAACAGTTACCTTACAGAATCAAACTAACAGGCTGCCAAGCCAAATATCCCTTCTGTGACAGAGATTGGTATCAGGTGCTTCAAAGAGAGATGACAGAAAGATACTGTTAAATAATTGTGGAATGAGCTGCTCACATAGGATATTTTAACTGCTTGGAGCTACAGATTAATCCATGACATCAGTCAAGGGATTATTTTTTTATTCTCATTGTACAGCCTTCCTATGCAATGTAACCCCTCATATTCTGCAGCTTCTATTGCAGGAAAGATCTGGAGGGGCTGGAAGATGTCGAGAGAAGGGTCACAAGGATGAGCAGAGGGCTGGAGCTGCTCTGCTCTGCAGACAGACTGAGAGAGTTGGGGTTGTGCAGTCTGGGGAGGAGACGGCTCCCAGGAGACCTTCTTGTGGCCTTCCAGTATCTGAAGGGGGCTCCAAGAAAGCTGGGGAGGGACTTTTGAGGGTGTCAGGGAGTGATAGGACTGGGGGGAATGGATCCAAGCTAGAGGAGAGAAGGTTTAGATCAGACATCAGGAAGAAGTTGTTCCCTGTGAGGGTGGTGAGAGACTGGAAGAGGTTGCCCAGGGAGGTGGTGGAAGCCTCATCCCTGGAGGTTTTTAAGGTCAGGCTGGATGTGGCTGTGAGCAACCTGCTGTAGTGTGAGGTGTCCCTGCCCATGACAGGGGGGTTGGAACTGGCGGAGCCTTGAGGTCCCTTCCAACCCTTACAATTCTGTGATTTTCACCTGGCATAGAAAACTTCACTTTTCTTGAATGCTCTGCTAAAATCTCATTTCCAGAGCTGCCTGTGAGTGTTGGAAAGGAATTTTTTTTTTTAATCAGTTTCTTACAGATCAGCTTCCTTTTTCATTATAGCTCTCTTTTACATTATCAGGAAGAGCAAACATAATCCACTCTGATAACTTCTACCCCCTGCTTAAAGATAAGAAGGTTCTACAAAAGGACCAGTCTAGGTTGGATTGATGGGCCAAGGCCAACTCTATGAGATTCAACAAGGTCCAGCACTTGGGTCACAACAACCCCATGAACACTCCATGCTTGGGGCAGAGTGGCTGGAAACTGCCCAGCAGAGAAAGACCTGGGGCTGCTGGCTGAACATGAGCCAATGTGTGCTCAGATGGCATGGATCAGCAGTTGTGTGGCCAGCAGGATCAGGGCAGTGATTGTTACCCTGAGCTCGGCTCTGGTGAAGTCACACTTCAAACACTGTGTTCAGTTTTGGACTCCTCACTCCAAGAAGGACACTGAGGTGCTGGAGCATGTCCAGAGAAGAGCAATGAAGCTGGGGAAGGGTCGGGAGAACAGCTCTGGTGAGGAGCAGCTGAGGGAATTCTGGGTGTTCAGTCTAGAGAAAAGGAGGCTGAGGGGAGACCTCATTGCTCTCTACAGCTCCCTGAAAGGAGGCTGAGGCCAGGTGGTTGTTGGTCTCTTTTCCCAAGTAACAAGCAATAGGACAAGAGGAAATGATCTCAGGTTTGCAGCAGGTGAGGTTTATATTGGTTATTATAAGAAAATTCTTCACTTGGGAGAGTTCTCCAACAATATGGTGCTGAGGGACATGGTTTAGCATCAGACATGGCAGAGTCAGACCATGGTTGGACTTGATGATCTTGCAGGTCCTTTCCAACTGAAGTGATTCCAACTGAATCTCGAATTTGTCATTTGGCATTCGTCTACCACAGCTACCATATCTCACCTGGCTTTTCTCAGAAAGCTAAACAGACCACATATTTGCACATTAACCTTGACCACAGACTGTTCCCTGTCTTGATAAACTCTGCTCTTCTCCCCTATGTGCAGCTGTATTTCTTCGAAATGAAATCTGATCAGGGTTGAACCCCAGGCTAGGGTCTACTGACTGTCATACTAATCACATCAGCCCAGCTTCACTATTTATTCAGAAATTATCCACATTAACCAAGATGAGGGAGACAAGGGTCTGAAACATATGCAAGGAGGTAAAAGTACAATGGCAAAAAGAAAATAAAAATGCCAACAATTATATCAGAATAGTGTGCTTAAAAAAAATGGAAGAAAGACCCTTGGCTGGCTCATCACAGGAGAATCACCACAGAACAAGCAAGAAAAATCCAATGGCTAAAGACATACTCAGAAGCCACTGAGAACACACAGACAGTGGTTGGAACGTGGAATGGATCATCAAAGAGACCTTGACAGTCAAACTGAGAACTTGTGTAGGAGTTCAGTCCCTCTCTGGGTCCTGCTAGACTAAGGGTTTCCTCTATGAGTAGATGACTTAGTCCAAAGACTAAGTGTGTTTGTTTCTCTCTCTCTCTCACACACACACATACACACATACACATACACGTGCTCCCTTCTAATAGAAATTGTTGTTGCAGTATTAAGGCCTTGGGGTGCTGGTGAGGGAGAAGCTGGACAAGAGCAGGCAGCGTAAGCTTGCAGCACAGAAGGCTAATGGCAGCCTAGGCTGCATCCAAAGCAGCATGGCCAGAGATGGAAATGCTCTGCTCTAGGGAGACCTTACCTGCAGTGCTGTGTCCAGCTCTGGAGCCCTCAACACAGGAAGGAGATTGACCTGATGGAGAAGGTCCAGAGGAGGCCACAAAAGTGATCAGGGGGTTGGAGCAGCTCTGCTATGAGGACAGGCTGAGGGAGCTGGGGGTGTTCAGCCTGGAGAAGGGAAGGCTCCAGGCAGACCTAATAGAAGCCTGCCAGGACCTGAAGGGGCTACAAGAAGGCTGCAGAGAGGCTGTTTGCAAAGGCCTGCAGGGACAGGACAAGGGACAATGGCTTCAGACTAGAGCAGAGCAGATTGGGATTGGATGTGCATTCCAAATTACTGGAAAAAATACAGGCAGGGCTCTATTTCACCAAAAATGATGTCTCTGAGGTGTCTTCCCAGACTTTCCCAATGACTCTCCACCTTGCAGAAGAATAATCTGTGGAAAATGTTGGAGACCCTTGGATATATGAAAGATTCAAGTGAAATGGGAATGGAGGGTGAGGGAAGGGAAGCAGGTAATTTTCATAGGCTTGGTGTGAGAAGGGAAAAAATGTACCCATAAGAGGTCTTGTGGAGATCTAATTGACATGAGAGAACAAACCTCCACTCTCGTGGCACAGTGCTTGCAGGGGGTAACATATAGATGTGGTGAATGATGCCTGTGCCCAAGACTACATCCCAAATAGTGCCAGGACATGTCCCTACATGTTCAGCTCGAACCCTCTCTTCCCTCTCCCTTCTGGAGTGAGGGGGAAGTCTTGGCGCCACTTAGTCTGGGTAAAAAACCTCCCTGGGCCCCTTGGGGTAAACAAAGCTCAGGCGACCTGCTCATGCTGGAGTTGTGTAAGGGTCGTGCTCACCCTACATTTGGTGAAACATCATTTCATTGGTTAATTGCTCTGTTTACCAAGGATGCTCACTGGACCAGTGTTCGTGTGGCAAATGTTAAACAGGGGTTGTTTTGGTAAACAAGTGTTCTGTGTTCCGTGCCCCGTGCTTGTCCCTGTGCCTGTTCCAGTGTCCGTGCCCGTGTTTGCCTCACGCCCTGCGCTGCCGAGAGGTCCGCTTTTGCCCGGGACTCGAACTGGCGCGACCGAGTGCATCGCCGCAGATCGCCACTGTTACCCGACCGACCATCGAGCGAGGGAACTGTGGTAACCTGTGTGCACCGCCCGTCCTTCACCGCTACAGCCGCCCTGAGGTGGGGACATCGCTTCGGCAGGACCGGCACCTCCCCAGCCGATCCCCGCGGATCACGGAAAAGGTCTCCCCAGTCTCGCAGAGAAGCTGCTTTGGCCGTACCCTGCGACCGTGGCGACAAGGCTTTTCCCCGGAGCAACAAGCTCGTTTTACACAGCACACCCTGCGAACTGACTTGCAAAAGCCTCCGAGGCTCACTGGCAAACTCCCAGGACCCTTTTGTTCCGAGAGGAGCCACAACCAGGCAGCACAGTGCCACGCGGTCGGTGCCATTTCAATTGCTTTATTACAGTACATCCGTGCTACAATTTCCGGAGATACAAAACAGCAATAAGAAAAGACCTCGCGAAGTTCTTCAGTTAGTGAGTAAGCCAAAGATTTCTTCCTAGAGTTTCTGTAGTGGTTTGTGCAAACTGCCTGTTTGTAGGCTTGCCGATCCCCAACAAGCACTCACCCCCCCGCCTTTCCGAATTAGTTTCACTTTCTAATCTTCTAGATTTCCTCAAACTGTTTAAAGCACCCATGTATATATACATTCTGCAGAATTGATTCTTTCCAACTGAATACTAGGACCTGTAAATATCAGTTGTAAATAGCTTGTAACATAGTGTAAATAAATATTTATAAAACCTCTATAAATATCTCCGCCCCTTATTTTTGGCGAGAATTTACATTTCACATCAATAGAATCACAGAATTGTCAGGGTTGGAAGGGACCTCAAGGATCATCCAGCTCCAACCCACCTGCCATGAGCAGGGACATCTCATGCTAGAGCAGGTTGCTCACAGCCACATCCAGCCTGGCTGCAAAAACCTCCAGGGATAAGGCTTCCACCACCTCCCTGGGCAACCTGTGCCAGTGTCTCACCACCCTCATGGGGAACAACTTCTTCCTAACATCCAATCTGAATCTACCCATTTCTAGTCTTGCTCCATTCCCTCCAGCCCTATCACTCCCTGACACCCTCAAAAGTCCCTCCCCAGCTTTCTTGCAGCCCCCTTCAGATACTGCAAGGCCACAAGAAGGTCTCCTCAGAGCTGAATAGCCCCAACTCTCTCAGTCTGTCCTCATAGCAGAGCAGCTCCAGACCTCTGCTCATCCTCATGGCCCTTCTCTGGACGCCTTCCAGCACCTCCAGATCTTTCCTGTAATAGAGGCTCCAGAACTGGACACAGAGCTCCAGCTGGGGTCTCATGAGAGTGGAGTAGAGGGGGAGAATCCCCTCCCTGGCCCTGCTGGCCACAATTCTCTTGCTGCAGCCCAGGAGAGCCATGCTGCATCCTGCATTTAAAATGCTCCATAATTGCATCTTTGTTCATTTCTTTGTGGGATTACCTGTAATTACAGCAGGGCTTTTGGTCATCTGCTGGTGGCCTGCTGCAGAGAGCTCAAGAGTCCAATTGAATTAAGGGAAACGTACTCCACTGAGGGAATTAGGGAGAAAATAGATGGAATATTGCCTTAATCAGGAGTATGACTTTTCCATGGAGGTCATTGTACTTAATTCAAATCTACTGACTAACAACATACAGAGCACATGGGGTGAATAGGATAAAGTGATGTGAGCAAAGCAATCACTGCAGCCACAGAGCCCCACATACTGTCAGAGGGGCTTTGCAGGATAGAAGATCAGAAAGTGGTTAAGAGTTTCACGGGATAGCTTCATGTGGCCTTGCTGTTCAAAGAGCTGTGCTGCCATTCAGACAGACCTTGACAGGTTGGAGTGTTGGGTGCAGGGGAATGTCATGAAATTCAACAAGGGCATGTGTAGAGTCCTGCACCTGAGGAGGAATAACCCTTTGCACCAAGACAGGTGAGGGGTGACCTGCTGGAGATCAGCTCTGTGGAGAAGGATTTGGGAGCATGAGTGGACCACAAGTTCACCATGAGCCAGCAACGTGCCCTCATAGCCAAGAAAGCCAATAGAATCCTGAGGTGCATTAAGAAGAGCATGGCCAGCAGGTCAAATGAGGTTGTCCTTCCCCTCTGCTGGAGGCCACAGCTGGAGTACTTTATCCAATTCTGAGCCCATCAGTTCAAGGGGGACAGGGAACTACTGGAGAAAATCTAATGGAGGCTACAAAGGTGTTGAGGAGACTGAAGCATCTCTCTAATGAGAAGAGGCTGAGAGACCTGAGGCTGTTTAACTTGGAGAAGAGCAGCCTGAGAGGGGAACTTCTTAGTGCTTACCAATATCACACCATGAGCATGGGGTTGGGCTGTTTTCAGTGGTGCCCAGTGACAGGACAAGGGACAACAGGTACAAACTGGAACCCAGGAGCTTTCACTTGAGCTTTAGGAAAAAACTCTTTGCTGTGAGGCTGCTGGAGCCCTGGGCCAGGCTACCTTGAGAAGTTGTGGAGTCTCCTCTGGAGGCTTTCAATACCCACCTGCACTTTGTGGTCCTGGGCAAGCTGCTGTGGGTGACTCTTCCTGAAAATAATATCAGAACAATTTAAATTGTTTTTTTGTTGTTGGTGGTGTGTTCTTTTTTCCTTCTATTTTTTACTTGCCTATTTGGATTAGGACCACTGCACTCTATACTCATACACTCAGTTTCATCAGTGAGCAATGGTGGTTACTCCTACTTCCATGGGAGACCTATGAGACTGCCCCAGGACATACCTAGGAAATGTTGTGGTCAGTTAGGCACTTTCCAGGTCAGTCTTCCTTTAGAATGAGCACAGAATTAAAACTCCAGCCTGCAACAGGCACTGACACTGTTTTCAGCTGAGACATACAGCCAGAATGCAGGAGATGCAAAAGCACTTTAATGAGGAGTGAAAGTGTTACTCTGAGCATCTCAATTGAATCTTATTTGTCTGTTGAATTTTGCCCTGAATTCTACCTTTTTTAGTCATTTGTCAGTGGAGTTCTGATCCGTGGTACCATACTACAGGCACCTGGAGGCACATCATTATTATGTCACGACCAACAAGAAGAAGCTTTGCCTCAATTTGGCTGTCATAGCCCTAATGGACAAATACAGACTGGACAGGGAAAGGTGGGAGAGTGGCCTTGGGGAGAGGACTTGGGGTATCAGATAGTGAAAAGCTCACCATGAGCTGGCAATGTGCACTTGAAGCCCAGAAGGCTGGGCTGCACCAAAAGAATCCTAATCTCCAACCTAAACCTCCCCAGTGCCATTTCAGGCCATTTCCTCTCATTCTGTCACCTCATACAAGGGAGAAGAGGCCAACCCCTCCTCACTCCACCTTTTTTCAGGGATTAATAGAGCAGTGAGCTCTCCCCTCAGCCTCCTCTTCTCCATAATAGCAAACCCAGTTTCTTCAGCTGCTCCTCCCCAGACCAGTTCTCCAGACCCTTCACCACTTTGGTTGCCCTTCACTTTCACAGGTCTGCTCTATGAATCTCCCACTCACAATGAGAGACAGCTTGTAGAGACACTGGAGAGGTGGTGCCCAGGTGAACCTCCTGAGGTTCAGCAAGACCAAGTGTAGGGTTCTACACCTGGGCTGGAATAATCCTCACTGTCAGTACAGACTGGGAGAGCAGGGGAAAGAAAGCAGCCCTGAGGAAAAAGACTTGGGGGTGCTGGTGGGGGAGAAGCTGGGCAGGAGCAGGCAGTGTGAGCTTGCAGCACAGACCACCAATGGCAGCCTGGGCTGCATCCAAAGCAGCATGGCCAGAGATGGAGAGAGTGGGTCCTGCCCCTCTGCTCTCCTCTGCTCTGGAGAAATCTCACCTGCAGTGTTGTGTCCAGCTCTGAAGCCCTCCACACAGGAAGGACATGGAGCTGATGGAGAGGGTCCAGAGGAGGCCACGAAAATGCTCAGGAGGTTGGAGCAGCTCTGCTCTGAGGACAGGCTGAGGGAGCTGGGGGTGTTGAGCCTGGAGAAGAGAAGGCTCCAGGCAGACCTCATAGCAGTCTGCCAGGACCTGAAGGGGGGATACAAGAAGGCTGCAGAGAGACTGTTTGCAAAGGGCTGCAGGGACAGGACGAGGGACAATGGCTTCAGACTAGAGCAGAGCAGATTGAGATTGGATGTGAAGAACAAGTTCTTTGCCATGAGGGCGATGGAACACTGGAACAGGTTGCCCAGGGAGGTGGTTGAGGCCCCATCCCTGGAGATATTCAGGTGGGGCTGGACAGTGCTCTGGGCAACCTGATCTAGTTGGGGATGTCCCTGCTGACTGCAGAGGGGTTGGACTGGATGAGCTTTGGAGGGTTGTTTCAGTTGTAATAGGATTCAAACCAGAGGTACACTCGAAACCAGATCTATCCCCCTCCATGTGATTTCCATTTTCATTTAATCATAACAATCACCTTGCCTTACTCACCTCAATCTTATATGAATTTCTATGAATTTCACAACATTTACACAAACAGATTAATCAGTCATTTAAACCAAAATCGAGTCTCTCATGGAATCAAAAATGAGGCAGTCAATTAATGACTGCCTTGAGAGCAGCCCTGAAGAAAAGACCTTGGAGGTGCTGGGGGATGAGAATCTCAGCAGGAGCCAGCAGTGAGCACTTGCAGCCCAGAGAGCCAAGAAGAGCCTGGGCTGCAGCAAGAGAAGTGTGGCCAGCAGGGCCAGGGAGGGGATTCTCCCCCTCTGCTCCACTCTGCTGAGACCACACCTGGAGCTCTGTGTCCAGTTCTGGAGCCTCTGTTCCAGGAAGGATCTGGAGGTACTGGAAGGTGTCCAGAGAAGGGCCACAAGGATGAGCAGAGGGCTGGAGCTGCTCCGCTATGGAGACAGACTGAGAGAATTGGGACTGTTCAGTCTGGAGAGGCTCCAAGGAGACCTTCTTGTGGCCTTGCAGTATCTGAAGGGGGCTGCAAGAAAGCTGGGGAGGGACTTTTGAGGGTGTCAGGGAGTGCTAGGACTGGGGGAAATGAATCCATGCTAGAGGAGGGAAGATTTAGACATCAGGAAGAAGTTGTTCCCCAAGAGGGTGGTAAGAGACTGGCACAGGTTGCCCAGGGAGGTGGTGGAAGCCTCATGCCTGGAGGTTTTTGCAGCCAGGCTGGATGTGGCTGTGAGCAACCTGCTGTAGTGTGAGATGTCCCTGCTCATGGCGGGTGGGTTGGAACTGGATGATCCTTGAGGTCCCTTCCAACCCTGACCATTCTGTGATAATTGTGTGTGCACAGCAGGGTGGTTTGGGCTGGGGAAATGATTAGTGCAAAGCATTTTTGGAGAAGGGCACAAAACAAAAGCAGAATAAAATGACTAGAGACGAACCTTTCTGTCAGGAATGTGATCTCAGCCCTGTGATTATATGGAGGCATCATGTCAGAATAGTCTAATTTTTTTGTCATGCTTGTGTTATGTCAGAGTGGATTGTAAACAGGACATGCTTAATTAGAGGAAGAGAGGGAAGCAAACTGATGAAGTGGTGAACCATGACACAGCGCTGTGTTAGAAGCCGTTCTCTTGTCTGCAGTAAAACCTATTTTCTCCAATACTGTGTGCAATTTCTGTACCTTCTGTGCTATAGAGGCAGGCAGGTTAAAAGGAGTTAAAACAGAGTTCAAACGGCCAACATGATAAAGGCAGCAATGGTTTGGAACCACAGA
Organism: Indicator indicator; assembly: GCF_027791375.1. Classification (NCBI taxonomy): domain Eukaryota; kingdom Metazoa; phylum Chordata; class Aves; order Piciformes; family Indicatoridae; genus Indicator; species Indicator indicator. The sequence goes on along the minus strand of NC_072013.1, from coordinate 17,038,572 downwards.
CAAAGAAAACATTACGGACAATGTTAAAAGCCAAATTATTAAGTCTTCAGGGTAAGTATAACTAGCATAGTGACAAATAGAGACAAAGAAAAAGTGGGGTTTGCTGAAGCTCTCATGATAGCAGCCATAGCCAGGAAAAGAGCAGACTGAGAGGGGGTCCTTAATGCTCATCAATATCTAAAGGGTGGTGGGGCAGGAGGATGTGTTCTTTTCAGTGGTGCCCAGTGATAGGACGAGGGACAGCAGGCACAAACCGGAACACAGGAAGGTTCACTTGAACCTAAAGAGAAACTTATTTCCTGTGGGGGTGCTGGAGCCCTGAGGCAGGCTGCCCAGAGAGGTTGTAGAGTTTCCTTCTCTGGAGACTTTCAAAACCCACCTGAATACGTTCCTGTGCAACCAGCTGTAAGCAAACCTGCTCTAGCAGGGTGGTTGGACTTGATGATCTCCAGAGGTCTTTTCCAACCCTCAGAATCACAGAAAACATCTGGTTGAAAGAGAATTCCAAGGTCATCCAGTCCAACATTTGACCCAACACCAAACCATGTCCCTAAGCCCCATCTCCACAGCTGCTTGAACACCTCCAGGGATGGTGACTCCAGCACTACCCTGGGCAGACCATTCCAATGTCTGAGAACCCTCTCTGGCAAGTAGTATTTCCTAGCATCCAGCCTGAACCTCCCTTGCTGCACTTTGGAACCATTTCCTCTGTTCCTGTCCCTTGCCACCAAGGAGCAGAGGCTGCCCCTCCTCACTCCAAGCTCCCTTCAGGGAGCTGCAGAGAGCAATGAGGTCTCCCTCAGCCTCCAGCCTGAACAGTCCAAACTCTTGCAGCCTGTCCCCATAGTTCTTGCACTTCAACTCACTAGAACCAAATTCAGGGCCACTGTCTGCTTCATGTGGATCTCCCTGGTGATTGATGTACTCCTCTGAAACCTGCTTCTCTGTTGTAAGCTTAACTCAAGAGCTGCTGGTACAGACTTGTGAGCTCCCTGAGGACCAAAGGGTTTGTTTCAGGCTTAGGTCTTCGAGAGAAGCTAGGTGCAGGAGGAGATGAAGGCTCCCAAATCATTGCTAATGTCCCAGCAGACAGAATGAGCACAGTTTGTTCAGTCTGGTTTGCCGGGAATGATTCTTTTGGTGGGCAAAGTTAACAGGCAAACCCCCATTTGTCTGAAAATGGAGCACCTTCCAGTGCTCTGTCTTGATGTCTGCTCCACTAGCCCACACACATCCTTGAACCCCCCTGAGGAATTCATTAGCCTCTGGGCTGTGACTATTTCTAAGTAGAGAGTTGTACTGAGAGAGCAAGTCATCATTAAGGCTACCATTAAAAAGCTGTGAATGCTGAACAGATCTTGCCCTCTACATTTCTGTGGCAATCAGGAAAGGTAGTGCTGAACATGGATCAATCCACCTTCAAAACAGGACATGGCATGTTTCGTCTGCTGCCCACCCCTGAGATCTCTGACTGCAAACAGAAAAGGAGGTTAGTTCCTTCCACAAAAGGTTTGTGAGCATCCACAGCCATCTCCTCCAGAGAGGAGGCTGGACTGGATCCATGCAAATTCTTGTCCTTTCAAAACAAAACAATTGGGCTTGCTTTTAGCCTGCTAACTCTCAGATGCTATGAAGGACCTGGAAATAGGAGAAAAAAGCTGATGTCATTGGCATTGCTCCAAGCTCACTGCTGCCCTTGGTCATTTGCTTGGACAAATCTGGGTAAAGCTCTTGAAGCAAGCCCTCATTTCCTGCAAGGCAGCTGTGGAGCCTGCATGCAGATAATTGTCTACAAATGGAGGATTTTGTACAATTTCCTGGACTTCATTGCCTTAAATTTCCTCTAATTATTATAACATCCTCTGTGCTTCATAAGTTCTTTGATGTCCTCATGAAATTTTTCAAGCAGGAGTCTTCTCTGATGTCACCATGAAATGATTCTAACAGAATGGGGTAAGTAAGGCAGAAAACTTGGCTAACCATGCACTCACTTGTCCCAAGAGAAAGGCAGAGTTGGAAAAGCCTTTCCCAAAGTTTGTGTTCCCAGGCACTTTAACAAATAACTCCTTGGCACATCCCTGTGCCTTGACACGTGGCTGGGTTTTTTTGCAAACCCCTCCACGAATCCCTCCTTTCTACTCTGTTTCGCTGAAGTATCCATTCCCTCATCTCTTGCCCTGACTGCAGGCTCTGAGAATGAGCAGTTTGTCAGATGGCCTCTCTAAGCTGCAGCTGCATATTGGGCACCCTTTGCAGGGCTGCTGACACTGACATTGCATCTTGGTTAGAGACCATGAGAGTGCAACATAAAATCATAGAATCAACAAGGTTGGAAAAGACCTCAGAGATCAGCAAGTCCAAGCTATCACGCAACACCTCATGACTAACTAAACCATGGCTTCAAGTGCCACCTCCAATCCTTTTTTGAACACCTCCAGGGACATGGTCAGGAAAGCATAAATTGGGGAGAGTAACAACCCCTTACACTTATTCTTTCAGGACAGTGACAAAAACCCTTGCAAACTACAGCACAGGAGGTTCCACCTCAACATGAGGAAAAACTTTACTGCAAGGGTCCAGAGCCCTGGAGTAGGCTGCCCAGAGAGGTTGTGGAGTCTCCTTCTCTGGAGACTTTGTAGCCCTGTCTGGATGTGTTCCTGTGTGACCTGTGCTGGATTCTGTGGTCCTGCTCTGGCAGGGAAGTTGGACTGGAAGATCTCCAGAGGTCTCTTAGAACCCCTAACATCCTGTGATCTGTGATCCTGTTGTAGTTCTTTTTTAGACAACAGCATCCTGGCCAGTAAAGGTCTCTTCACACCAAAACTGGTCAATGATTTACAGAATCACAGAACATTAGGGGCTGGAAGGAACCTTGAAAGCTCATCCAGTCCAACTCCCCTGCCAGAGCAGGAGCACCTAGAGCAGATCACACAGGAACACATCCAGGTAGGGCTTGAATATTTCCAGAGAGGGAGACTCCACAACCCCCCTGGGCAGCCTCTTCCAGGCTTCTGTCACCCTCACAGGGGAAAAATTCTTCCTCCTGTTTCCATGAAACTTCCTCTGCCTCAACTTCCACCACTGCCCCTTGTGCTGGCATTGGCCATCACCCAGCAGAGCCTGGCTCCAGCCTCTGGGCACTCCCCCTGCACATCTTGATCACCAGCAATGAGGTCACCCTCAGGTTCCTCCTCTCCAAGCTACAGAGCCCTCAGCTCCCTGAGTACTGGGTTCAGTTCTGTGCCCTTCACTACCAAAAAAAGAAAAAATACTGAGGTGCTGGAGGGCGTCCAGAAAAGGGAAATGACGCTGGTGAAGGGTCTGGGGAGCAGGACTGGTGAGGAATAGCTTCAAAATGATCTAGTTGGATGTATCCCTGCTCACTGCAGAGGGTCTTGGACAACATGACCTCTGAGGGTCCCTTCCAACCCAATACAAGCTGTGAATCTGTAAAATCTCTGAGTCTGCCATGATAGAGGTGTGTGCACAGGGGACAGTTTCAGGAGTACCACAGAAATGGCAGGTAGGAGCCCTTCTGTAAAGTGTGAGGAGCAAACCGATCAAAACCAATGCTGGCACATTTCCTCTTATTTCATTGGGAAGGAGAGGCTGGAAGCTGGCTGCCTGATTTGGGCTGAAAGAAAGGGAAGTTTTATAAGCAGCCATTGATTTTTCTTACTCCAATGAAGAGCTTGATGGGGTTGTTCCTCAGATCCTAGCACAGCAGCTGAATGGGGAAGTCCTCTTTTCCAGAGCACTTCTGTACAATCTTTTTGAAGGTGCATAAGAAGTGTGACGCACAACCTGGATCTCCTGCAGATGATACAAGGCATTGTCTAAAACCTGACTGGAAACCAGCTGATGCTCCTTTGTAGTCTGCTTAAGGGTGAAGCTAAACGGAATGTTTGAGGTTAAAGCTGTTCTGGATAGTTTTTGGGTTGTTTTGGTTTGGTTTGGTTTGGTTTGGTTTTTTCTGCAAAAGAAAATGCTACATGGGATAGTGCAGACCCTGTACACGTGTAAGAAGGATGCTGCTGCAGCATAGACTCATAGACTCATAGATTCATAGAATCATAGAAGCAGTCAGGGTTGGAAGGGACCACAAGGATCATCCAGTTCCAGCCCCCCTGCCATGGCCAGGGACACCTCACACTACATCAGGCTGGCCAGAACCTCATCCAGCCTGGCCTTAAACACCTCCAGGGATGGGGCCTCAACCACCTCCCTGGGCAACCCATTCCAGGCTCTCACCACTCTCATAGGGAAGAACTTCTTCCTCATGTCCACTCTGAATCTCCTCACTTCCAGCTTTATTCCATTCCCCCCAGTCCTGTCACTATCTGAGATCCTAAAAAGTCCCTTCCCAGCTTTCTTGGAGCCCCCTTCAGTTACTGGAAGGCCACAAGAAGGTCACCTCAGAGCCTTCTCTTCTCCAGACTGAACAACCCCAACTCTCTGAGTCTTTCCTCATAGCAGAGCAGCTCCAGCCCTCTGCTCATCCTGGTGGCTCTTCTCTGGACACCTTCCAGCATGTCCATATCCCTCTTGTAACAGGGATTCTAGAACTGGACGCAGTACTCCAGGTGGGGTCTCACCAGAGGTGTGTACAGCAAAAGAAAAGCAGCCTACCAAACAGTCACAGTGCATATGGAATTGTAGGATGAAAGGATTGTTTCACTTGGAAAAGACCTTTAAATCCTTGAGCCCAAGCAACTCTACCAAGGCTGCTGCTGAAGCATGGCTCTCAGAACCACAGCTGTGTCTCTTTGAAAAAGCTCCAGGGCTGGGGATTCAGCCACCTCCCTGGGCAGCCTGTGCCAGTGTTTGAGAACACTTTCAATGAAGGAGTTTCTTCTAATATCCAACCTAAACCTTCTCTGGTGCAACTTGAGGCCATTTCCTTTTGTTGTATCATTTGTTACTAGGGAGAAGAGCCCAACCCCCACCTCACTAAAATCTCCTTTCAGGGAGTTGTGGAGAGCAATGAGGTCTCCTCTCAGCCTCCTTTTCTTCAGACTAAACACCCCCAGGTCCTTCAGCTGCTCCTGACCAGCCCTGTTCTCCAGACCTGGCACCAACTTCATTTCCCCTCTCTGGACCTGCTTCAGCACCTCAATGTTAGTTTTGTTGTGAGGGCCCCAAGACTGAGCCCAGTATATGACGTGCAACCTCCCCAGTGTTGAGTAGAGAGGGACGATCTCTGCCCTGCTCTTGCTGGCCACACTACTGCTGACCCAGGCCAGGATGCAGCTGACTTTCTTGGTCACCAGGTCTTCCTCTGCTGGGCAGTTTCCAGCCACTCTGCCTCAATCCTGGAATGCTCATGAGGTTGTTGTGACCCAAGGGCAGCCCAGGTCCTTCTGTAGAGCCTTCCTCCCCTCAGGCAGATCCACACTCCCACCCAGCTTAGTGTCATCTGTGTCTCTTTAGCATGGTATTTAAATTGGTGATATTTGACATATGCAGGACAGATAGAAATCACAGTGGAGAGCAACTCCATTCCTTCCTCTTTTATTAGATTGGCAATTTTAATCCTTTTTTTTTTTTTTTTTTGAAATTGCAAATTAATAGCTGACATTTCTCTTCCCTAACATTTCTTAAGCTGATTAATTCTGAGAATTAATTCCAGTAAAGGTATCAAGCCAGGCTACATTAAGTGATAAGGATTACACTAATTCATCTGCAGCATCTCAATAAACAGTCTTTCAGTGACTAATGAGAGGAGCTTAATTTCTACCAACTGTGGCCTGAATTCCTTCAGAGTTTTATGGCCTACTGAAAAAGGGTTTGGCTTCAAACTAGAGAAGAGTAGATTTAGATTGGATGTTAAGAACAAGTTCTGCACCATGAAGGTGGTGGAACACTGGAACAGGTTGCCCAGGGAGGTGGTTGAGGTCCCATCCCTGGAGATAGTCAAGGTGAAGCTGGACAGGGCTCTGGGAAACCTGATGTAGTTGAGGATGTCCCTGCTGACTGCAGGGGAGATTGGACTGGATGAGCTGTGGAGATCCCTTCCAACCATTCTGTGATTCTGTGAATGTGGACATAGAAACTGACTTCAGTGACTGGAGCAATCAAAGTTGCTTCTTCCTGATTGCTTAACTGCAAATCTGGAAGCAGGAGCTGATGCATTGGTGCTGTCGTATGCACAAGCACTAAGAGGTGCATTTGGAAAACTTTAGAGGGATCTTGGTACTCCTTGTTCATGGATGTGGTCTCCAGTCCTGTTCCCAAAGTGCTTTGCATCTCACATGATCTACATGATCCATGCTGAACTTCATCTAAGTGGGAAAAATTCTGTTAAAATAAGTTTCATATAGAAGGAAATACAATTGTTTTCCCAGCAGGATAAGCAAGCCTGAGCAAAACTGTCTTGGTCAGCATCTTTTTAAATCTGATTTTATAAACCATACTGCATTCCAGTTATGATTAATGGCCATGGTGGTCTTAGGTTGACAGTTGGACTCCATGATTTTAGAGATCTTTTCCAATTGCACTCCATGATTTTGTGATGTATGAATGCATCTGGAAAACAGAAGAGTCAAACCCCCCTCGTGATACCAGCTAACTCAGCTCCATGGATTTCAGTGCAATAGTAACAATTGCTGAGGAGCATGGAACAGGACTGTCTCAGTTCTTTGTACCACACATGGTTTTATACTTTTACTGAGTTCTCTTAAACTATTTCTTTATAAAGTCCACTATGGGAATGCATTCATATCTAGAAGATTCTTCATAGTGGTGGCCTACACAACGTAGCAGCTTGAATATTTGCTTCAGTTTTGGACCCCTCAACACAAGAAGGACATTGAGGTGCTGGAGCGTGCCCAGGAAGGACAACAAAACTGGGGAAGGGTCTGGAAAACAGGGCTGGGGAGGAGAAGTTGAGGGAACTGTGGGTGTTTAGTCTGGAGAAGTGGAGGCTGAGGGGAGACCTCATTGCCCCCTAAAACATCTCGAAAAGAGGCTGGAGCCAGGTGGTTGTTGGTCTCTTCTCCCTACTAACAAGGGATAAGCGAAGAGGAAATGGCCTCCAGTTGCACCAGAGGAGGATTAGGTTGGATTAGGAAAAATTTCTTTACTGAAAAAATGGTCAAACCCTGGAACAGGCTCCCCAGGAGGTATTTGAATAATCATCCCTGGAAGTGTCTGATAGGCACCTCAGGAGATTGCTTAGCAGGTGTGGTGGTGTTGGCTTGGTGGTTGGACTTGATAATCTCAGGTTTTTCCAGCCTTAAGGAGTCTCTGATTCTGTGTGCCTTTAGCTTCTTCAGCCTAGTAAAGTAATTTAAAATACATTTTTCTCCATGACTAATCTATACAGAAGGCATTTCAGACTAACCTCCCTAATCTTCTTATCCATTGTCATTCCTAATAGGCAGATCTTCAAATCCTTTAGCAGGACAATATCAAACATTTAATCTACTATGCTGCCTTTTTCATTTGCAAGTGAGTGCTTTGGAGCTGTTTGGCTTTTCAGGAATGAAAACTGGGAATTCTGCTTTGCATTTTACACTGGGTGATAAATGATAGTGAAAAATGTAGATAAAAGATATGGTGAGGCTTAGCAAGTTAAAGCAGCACATGCACAGGCTGCCGCTAGAAAGACAAATTAGAACACTCTGCTACCACTGACTCATTTCTATACCATAAAGGAGAGACAAAAAATGAGTGGTTGGGAAATTCATCTAAATACCTGGTTGAATGTAATCCTTCATTGCTTATTTTATTCTTGATACAGCCCATCTTGATATCCTCTCATATTTCTAGATTTTGTGGGTGCTAATATTTCTGAACCGTCAGTGAGCTTGCAGGTGACACCAAATTGAGCTGATCTGCTCAAAGGTAGGAAGGATCTGCAAAGGGATCTGGACAGGCTGCATCGGAGAGCCAAAGCCACTTCTATAAGGTTCAACAAGACCAAGGGCTGAGTCCTGCACTTGGTTAACAACAACTCCAAGAATGCTCAAGGCTTTGGGCAGAGTAGCTGCAGAGATGCCCATCAGAAAATGACCTGGGGGATGCTGCTTGGCAGCCAGCTGAACATGAGCCCAGGTGACCAAGAAGGCCACCAGCATCCTGGCCTGAATCACCAATAGTATGAGCAGTAGGACCATGGCAGTGATTGTCTTCCTGTACCCAGCTCTGGTAAGGCCATCCCTTGGATTCTGTGTTCAGTTTTGGGCCCTCACTCCAAGAAGGATATTGAGGAGTTGGATCATGTCCAGAGAAGGGCAAGGAAGCTGAGGAAGGGTGTGGAGAACAGGGCTGGTAAGGAGCAGCTGAGGGAACTGGGGGTGTTTAGCTTGAAGAAGAGGCTGAAGGGTGACCTCATTGCTCTCTACAGCTCCCTGAAAGGAGGTTGGAGTGAGGTGGGGGTTGGGCTCTTCTCCCTAGCATCAGGTCATAGAATGAGAGGAAATGGCTTGAAATTGTGCCTGGGGAGGGTTAGGTTGGAGACTAGGAAAAATTTCTTTCCCAGAAGGATGGTCAGGCACTGGAACAGGCTGCCCAGGGAGGTACCTGCAGGTGCTCAAGAAATGTCTGGCCATGGCAGTTTTAGGTTGATGGTTGGAATCAATGATCTCAGGGGTCTCTTCCAACTGAAGCAATTCTATGCTTCTAATATTTATTTATTTATTTGTGTGTGTTTCTTTTTTCCCCCATTGCTGTCAGTAGCTTTCCATGAAGGAGTTTCCCTTAGAGTCTTACCTAATGAGCACAAAAGAGAGTCTGGTATTCAAAGCAGGGCTTAACTAAATGCAGCCTTGCATGAACTCTCAGCTATGACACGAGGTCAGGAGTTCAGTGGCTTGAAAGCAGAGCTGGCCACTCCTCTCCTTTGCAAATATTGCTGAGGCAGCAGTCTGGGCACAAAGGGGTTTTCTTTAAATGAGGTTTGTTTCACAGCTCATTTGTCGAGCAGTTTGCCCTGCCTTTCATGCCAATTAACTCCCAGGAATGCTTGGTCGGCAAAATGAGGAAGAACTAAATTCATTCAAATAGGAAGTTAATTGTGCTATGTGCTAATAGCTGCTTTGCAGTTTACACAGTGCTCTCTGCTGATGCTTGTGTGCTTTGGGAAGCTGCAATTGTAATCAGTTCACCTCAAAACCCATCTGGGAAGATGAAGGAAGTAGCAGTTTCCAAAGCTTGAAATCTCTTCTATTCTTACATTAAAGAGGGGTGTGTGGGGGGGAATGAAATCATAGCATTTGCCAAGATGCTAAACATACCACTTGGAGAAGGTACATGGTGCCAAGTGGGAACAAGATCTCTTGTGAGAGTCAATTGTCTTCTCTGTTCATCATTAGTAAATGGCAATTAGCAGAATGCTTCTTCCTTTAGGTGCATTATGAACACAACTGAGTGTCATTAACTTGCCATGTCTGCAAGAACCTCAGAGGGAACCTGATTTAGCTTGCAAATGCTGACCCAAATAGTAGCAGGCATCTTTCCACTGGTCAGGACACCACTTTGGTAGCCAGAAAGAATGGATGTTTATGCCTGACTTCTGCACTATCTTAATCTCTTTATTTCAGAAGTTCCCCACCAGTTGGATTCAGTGATCTTAGAGGTCTTTTCCAGTTGGACTCGATGATCTTAGTGATCTTTTCCAGTTGGACTTGGAGATCTTAGAGGTCTTTTCCAGTTGGACTTAGTGATCTTAGAGGTCTTTTCCAGTTGGACTCGATGATCTTAGTGATCTTTTCCAGTTGGGCTCAGAGATCTTAGAGGTCTTTTCCAGTTGGACCCAATGAACTTAGAGGTATTACCAAGTGAAATAATTCTGTGTTTCAGAAAGGCAATGCATACACACACACACACACACATATATTTTTTCAGAGAGATTTGATAATTGTGAGATCTTTAGGATCTACGGTTGGAATTTTTTTGTCTAGGTCTCAAGAAAAGAGGTAAAGCATCTGCAGAAATATTAACTAATGAGGAAGAACTTCTTTAAGGCTGATGGAGCACTGGGCCAGGCTGCCCAGAGAGGTGGTCCATCTCTGGAGACATTCAAAACCCACTTGGACATGTTCCCATCTGACCTTCTGTAGGTGATCTCCCTTGGGGGATTTGGACTCAACAGTCTCCAGAGATCCTTTCTAGCCCCTACCATCCTGTAATTCTGTGAGCTCCCTGATATTTCTTTGAAGTTCTCCTAGTATAGGACACCTCAGGAGCTTTGTGAATCCCTGCCTCTTAGGAAGCAAAGTCCTGTCAAAAAGGGCCTAGACACCTGGTCCTGAGAACACAGGATTTCCAAGATCAGTCATCTGTGTAGTAGTTATTTCATAGATTCATGGAATGATTCCAGTTGGAAGGGTTTCGAGTTCCAACCACGCTGCTGTGGCCAGGGACACCTTCCACTAGACTAGGCTGCCTCAACCAACCTGGCCTTTGTGAGGGAACATCCATGATTTCCCTGGGCAACCTGTTCCAGTGTCTCACCATCCTCATAGTAAAGATTTTTTCCTCATCTCCAGTCTCAGTCTCCCCCCTTCCAGCTCAAAGACATGGCCCCTTTCCTGTCACTACAAACTGTTGCCAAAAGTCTGTTCCTGGCTTTCTTTTAGGATTCCTTTCATGTACTGAAAGGCTGCTCTAAGGTCTCCCTGGAGCCTTCAGCTCTCTCAGTGTGTCCCCATAGGGGAGGTCCTCCTGCCCTCTGATCTTCTTGGTGGCCTCCTCTGGACCCACTCCAGCAGTTCCATATCCCTCTTCTACTGGGGCCCCAGAACTGGAGGCAGTGCTGCAGTGCTCCCTCATCCTACTGGTGGCACTGCTTTTGCTGCAGCCCAGGACACAGTTGGCCTTCTGGTCTGCAAGCAGCCATTGCTGGCTCATGTTGAGTTTTTCAGTTCTGCAAGCAGCCATTGCTGGCTAATGTTGAGTTTTTCAGTTCTGCAAGCAGCCACTGCTGGCTCATGTTGAGTTTTTCATCAACTGACACCCTCAGGTCTTTCTCCCCAGGACTGCTCTCAAGCCACTCCTCACCCATCCTGGATTTGTGCTTGGGATTGTGCAGGACCTTGTCCTTGGCCTTGTTGAACTCCAAGAGGTTGACTTGGGCACACCTCTCAAGCCTGTCCAAGTCTGTCTGTCTGGATCTCTTCCTTCCATGCTAGCACTCTGCATGTCTTTCAACAAGTTAGATATCATAGCATTCAGATATTAAAAGTATTTGCTGAAGTTTACAACATATGATGTTGCTTTGTTCAGCTGCTAAAGCTGAGCTATTGTCTCACTCTTCCTAGGTGATGAAGTATCAGTGTGTGCTCTAATGGTGATGAATGTGGCATGAGCATTAAGGAGAGACACATAAAAAGGCAAAATTAGACAAACAGATGTTTCTTCCTAGTCCATATTGAAACAAGTCTTGAATGCTACCAAGCAGCAGGAAAACCTGCCAGGAGTTGTTGAGGTGAGAATGTAACAGAAGCAATGTTTTTGTCTCTCCTTTTGAAAAATGATCACTCTAAATTTACCTGAATTCTCAAATGTGCCACCTGTGAAGGTAACCTGCAGAAAGATATGCAGGGATATGTGATTATGCAGTGCATCAGGTGTCTGTGTGATACAGACCATAGAGGCTTGGTTCTGTATTTGTTCATTGTGGAGCATCCCAAGAATCACAGGATCACAGAATCTTAGGGGTTGGAAGGGACCTCCAGAGATCATCCAGTCCAACCGCCCTGCCAGAGCAATGTCACCCAGGGCAGGTCACATAGGAACTTATCCAGATGGGTGTTCAAGGTCTGCAAAGGAGGAGACTCCACAACATCTGGACAGCCTGCTCCAGGGCTCCATCACCCTTAAAGAAGTTTTCTTTCATGCTGAGACGGAACTCCCTGTGTTCCAGTTTGTATATGTTGCCCCTTGTCCTGTCACAGGACACCACTGAGAAGAGCCTGGCCCCTTCTTGACACCCACCCTGCAGATATTTATAGACATTCAGAAGATCTTCTCTCAGTCTTCTCCAGTCTAAACAGCTCCAGGTCTCAGCCTTTCTTCATCAGACAGATGTCCCTTCATCATCCTCATAGTCTCCATTTGACTCTCTCCAGTACATCTCTGCCCCTCTTGAGTGGGGGAGCCCAGTACTGGACTCAACAGTCCCGGTGTGGTCTCACTAGGGCAGAGTAAAGGGTGAGGAAAGTCTCCCTTGTCCTGCTGACCACACTGATTGTAATGCACCGCAGCTGGCCATTGGCCTTGTTGGCCTTCTTGATCTCACTCTCTTTTTCACACTAACCATCCCCAAGTCTCTCAGCATTAAGAAGTACACCTCTTGGCCACTTCTGGATCTGAAAGCTCCTGAAGATGGCTGTTGTAGACCTCTCTTCTTAATGACTTGGTCTACAAAATGAAAATAAGCAGTCAGCCTTTGCTGGGAATTGTGCAACAGAAGTGCCTTGCGGAGAGATATTCCCATGTTTTTTCCTGGAGCCAGGGGAATGGCTTGAGTGTGAATCCAAATTGCAGGGAACACATATGGCATCTCCCTTACTGCTGCAACATTTTTGTCTGCCTCCTCTGCCACTTGGAAGGGAGGTCTGGCAGTCTCTGCCCCTTTTGATTGTCACTTTTCATCAGTAGCAGGTAAAAGCTCCTTGCCTGAGGAAGCTCAGATCCCTTCATCCTCAGAGGCTCCCAGAAACCATTGGGGCAGCAGTGAAAGGAAAGGCTCTAAGTACTTGCACAAGCATTTTTCACTACTCTCCTGCTGCTGGTACAAATGAAGAAACAAACCAAGAACTACAAACCTTCTCCTTACAGCTACCATCCTGGATGGTTCCTGTTCAAAATCTTTATTGTCTGTTCAATATCTTTATTGATGGTATGGACAAGGGGATTGAGTCCATCATCAGTAAGTTTGCAGATGACACCAAGCTGGGGGCAGGTGTGGATTTGTTAGATGGTAGGAGGGCTCTGCTGAGGGACCTTGCCAGGCTGGACAGATGGGCAGAGTCCAAGTGCTGGGTTCTGCACTTTGTCCATGACAACCCCAGGCAGTGCTACAGGCTGGGGACAGAGAGGCTGGAGAGCAGCCAGGCAGAGAGTGACCTGGGGGTGCTGGGGGACAGCAGCTGAAGAGGAGCCAGCAGTGTGGCCAGGTGGCCAAGAAGGCCAATGGCATCCTGGCCTGCATCAGCAAGAGTGTGGCCAGCAGGAGCAGGGAAGTCATTCTGCCCTGTGCTCAGCACTGCTTAGGCCACACCTTGAGTGCTGTCTCCAGTTCTGGGCTCCTCAGTTTCAGCAAGATGTTGAGATGCTGGCAGGTGTCCAGAGAAGGGCAGCAAGGCTGGGGAGGGGTCTGGAGCTCAGCCCTGTGAGGAGAGGCTGAGGGAGCTGGGGGTGTTTAGCCTGGAGAAGAGGAGGCTCAGGGCAGACCTCATTGCTCTCTATAACTGCCTGAAGGGAGGTTGTAGCCAGGTGGGGGTTGGGCTCTTCTCCCAGGCAAGCAGCAGCAGAACAAGAGGACACAGTCTCAAGCTGTGCCAGGGGAGGTTTGGGCTGGATATGAGGAAGAAATTCTTCCCAGACAGAGAGATTGGCCCTTGGGATGTGCTGCCCAGGGAGGTGGTGGAGTTGCCATCCCTGGAAGTGTTTGAAAGCAGCCTGGCTGAGGCACTGAGTGCCATGGTTGAGTTGATTGGATGGTGTTGGGTGATAGGTTGGACTGGATGATCTCAAAGGTCTTTTCCAACCTGGTTAATTCTGTGATTCTGCGATTCTGGTCAATATTCAGAAGTGAAAAGTCAAGCAGATCACATTTAAAAAAATGTAAGTATACTACAGTTGAAATAGACCTTGAAGATCATTGAGTCCAAGCAAAAAACAGGTTCAAAAATGGTCATTAGAATGCAGCACAGGAGAAACCATTTTGACCTTTGGCAGCACAGTTTTACCTTCTGTTTCATACCACACAATTCTGAGGTGCTGAGCAGCACAGGGTTTAGCCCAGCTGATACGAGAGAATAATTTTCTCGGATGAATTCTGGGAGATGTGGGAAACTGCCTACAAAAATCACTGGAATGCTGTGTAAAATGTGGGAAGGCTCTGGTGGTAATGCTCTTGGAGAACAAACCTCCTTCCCACTCCTGCAAAAGCAAGCACCCTTTGAAGCACTTCCCAATACAACATGGGATTGTTTAGCCTGAAGAAGAGAAGGCTGAGGGGAGACGTTCTTGCTTCCTACAACTCCCTGAAAGGAGGTTGGGGCAAGGTGGGAATTGGTCTCTTCTCACTAGTTAAAAAGTGATAGGCTGAGAGGAGATGACCTCAAGATGTACCAGGGGAGGTTTAGATTGGACAGCCGAGAAACTTCTTGGCCAGAAGGGTTCTCAACCACTGGAAGAGGCTCCCCAGGGGGGTGGCTGAACACCCCCCCACCCCAGGGAGTGTTTCAGAGAGGCAGAGATGTGGTCCTGATGGTCATGGTTTAGCACCAGCCTGGCTAGAGTTAGAGAATGGTTGGACTGGATGATCCAAAAGGGCTTTTGCAACCAAACCAATGCTATGATTCTGTGGTTCTGTGCAAGTGAGAAGGGCTGGTTCCTAATGCAATCCAGAGAAGCCAAATTAGAATCCTCTGGGCAGTTTCACAGGGCTCAGAGGAGTGCCCAGCATGATGTATTCACTTAGATATCTATACCCTGATGAAGAATAGTTGATGGAGTGCAATGTTTGCCTGGCGGCATGACCCATATCAGCTTTCATTTTGCAAATGGAGGGACAAAAGAGTAATTAGACAAGCAGGGAGGTCATTAGAAGGTGGCACGTTTGCCTTTTCTTCTCATAAATTTCAGATGCAACCATGTGGTTTATAGAGGAGAGAGGAGTCAGGGCTTGCTGCATTATTAATACTCTGAATTATGTTTTGAATCTTTAGTGGGTACCAAGCTTCTCAAAACAAACAGCTACAGCTAAGCACTAGCTTCAGCCCTGCTCCGAGATAAGCACGGTAACAACTTACATTCACTTTTCAGCTCCTTTAAGGCTTTGCTGAAGAAAAAATGGATCTCACCTGCAGCCACTGTCATCAGCTTACCTTTAATCTTTATTTTCTTTATTAATCACCAAGATTTATTCTCTTTGTGTCATCTAAAAGCAGAGCTACCACAGATCATCCAGGAACACCTCTCCTATGGGGACAGACTGAGAGAGTTGGGGCTGTTCAGTCTAGAGAAGAGAATGCTCCCAGGAGACCTTTTTGTGGCCTTCCAGTAACTGAAGGGGGCTACAAGAAAGCTGGGGAGGGACTTTTGAGGATGTCAGGGAGTGATAGGACTGGGGGGAATGGATCTGTGTCGGTGTGAGCTGAAATTCCCCCCCCACCAACAATAACCAGGCTAGCTCAGTCTGGAAGCAAATGAAAAGCTGTATTTACAAGCAGAGTCTAAAATCTACAATGAAATGCAATGAATATGTACAAATATACAAAATTCACAACATTCACAAATATATACAATCAACAGAAAAAAGCACAATCGATCTCCCTTTGCTTCCCCCCAAGGGGACCCTCCCAAAGGGGCCTCCCTCTCCCAGGAGCTTCCCCCCAGACCCCCCTGGACAGAGAAGCAGAGTTAGTTAGAGCAGAAAGTTGTTAACTTAGCTGCCAAGGTCAGTGTGTTATCTTCAGCCAGAAGAGAAGAAGAAACAGCAGCCAGACAGCCCAGCAACTGCCCCCACTGCCGAACGCAGAATGTGCAGAATGCCTACTTTGTTTTGGGTAATAGTTCTTAAACATTTCTATCTATCCAATGGAAGTGTTTAGAACAATCGTTATTTTGCTTTCTTACACCCAATAGTGACTTATTTACATTCTTTCACTTTCTCTGTTCTGAACTTTGCAAGGAAAAATTAAAAAGACAGTTTCAAACCATCACAGTCCACCCCTTCTAAACAATTCCATTGGCTGCTACTATCATTTATCTAATCTAAAATAATATCTACAACAATAGGTGAATAAAGACCATAGTCCATTCCGGCTATCTCAGATGTAGATGATTCAAAAGAGTCAAATCACAGGAAAAACAGCAAACAGCTTGTTTCCTCGCAGATGGAGCGAAGGAAGGAACAGGGACTCTCAGGTGACTCAGGGCTCTCAGGGTTCGTGCACCGTAGATCTCATGGACTCTCCTCTTGGGCGCGATGCTGTATCTGCGCAACACTCTGAATTTAACCTCTCTCAGCCAAAGTTAGATTTCTTTGTGGAATACACTGAATTTCACCATTTTCTTGCATCACCCAATAGGTGTGACCAGGACCTTCAGCAGAAACCACCCCTCGGACAGGTTTGGCCTCTCCTGAAGGAGAAAATACCCAAACAGTTTTGCCTAACAGATTCTTTTCTCTGATAACAGGAACTCTATCACCTTCTTCCTTTCGCAACAAATCTGATTGGGCAGGTCCAGCTCGATTCACTGAACCTCTACTATTCACCAACCAGGTTGCTTGTGCTAAATGTTTCTCCCAGTTTTTCAAAGATCCACCCCCCATGGCTTTGAGAGTGGTTTTCAGCAAACCGTTGTAGCGTTCGATCTTCCCTGCAGCTGGTGCATAGTAGGGAATGTGGAATATCCACTCGATGCCATGCTCTTTGGCCCAGTTTTTTACAAGATTGTTCTTGAAATGAGTTCCGTTGTCTGACTCAATCCTCTCTGGAGTTCCATGTCTCCACAGGATTTGTCTTTCCAGACCAAGAATGGTGTTACGTGCAGTTGCATGAGGAACTGGATAAGTTTCCAGCCATCCAGTGCTTGCCTCTACCATAGTCAGCACATACTGCTTACCAGATGGAGAACGAGGTAGAGTGATGTAGTCAATCTGCCAGGCTTCACCATACTTGTACTTGGACCATCGGTCACCGTACCACAAGGGCTTGATCCGCTTTGCCTGCTTAATAGCAGCACAAATGTCACAGTCATGGATGACTTGTGTGATAGCATCCATGGAAATGTCAATGGATCTGTCACGAGCCCATCGGTAGGTTGCATCTCTGCCTTGATGTCCTGACGAGTCATGGGCCCACTGAGCTAAGAACAGCTCACCTCGGTGTTTCCAGTCAAGATCAGGATCAGGATCAGAGTTTGTGTCCACCTGGGAAACTCTTGCAGCTAGATCTGCCTGATGGTTGTGTTGTTGTTCCTCAGTAGCTCTGCTCTTAGGAATGTGAGCATCGATGTGTCTCACTTTCACTGGGATTCTCTCAATGCGAGCAGCAATCTCTTGCCACAGATCTGCAGCCCAGATTGGCTTTCCTTTCCTCTGCCAGCCATTCTTCTTCCAGTCTTTCAGCCAACCCCACAAGGCATTGGCTACCATCCACAAGTCGGTGTAGAGATAAAGCTTTGGCCATCTCTCACGTTCAGCTATGTTAAGAGCTAGCTGGACAGCTTTTACCTCTGCGAATTGACTGGATTCTCCTTCTCCATCTCTCGCTTCTGCAACTCTGCGCGTTGGACTCCACACTGCAGATTTCCATCTCCGCTTGTTCCCAACAAGACGACAGGAACCGTCTGTGAACAAAGCATATCTCTTTTCATCATCAGACAGATCACTGTAAGGAGGAGCTTCCTCAGCACGAATTACTCTCTCCTCTGGAGGCTTAGCACAGCTTGTGCCTTCTGGCCAGTTTGTGATCACCTCCACCAAACCAGGCCTTTCGAGATTTCCCATTCGAGCTCTCTGTGTTATCAGAGCCATCCACTTAGACCAGGTAGCATCTGTTGCATGATGTGGTGAAGAACCTTTGCCTTTGAACATCCAATTCAGAACTGGCAATCTAGGAGCTAGAAGAAGTTGTGAGTCAGTTCCAATCACTTCAGAAGCAGCTTTCACTCCTTCATAAGCAGCTAAAATCTCTTTCTCTGTTGGAGTGTAGTTTGCCTCTGAGCCTCTGTAGCCACGACCCCAGAAACCAAGAGGACGTCCTTGTGTCTCCCCTGGAGCTCTTTGCCATAAGCACCAGGTTGGACCATTGTCACTCGCGGCCGTGTACAGAATGTTCTTAATGTCTGGACCAGTTCGGACAGGTCCCAGACCCATCGCTTGGACTACCTCTCGCTTGATCTGGTCAAAGGCTGCTTGTTGCTCAGGACCCCATTGGAAACTGTTTCTCTTTCGAGTCACATCATAGAGAGGTTTCACAATCTGACTGTATCCAGGAATGTGCAGTCTCCAAAATCCCACTATGCCTAAGAAACGCAGAGTTTCTTTCTTGTTGATGGGATTTGCCATGGTGGAGACTCTGTTTATCACATCCATTGGGATGTGACGGCGACCATCTTGCCACCGCACTCCCAGAAACTGGATTTCTCTGGCAGGTCCTTTCACCTTGTCTCGCTTGATAGCGAAACCAGCTTGCAAGAGAATGTCAATGATTTTGTTACCTTTCCCGAAGACTTCTTCAGCAGTCTCAGCCCAGACGATGATGTCATCGATGAACTGAATGTGTTCTGGAGCTCCACCTTTCTCCAAAGCATCATGGATCACTGCATGGCAGATGGTTGAACTGTGAATCCACCCCTGGGGCAAACGATTGAATGTGTACTGAATGCCTCTCCAGGTGAAAGCAAACTGAGGCCTGCATTCCTCTGCTATGGGAATAGAGAAGAAAGCATTAGCAATGTCTATGGTAGCATACCATTTGGCCTGCTTGGATTCCAGCTCATATTGGAGTTCCATCATGTCTGGCACAGCTGCACTCATGGGTGGAGTTACTTCATTCAAGGCACGGAAATCAACTGTCAGACGCCACTCTCCATTCTGCTTTCTCACAGGCCAGACTGGACTGTTGAAAGGTGAATGAGTTTTGCTGATGACCTTCTGACTCTCCAACTGACGAATCAAGTTTTGAATAGGCACCAAAGAGTCACGGTTGGTTCTGTATTGTCTGTGATGCACAGTTTGAGAAGCAACTGGCAGCTTTACATCCTCTATCTCATGTTGTCCCACAACTGCAGATTCATCTGAAAGCTCAGGTCTGATAGACAACTTCAATTTCCCTCCATCAATTTCTACAGTTGCTATTCCAAAAGCCCATTTGTAACCCTTAGGGTCTTTAAAACGCCCTTCTCTCAGAAAGTCAATTCCCAAAATACAAGGTGCATTAGGACCTGTTACAATAGTATGTTTCTTCCACTGCTTCCCAGTTAAACTTATATCAACTTCTATCTTAAACAACTCTTGAGATCCACCAGTGACTCCCTGAATAGTTCTAGATTCTCCCCCTTGATAATTTGATGGTATTATGGTGCACTGAGCTCCTGTGTCAACCAAGGCCCTGTACTTCTGAAATTTTGAAGTGCCAGGCCACTGGATGTACACATCCCAATAGATTCTGTTATCTCCATTATCCCTTACCTCCCCCTGGCGGAAGGCAGGGCACCCCTAATGGTGGGGATTACATCCACATGTACAGCTGGTACAATGTCCAGCACCAGAATTAGGATCACTGTTGGAGCTATCAGAGTTGTTCTGGGAAACTGAGGAAGCGACAGCTACCCTCCTGGTATTGCTACCTCGGGATCTGCCCCTCTGCAGCTCCCGTAACCTCTTGAAAAGATCAGAAGTTGGTTGACCATCCCATCTGTTCATGTTCTCACCAAACTGATCACGCAGAGTTATCCAGATACTGCCACGTGATTGCCTCTGCTGTCTGTTTTGGTTTGACCTATTCTGGAATGGCCTTCTTGGAGCACGTCTGTTTCTGACAGCTGAAACTTGTATCCATCTGGAGGAAGAGGAATCAGAATCATCCCCCTTCATCAAGTTGGATATGGAGGTTTTAAGTTCCTCCTTCAGCTCTTTCATGCAATTCTCCATCTTTCCAGACAGAGTTTCAATGGCTGAAACCAAAGAAGTACGTGCAAGACTATCCTCCAACTGCCTCATTTGGTCAGTGAAATGGCCAACAGTGGGAGGTGCTCCACCATAATTTCTTGCCACAATCCTGCTTGCCAGAATAGTAGCATAATTAGGAGGAGCAAGCTTAATGAGCTTTTTGGCAAGGCCTGTTCCAACAGGAATTTCATCAGGATTCAGAGTCTTATGATCTCCATACATTACTTCTCTCACAGCAAACTCTCTCAGACGCTTGATTCCCTCAGCTATTGTGATCCAAGGCTTAGGGTTCCATGGTAAATCATCTCTGCTGGGGTACCTCAGCGAGACTGCCAGTAGGAGGCGTGCCCACAGAGAAACTTTGCCAATGCACTTGCCTAGATGCCTTTCTACACACGTATATTTTGAGAGCATCCCCAAC
The DNA here is from genome assembly GCF_027791375.1 of Indicator indicator. Taxonomy (NCBI): domain Eukaryota; kingdom Metazoa; phylum Chordata; class Aves; order Piciformes; family Indicatoridae; genus Indicator; species Indicator indicator. The sequence continues at coordinate 17,018,296 of NC_072013.1, read as the reverse complement.
TGGGAGGCTGACTTGTCGTCTGCCACCAATGCTGGGGCTCCCATATCCAAACACCTGGCTAGCCAAGACAGGACTGGCTCATTATCTCCTCTGATGTAATCCTTCCTCACATGTCTAATTTCCTGTCTGGGTGCATTAGCTGACTGTATGTCATCCTCATCATCATCATCATCATCATCCTGAGGTCGCTGTCCCCATAATCCTATTTTAATCCTCCGTTGAATTTCTTTGAGTTCAGAGGCACTACCAGCAGTTGCTAATCTACCAGGGTCTACATCCTGACCTACATCTCCATCATCCATGTGGGGTCTCAAGAGGTCTACCAGAGTTTTAAGGCTAACCCTCTCTTCCTCATCAGAAGGATCTTTCTTAACAGAGGGACCCTGAGTAGAAGGACCCTCATCTCCATCTGCACCATCTCCTGCAGCATCTGCATCTCCTCCTTTACGCTTTCTGGTTACAGTGGCCACCAAATTTACTGGCTTGGTTTTCACATTCACAGCAGAGTTGGAAGAGCAAGTAGCCTTATGTCTTTCTTGACACAGTGCTATCAGTAGCCATATGATTATTCCAAGAAGCAACAAAATTAAGGCAAGCACAAGATATCTAGGGTACCACTGGTTCCAAAGACCCTCTGTAGTTGTAAGAGGAGTAACAAACTCATATGTGTCTGCTAGCAGATCCATAGTTGAGTTACCATAGCTTCTTAGCCCAATAAGACCACAACAGAATTCACCAACATTCAGTAACTTATTCTTAACCCAAAGAAACGACTTATATGCCACATATCTCACAATCTTGTCTATCATGCAGGTAACAGCCCATCTGTAGACAATTGCACCGACAATAGATGAAATAAAATTACTCAAAATCCAAAACAGCTTCATTTTGCTTCCTAATCTGAGCAGAAATAAATCAAACAAGCAATCGAGCCCCACGTTGGGCGCCAAAAATAAAAAGTGTGTCGGTGTGAGCTGAAATTCCCCCCCCACCAACAATAACCAGGCTAGCTCAGTCTGGAAGCAAATGAAAAGCTGTATTTACAAGCAGAGTCTAAAATCTACAATGAAATGCAATGAATATGTACAAATATACAAAATTCACAACATTCACAAATATATACAATCAACAGAAAAAGCACAATCGATCTCCCTTTGCTTCCCCCCAAGGGGACCCTCCCAAAGGGGCCTCTCTCTCCCAGGAGCTTCCCCCCAGACCCCCCTGGACAGAGAAGCAGAGTTAGTTAAGCAGAAAGTTGTTAACTTAGCTGCCAAGGTCAGTGTGTTATCTTCAGCCAGAAGAGAAGAAGAAACAGCAACCAGACAGCCCAGCAACTGCCCCCACTGCCGAACGCAGAATGTGCAGAGTGCCTACTTTGTTTTGGGTAATAGTTCTTAAACATTTCTATCTATCCAATGGAAGTGTTTAGAACAATCGTTATTTTGCTTTCTTACACCCAATAGTGACTTATTTACATTCTTTCACTTTCTCTGTTCTGAATTTTGCAAGGAAAAATTAAAAAGACAGTTTCAAACCACCACAGGATCTAAAGCTAGAGGAGGGGAGATTCATATTGGATGTTAGGAAGAAGTTCTTCCCCAAGAGGGTGGTGTGAGACTGGAAGAGGTTGCCCAGGGAGGTGGTGGAAGCCTCATCCCTGGAGGCTTTTGCAGCCAGGCTGGATGTGGCTGTGAGCAACTTGCTGTAGTGTGAGGTGTGCCTGGCCATGGCAGGGGGGTTGGAACTGGCTGATCCTTGAGGTCCCTTCCAACCCTGACAATTCTGTGGTGATCTTAAAGGGCTTTTCCCACCAAACCAATTCTATGGTTCTGTGATCCTATGAAACTGAGGACTGGTTCCTAGTGAAATCCAGGAGAGCCAGGATTGCCAAAGGAAACCATGTCTTTCCAGATTCTAGGGCTGTGGTCACAGAGTTCAGGTGTGAGCAAAGGCTGCAGCATTTCAGCCCAAGAGCAGTTCTAAAGTCTTCACTGATGCAGATTTTTAAAATTTATTATTATGTTCTAAATCCATCTCCAAAAATTTTGTTGGCAAGCTGCTGTCCTTTATTAAAATGTCTCCTCCCAGAATAGTAAACAGCAAGCAAGGATTAAAAGAGCCAATGAGCAGAGCCATTCATCAAGCTGATGAGTGTCAGAATTTGGCACTGCTGGTGGAATTAGGGCTTAAGCTTCAAACTGAACCAAACCAGACATTAGCAAATTGTTGATATGTTGCAAACCTTAATTAATCTTATTAATTTCTTGCTTGCTCTAGTAGGAATGATAATGAATGTCATTATGATTAATAATGGGATGGCTAATTGCTATTTTCCTTCACTCCTTTCCAAGTGTGTGTCCTTTTTTTTTTTTTTTTCTTTGAACCACAGAATCACAGAGTGGTCTGGGACAGAAGGGACCTCCAAAGCTCATCCAGTCCAACCCCCCTGCAGTCAGCAGGGACATCCGCAACTAGATCAGGTTGCCCAGAGCCCTGTCCAGCCTCACCTGCAATATGTCCAGGGATGGGGCCTCAACCACCTCCCTGAGCAACCTGTTCCAGTGTCCCACTACCATCATGGAGCAGAACTTGTTCCTCACATCCAATTTAAATCTGTTCTTCTCTCATTTCAAACCATTGTCCCTCATCCTGTCCCTGCAGGCCTTTGCAAACAGTCTCTCTGCAGCCTTCTTGTAGCCCCCTTCAGGTCCTTGCAGTCTGCTCTTACGTCTCCCCAGAGCCTTCTCTTCTCCAGGCTGAACACCCCCAGCTCCCTCAGCCTGTCCTTGTAGCAGAGCTGCTCCAACCCCCTGAGCATTTTCGTGGCCTCCTCTGGACCCTCTCCATCAGGTCCACGTCCTTGTGTGGAGGGCTCCAGAGCTGGATGCAGTACTCCAGGTGAGGTCTCATCAGAGGAGAGCAGAGGGGCAGGATCCCCTCTCTCCATCTCAGGCCATGCTGCTTTTGGTGCAGCCCAGGCTGCCATTGGTGCTCTGTGCTGCAAGCTCATGTTGTCAATTTAAAGGCAGCATTTTGTGCAACTTGTTTTGCATGCTTCTGAAGCCCTGATTTATTTTTCCTCCTGGGTAGATTGTTCCAAACATATGACAAAGAGGGAATTACTGTCAGAGCTGGGAAAATTATGGCACACACTCCAAAATATTAGTTAAAGCTATTAACTGCAGGTGGCAACTTTGCAAATGGGGGATTTCAGGAGGAGACAAAAATAATGTTGATAGAAATGACAAATATAGTGAAAATGATGAATACTGTAGAAAGGTTCTGAACCAGGCCCTGTGACAAGGGCAGTGACCTTCACATCTGTGCATCACCAGTTGACTGTGGTAGTAAACTAAGCAGAAAGCCAGGTGCTCCACATTGAATCATGAAATTGCTACAGTTGGAAAAGCCCTCAAAGATCATCCAGTCCAACCAGCAACCCAACCCCACCATGGCCATCAAACCATGTCCAAATGTGCCATGGCCACAGGTTTCTTGAACACCTCCAGCGATGGTTACTCCACCACCTCCCTGGGCAGCCTGTTCCAATCCCTGACCACTCTTGCAGCAAAGTTTTCCTCATCTCCAACATGACACTTTCCTGGCATCATTTCAGGCAATTTTCTCTCATTCTGCCACCTGCTACTAGAGAGAAGAGACCAACTCCACCTCAAGACAACCTCCTTTCCATTCAAGGAGCTGTAGAGAGCAATAAGGTCTCCCCTAAGCCTCCTCTTCTCCAAACTGCACACCCACAGTTCCCTCAGCCTGTCCAACAGATCTCTCACCAGCTGTGGTGGGTTGAAATTTCCCCCCCAACATTATCTTTGCCAGAGAAGCTCAGTTTGGAAGCAAATGAAGCTGTATTTACAAGCAAAACTACAATCTACAATGAAATGCCATGAATTATGTACAAAATATACAATATTTACAATGTTTACAAGTAACAAACAGCAGAAGGACCCCCCTGGCCAAAGACCAGGGGAGCTGCAACAGCTTCTCCCTCCCTGCCTCCCCCTTACCCCCTGCAGCAAGGGGACAAGAGACAGAAAGCAGGATACTGGACTTAGCCAAAACAAGAGCGATGCAGCCAAGGTCAGCAAAGCCACTTAGCATCTCCCCAGGGTGAAGAAGTGAGAAGAGAGCAGCTGGAGATTGCTTTGGGAACCAAATCTTATGGTAGATCTCTCTCCAAATGGAAGAGTTTAGAATGATCATTATTTTCCTTTTTACACCCAATAGTGAGTTATTTACATTTTACTACTTTCTGCTCAAGATCTGTGAAAAATGTTTAAAGGCATAGTCCAAAACTGCCACACCAGCTTTGTTGCCTTTCTCTGGACACACTCCAGCACCTCGATGTCTTTTCTGTAGTGAGGGCCCCAAAACTGAAGCCAGTATTTGGGGTGCAGGCTCCCCAGTGCTGAGTTCAGGGGGATGGTCCTGCTGCCCACACTTGCTGCTCCAGGGCAGGATGTGCACACACTGCACAGCAGCATTTGCAGCCAGCTGTGGATCAACACCCTTCTTCCTTTTCTGCTGGGCAGTTTCCAGCTACTCTGCCCCAAGCTTGGAGTATTCCTGGGCTTGTTGTGACCCAAATGCAGCCTTGTTAATCCTCTTACAGCAGACCTCAGTCCCTCCTCACTCATCACTTAGGAGCTTTAGAGGCTTAGAGGCAGCTGAAAGGAGGACACAAGACACTAGCACTGTTCCCTCTCCAGGAGTGGCAGATGTACCTCTGCTCCCTAGGAATGACATTGGTTTAGCGAAACTGAGCAGAACACTTGGAGTTTTCAATCTTTCAGTGTCTTTTAGTGTAGATGTTGATTCTTCATAAGCTTTGCTTCTGATCCCAGCGAGAACCAAAGATTCATAGAATGGTTTGGGTTGCAGGGGGCCTTAAAGATCATCTAGTTCCAATCCCTCTGCCATGGGCAGATTCACCTCCCACTAGCCCAAGTTAGTCAAGGCCTCACCCAGCCTGGCCTCATGGGTCTCATGGTTCTTTCTAAACATCCATGTCTGGGGTTCTATTTTGCGGTTGTTGAAGGTGAAACTATTCCCTTTGGCCTTTTCCAGACCATTTTGTTATTTGGCTTACTGCACCACAAAGCTGTCTGAAAATCAGCTGGCATTAGGGATCCTCCCCACACTATGGTCCAATAGTTCCAAGCCTTTCCTTCAGTGGATTCCTAAAAATGTTCCTCAGTCTCTCCAAGGAGCATTAGGCATTTTCTGACATTTTTGAGAGCTCTTTTCAGAAGAATGACTCTTCTTGAAACTCCTATGTGCACTTCATTCAGTGAATCCCCATTACCATTTGTGTAAGATGCATTATGTTTTTCCTGACAACATTTTAAGATAATTTTTAAGGAATTTCTTTCATTCTAGCAAACTACTTTCTTTTACTGGGAAACACCTCATGGTTCCAGTCAGTATGGCATCCAGCCTACAATGGATAATGGCCTTGCCATATCTTACTCTATGCAGGATTTGACTTATGACTGCTTGGAAGGAAGATGTTGGAGGGGGCTGTGACATTAAGATTACTGCATTGTCCTAGAATCATAGAATGGCCTCCTGCTATGGTTTGAAGGTGGAACTTTTGCCTAGTTTCTAACTGCAAAAACAAGGATGGGAACTTTCTGGACCTCTTTGAGTAAAAAGGTAAATAAACTTCCATTGGATGCAAAATAATAACAACTGGTTTGTCTCCATCACTCCTTTGGCTTTGCTAATAGGGATAAAAAATAGGTGCATAAACATTTCTGGATCTTTTTCACCTCTTCACTCTATCTGCTACCAGCTGGTGCTTTTGCTTGGCTTTGCTAGCCTTGGCTATGTTCCTAGTTTTGGCTGACTAACAGGGGCCTATTCTTACTGCTTTCTTTCTCTTTCCCTTGTACAGGGTGGGAGGGAGGGGGAGCTATTTGTTTTTCCCTGTCCAGAGTGGGTCTGGGAACAATTCAAGGGGATCCTTGTGTTGTTTTCTTTAATACATTCTGTACATATTCCTTGCATTTCATTTTTCTAGGTTTTAGTTTGCTTATAAATATAACTTCATTTGCTTCCAAACCTTCTGAGCTAGTCTGGTGATTTATTCTGGGGGCAATTCTCCAAAGTTATGTGGGGGGCGTAATTCCTAAACCCACCACACCTATGCTGGAACAAATCCTAGAGATCATCCAATTCAACCTCCCTGACATGGACAGGGACACCTCTCAACTAGATTGGAATCAATGGCTGAATATCCAATTAAAATAAATATTTTTGCTGTTGTAATTGACATTTGCCAATGATTTTTAAAGCAAAAGCCTTGAGCCCTTGGCAATATGGAAGAGAATTATCATATATGAGACAGTGGTGACTCTAGATGTAGTGGTCCTGTTCCAACAGCTTTTCATTTTCTTCACATTTAATACAGTTTTCCAATGGTTGTGATGTTCTTCCAAATGTCCTCTGAGATGTGGGCTTGTATTTCTGTGTGCAATGCATTCAGTGATGTGTTCCCCCAAGCAGGGCTACATTTCAGTCCCAGAAAGCTGACCTGTTAACCACCTACAGAAGATAAGGTGTCATTGAAAGCTCACTGTTCTCTGCTCCAGGTAGCTGCAGTAACCATGGTCCTGTTGTACACACAGCAGGAAAGCTACAGTACAGCGATCCATGTGGAATGGCAAATGCTGAATTTTAATGATTCCTTCTTTATTCAGGCTGTAAAGTGCTTTGGAATAGGTATGCTTCAAGATGAAAGGTAGCAGAGAGATATAAGCTATTCCTATTATACTTTGAATTAATCACTTGGTTTCCTCTCCAGAGTGATGCAGAAAAAAATCATCTTAACATCTGTTTTACTTGCAGCCTGAAGAAAAAAAAACAAAAACAAACCAAAACAAAGCAAAGAAATTTCCCCTCATAAAACAGAGTAAGTCAAAGCCCACCTCCAAACAAACCTCCTTCAAATCTGAGAGAGAAAAGAATCAGTTTCATGTTTAGCTTTCAGCCTGTGTTTCTTATATTCACCTGAAGGAAAGAGAATGAGCTATGGAAAGAGGATTGAGTCCTTGGTTATTAAATACCTGCTAGGAACAGATTCTGACTGGTTATGTCTGTGAACCCCTAAAGCAGGGGAACTGAGGAGAAGAAACTGTCTCCTGCTGAACACCACTGGTGTGAGTGAGCTGGTATCATAATGCACAGTAATTATGGTAATCAAGATGCAGAGTTTTGCTTAATTAAACTTTGCTGCAGAGTGTGAGAAACAACACATTTATACAAAGTAAAAGTAGGGATGAGTTAAAATAAGGCTGGATGGCATAGTGGTGCAAATGGTAAGAGAATTTATGACTCTGGACAGATTGATAATGAACATTTTTAAGTTGCTCAATAAGAGACCCTGTTTCAGATGTACACTGGCACGCAGATGAGGTTACTCCATGTATTCATAGAATGATAGAACCACAGAGTGGTAGGGGTTGGAAGGGACCTCTGAAGATCATCCAGTCCAACCCTCCTGCTAAAGCAGGGGCACCTAGGGCAGGTCACACAGAACACATCTAGACGGGCTTGAAAGTCTCCAGAGAAGGAGAGTCCACAACCTGCCTGGGCAGCCTGCTGCAGGGCTCTGCCACCCTTGCAGTAAATAAGCTTTGCCTCATGTTGAAGTGAAACTTCCTGAGTGCCAGGCTATTTACTGTCAGGGTGGCAGAGCCCTGCAGCAGGCTGCTCAAAGGCTAGAAAGCAGCCCTGAGGAGAGGGACTTGGGGGTGCTGGTGGATGAGAAGCTCAACAGGAGCTGTCAATGTGCACTTGCAGCCCAGAAAGCCAACCAGAGCCTGGGCTGCATCAAGAGAAGTGTGGCCAGCAGGTCAAGGGAGGTGATTCTCCCCCTCTGCTCCACTCTGGTGAGACCCCACCTGGAGTACTGCATCCAGTTCTGGAACCTCTGTTACAAGAAGAATATGGACATGCTGGAAGGTGTCCAGAGAAGGGCCACCAGGATGATCAGAGGGCTGGGGCACCTCTCCTATGAGGACAGACTGAAAGAGTTGGGGCTGTTCAGTCTGCAGAAAAGAAGGCTCCGAGGTGACCTTATTGTGGCCTTGCAGTAACTGAAGGGGGCCTACAGGAAAGCTGAGGAGGGACTTTTTAGGATCTCAGGCAGTGGCAGGACTGGGGGGGAATGGAATAAAGCTGGAAGTGGGGAGATTCAGGCTGGACATGAGGAAGAAGTTGTTCCCCATGAGAGTGGTGAGAGCCTGGAATGGGTTGTCCAGGGAGGTGGTTGAGGCCCCATCCCTGGAGGTGTTTAAGGCCAGGCTGGATGAGGCTCTGGCCATCCTGATCTAGTGTGAGGTGTCCCTGCCCATGGCAGGGGGGTTGGAACTGGCTGATCCTTGTGGTCCCTTCCAACCCTGACTGATTCTATGATTCTCTAGAGACGTTCAGGACGCATCTGGATGCGTTCCTGTGTGACCTGCCTGATCCTGCTTTATAAAATGTGTTGAACTTGATGATCTCCAGAATTGCCTTCCAAGCCCTGCCATTCCATGATTCTCCTGATTCCAGCCTTCTGGGTTAAATGCTCAGGTTGTGTAAGCTGAGGTTGTGTCATTGCTGTGATGGACTCAGACTGCATGAGATGAGCTGAATGTCTGAGCGTCTGTCACGATTTACTGTGCCAGACTCTTCCTACTAAGCATTGTCTTTTTGTTATCAGACTTTACTCCCTAATCAAGACGTCATGTCTAGCAGGAAATCTCAATTCTTGCCCTAGAGACTTTGTGAGTGTTTCTCAGGTTATCTCCTGCCTTGCTGGGCTTGGCTGATGTCTTGTTAAACAGTGCATGAAACTGGTTGGACAAATGAAGGCGGCCAGCACAGGGGAGAACTTGCATTTGTCAGATGGTCACAGCTTGCTTGTTTCCTTACATAACTCCCCCACCTAGAACAGCTTCTTCAAAGAACAGCACATCCAAACCCCTTTGAACCCCTGAAACCTAAAGGAACTAAAAAGAAGGTATTTAATCTTAACAATGATGGGCCAAGCAGAGCTGCTTCCAAGGATTTGCATCTCTGCCTGCTAGCTGAAAAATTAAACTGTGATTCTAATAATAGCAGCAACACTGGGCTGTAGATTCTGCCTCTCTCCAAGGCTGTTGCTACTGTATCAGGGAATCATGGAATCACAGAATTGTCAGGGTTGGAAGGGACCTCAAGGATCAGCCAGTTCCAACCCCCCTGCCGTGGGCAGGGACACCTCACACTACAGCAGGTTGCTCACAGCCACATCCAGCCTGGCTGCAAAAGCCTCCAGGGATGAGGCTTCCACCACCTCCCTGGGTATCAGTGTCTCACCACCCTCATGGGGAACAACTTCTTCTTAACATCCAATCTGAATCTATCCATTTCTAGGTTTTTTTCCATATTCATTAAGGATTATGTAGGTCTTGCAGGCTGTGTGTGAAGATGTCAGCAGGGTGGCTGAGTGAACCCAGTCAGAGAGGGCTGAATGAACCTCAATGATAGTTTATGGAGAGCAGAAAGAAAAAACTTTGCCAGCTGCTGTTATTTTATAATGAACCTTCAAATAGTTGTGCTACTGAAAAATCCAAATCCAATAATCACTTGAGATTAAAATGTTTGGGTTTTTTTTGTTTTGTTTGCTTGTTTGATTTTTGTTGTTGTTCTTTGGGTTTTGTTTTGGTTTTTTTTCTTTTTATTTGTGGCTGCAGAAGAAAATATTTTTAAAAAGATATTACAACTAATAATGCAGACAGACTTGAAGTATTCAAAACCATAATCTGAAGGGAATCATAAAAGCATTATTATTTCTAATCTCTTTGAAACACCCAGCCTCTCTTTCATTTCTCCTAAAAAAACCTGAAACAAAACAAAACCAAAACCAAAACAACAAAACCCAAAACAATTAAGAAGGCTTGACCTGCAACCTTTGAATGTTTGGGTTTAGTGCTTCTTTTTTTAGATTAAATGGTGTTTGTTTAGTGCTGCCTCATGATGGGGCTTTTATGCCAGTTACAGAGTTTCTAGGATATGCTTTTTTAAAAGGCTTCATGCCCCAAATGTATTTGCAATGCTCCAGGCTTGGGGCAGTGGCTGTAAAGCTGCCTGGCACATACAGACCTGGGTCTGAAGATGAGCCAGCATGTGTCCATATCGCCAAGGAGGTCACCAGCATCCAGGCCTGGATCAGCAATAGTGTGACCAGGACCAAAGAAGTGATTGCCTCCCTGTACTCAGCACTGGGGAAGCCACACCTTGAGTTAAGAGTTCACTTTGGGACCCTCACTACAAGATGGACATTGAGGTTTGGGAGCAAGTCCAGAGAAGAGCAACTAAGCTGGGGAAGGGTATGGAGAACAGGGCTGGTGAGGAGCAGCTGAGGGACCTGGGGGTGTTTAGTCTGGAGAAGAGGAGGCTGAGGGCTCTCTACCTGAAAGGAGGCTGAGTGAGGTGGGGGCTGGTCTCCTTTCCCTAGTAACAAGTGATAGGACAAGAGTAAATGACCTCAAGTTGCACCAGGAGAGGTTTAGGTTGGAGATTAGAAGAAACTTCTTCCTGAAAGGGTTCTCAAACACTGCCAGAGGCTGCCAAAGGAGGTGGCTGTATCCCCATCCCTGGAGGTGTTTGGAAGAGATGTGGTAGAGCTAGAAAATGGTTGAACTCTATGTTCTTAAAGTTCTTTTCCAACCAGAGCAATTCCATGATTGTCTCTGCACCCTTCTCACCTTCCTGTGCTCCTTGCTTTTGTGTGACACGTTGCAGTTAGCAGAATTCACCAGTCAGACTGAGGAGGGAGGGCAGTGGTTCACCTGTCTGAAAAGCAGATTGCAGGTCCTCTTCCAGGGAAATGCTCCTGTTCTTATGTCATTCAATCCTACATGCCAAGCCATGCACTCTGCAGGGTATGAAAATACTAGGGAAGTCTTCTTGTTGTGCTTTCCAGTGGAAAAAAAACGGGAAAATGGGAGGAATTTGAACTTTTTTGTGTTGGGTAGGTGCCTAAAGAACAGCATCACCTTTCAGTTTTACAACTCACCGTGAGAACTTGGATTTGGACAGCTCATCTGGGCCTGAGCAGTGCTCTCACTGTGGGTACCTGTCCTTTACAAGCAGCAAGTCTCCACTGAGATCCTCAGCAGATGTCAGCCATGCAGCACATCAGTCACAGGTGGGTAGACATCTAGCTCAGATAGAAAAAAACACAAAGAAAAGAGAAAAAAGGGGGAAAGATCACTTTTCTACTTTTGCACCAGCAGCTCTCTCATTTGACATCTGTAACTCTTCAATCCTAACTCCTGTGAAGTACCTTTCCCTGTCCCCAGCCACCACCATCACCACCAGAGCCTGCAGTGTAGGTGTTAAATAGTGGTCATGAAGCACAGTGCCTATTTCAGGGCCCTAAAAGTGAATTCACAGGATCACAGATCACAGAATGTTAGGGGTTGGAAGGGACCTCTGGAGATCTTCCAGTCCAACCCCTCTGCCAGAGCAGGACCAGAGAGTCCAGCACAGGTCACACAGGAACACATCCAGACAGGGCTGCAAAGGCTCCACAGAAGGAGACTCCACAACCTCTCTGGGCAGCCTGTTCCAGGGCTCTGGGACCCTCACAGTGAAGAATTTCTTCCTCGTGTTGAGGTGGAACCTCCTGTGCTGCAGTTTCCATCCATTGCCCCTTGTCCTATCCCAGGGCACAAGTGAGCAGAGTCTGTCCCTGTCCCTTCCTTCCTGACCCCCAGCCCTCAGCTCTTGATAGACATTGATCAGATCCCCTCTCAGTCTTCTCCTCTACAGACTGAACAGCCCCAGGGCTCTCAGCCTCTCCTTTCCAGGCAGTGCTCCAGTCCCTTCAACATCCTTGGAGCCCTCCCTTTGGACTCTCTTCTAAAGATCCCTGTCCCTCTTGAACTGGGGTGCCCAGAATTGGATTCATTATATGCAATATGTGTTGAGTTCAACCCAGGGGGAGATGATCAAAGCATTGAAAGCTTATGGGTAAGAGTGAAGGGACACACAAACATGGATGATACAGTTGTGGGGGTTTACTACAGACCACCCAACCAGAAAGAAGCTATTGATGAGGCCTTCTACAGGCAGCTGGAAGTAGCCTCAAGATCAAGTGCCCTGGTGCTTGTGGGTGACTTCAACCACTCAGATATTAGTTGGAAAGATCACACAGCCAAGCACAAACAGTCCAAAAGGATCCTGCAGCACACTGATGACAACTTCCTCCTGCAAGCAGTTGAAGAACTAACAAGGAGAAGTGCAATGCTGGACCCGATATTAACAAGCAAAGAAAGACTGGTTGCAGATGTCAAGGTTGGGGGAAATCTTGGCTGCAGTGACCATGACATGTTAGAGTTTAATGTCAACAGATAAAGAAGCAGGGGGATAAGTAAAATTTCAACCCTGGACTTTAAAAGGGCCAACTTTGCCCTCTTCAAGACTCTCTTTGGAAATATCCAGTGGGCCAGGGCTCTGGAAGGAAGGGGGGGCCAAGAGAGCTGGTTGATGTTCAAACATTACCTTCTCCAAGCTCAAAAGAAATGTATTCAAGCAGAAGACCTGCATGGATAAGCAAGGGACTCTGAGTAAAATTCCAAAACAAAAAGGTTTACAATATGTGGAAAAAGGACTGGTCACTTGGGAGTATTATAGAGATGTAGCCAGAGAATGCAGAGATGCAAGAAGGAAAGCCAAGTCCCTCCTGGGACTGAACCTGGCCGGAGGGGAGAAGGAAAACAAGAAGAGTTTCTTCAAATCCATCAATGATAAAAGAAAGAGCAGGCAAGAGGTGAGCCCCTGCTGACCGAGAGGGGAGATACAGGAACTGATGATGCAGAGATGGCAGAGTTGCTGAATGCCTTCTTTGCCTCAGTCTTCACTCCTAAGAGCAGCCCTCAGGAACCTCAGTCTCTAGAGGCAAGGGAGAAGAACTGGAGAGATGTGGACAATTCTGCTGGTCAGTCAGGACAGGGTTAGAGATCTCTTATACCGTCTGAAGACACACAAGTCCATGGGGCATGACGGGATGCATCCAGGAGTGCTGAGAGAGCTGCTGATACTGCTGCTGAACCTCTCTCCATCACCTTTGAAAAGTCCTGGAGAACGGGAGAGGTGCCTAGGGACTGGAAAAAAGCAAATGTCACTCCAGTCTTCAAACCAGGCAAGAAGGAGGACCCAGGCAAGTACAGAGCTGTCAACCTCACCTCCATCCCTGGAAAGATGATGGAGCAGCTCATCCTGGAGGTCATCTCTAACCACATGGAAGACAAGAAGGTTATCAGGAATAACCAACATGGATTTACCAAGGGGAGATCCTGTCTGACTAATCTGATAGCCTTCTATGAAACTATAACCAAGTGGGTAGATGAGGGCAGAGCAGTGGATGTCCTATATCTTGACTTCAGTAAAGCTTTTGATACAATCTCCCATAACATCCTCATAGAAAAGCTCAGGAGATGTGGCATAGATAGGTTTCAGCTAGGTGGATTGAGAACTGGCTCCACAACAGAGCTCAGAGGGTTGTCATCAGTGAAACAGAGTCACCTTGGAGGCTTGTGGCCAGTGGTGTCCCCCAGGGATCAGGACTGGGTCCAGTTTTGTTCAATGTCTTTATCAATGACTTGGATGAGGGCATTGAGAGGACTCTCAGCAAGTTCTGATGATACCAAACTGGGGGGTGGCTGATACCTGTCAGGCTGTGCTGCATCTAATGTGACCTGGACAGGCTGAGAGCGCAGGCAAACCTCATGGAGTTCAATAAGGACAAGGTCAGGGTCCTGCAGCTGGGGAGGTATAACAGCAGGCACCAGGACAGGTTAGAGGCTGCCCTGCTGGAGAGCAGCTCCACAGAGAAAGACCTTGGAGTGCTGGTGGGCAGCAAGTTCTGCATGGGACAGCAATGTGCCCTGGTGGCCAAGAGAGCCAATGGGATCCTGGGGGGCAGCAAGCAAAGTGTGGCCAGCAGGGCTAGGGAGGTTCTGCTCCCCCTCTGCTCTGCCCTGCTGAGACCACAGCTGCAATCCTGTGTCCAGTTCTGGGCTCCCCAGTTCAAGAGAGACAGAGGCCTGTTGGAGAGAGTCCAAGGGGGAGCCATGAGGGTGCTTAGGGGACTTGAGCATCTCCCCTGTGAAGAGAGCCTGAGAGCCCTGGGGCTGTTTAGTCTGGAGAAGAGAAGGCTGAGAGGGATCTGATCAATAGCTGAGGGCTGGGAGTCAAGTGGAGGGGGCCAGGCTCTTGTGGGTGGTGCACAGCAATAAGCCAAGGAACAATGGAGACAAACTGGAACAGAGAAGGTTTCAGCTCAACATGAGGAGAAACTTCTTTACAGTGAGGGTGAGAGAGCCCTGGAAGAGGCTCCCCAGGGGGGTTGTGGAGTCTCCTTCTCTGGAGACTTTCAAAACCCACCTGGATGTGTTCCTGTGTGGATTATCATAGGTGATCCTGCTTTGGCAGGGGGGTTTGACCTGATGATCTCTTGAGGTCCCTTCCAACCTCTGATATACTGTGAGACTGTGATATGCCAGGTTGTGGCAGTTTAGGCTGGGTGCCCCCTGCCACTGCCGCATGAGATACACCTCTGGTGTCCTGGGTGCCCACCCACAGGGGTGGACACAGGAAACGAAGTATTTCTACCCATAAATCCTGCACCCTATAAGGCCATCTGCAAAGTCATTCTCTTCCTCTTTCTTCCCTCTCTGCTCCCCTGGGAGATGTCCTCTCTTATCGGGTAATGCCGGGGGAGTATCCTCAAGGCCTCTTAGGCCTGTCTAGGCCTAATGCCAGGAGGAGAATGGAGGGGGGGCAGTCTCAGACCTGGCCAGCCTGAGACTTCCCTAGCAGCGGGAGGGGGAAGAAAGAGCCCTGGGGGGTTTGGGTTTACCCTCAGGTGGGAAGAAGGGAAGGATTGGGAAGCTTTGGGAATTTTGTGAGGGGTTCTGTACGCTTTGGGATACTCTTTGTCACTATGCTTTGTAGTTTGTAGTTTTTTTTTTTTTGTAGCTTCACCAATTGCTTTTCCATTTAAACTTTCCATCACTCTCCAATCCGTTTGTGTGAGTCTCATTCTTTTGTCCCTTTCGGGGCAAGAGACGATCTGTCTGGCCCCAAACCAGCACACAGGTGAGGCCTCACCAGGGCAGAGTAGAAGGGTAGGAAAACCTCCCTGGATCTGTTGCAGAAGGCAGACAGATGGGAATGTCCTGCTCTCTTCTTCCCTTCTGACAATCATGAAATCTAACAGTCTGGCTCCATAATCTGCTCACTCCAACTATTCCTTGTCTCTGTCCTTTTTTATTCCTTTTCAGA
Organism: Indicator indicator; assembly: GCF_027791375.1. Lineage (NCBI taxonomy): Eukaryota > Metazoa > Chordata > Aves > Piciformes > Indicatoridae > Indicator > Indicator indicator. The sequence continues at coordinate 17,002,960 of NC_072013.1, read as the reverse complement.
TGTAAGTGTTTTCTGTGGTGTGAACTCTTATCTCCCACCATGACCCCTGGGGCAGGATAACTGCTTGTTGGTCTGCGAGTGTTACAAATCTGATTGCATTGTGGAGCTCAGCTCACCCTGCAAGGCCAGCACTGCCCTCTGCTCCCGCAGCTTGAGGAGCTCATCAGCTTTCAGTGACAAAGAAGCCATGAAATACAGAAGTGTTCTTAGTTTTTCCAGGAGAACACAGGGATGTTACTCAACAGTTACTAATGACAGCATTTTGCAGTTACAGCATCATAGAATCACAGATTGGTAGGGGTTGGGAAGGACCTTGGGAGATTGTCCAGTCCAAGAGTAAACCAGAGCAGATTGCACAGGAATGTGTCCAGGCAGGTTTTGAAAGTCTCCTGAGAAGGAGGCTCCACAAGTTCTGTGGGGCAGCTGGTCCACTGCTCCAGCATGTTCACAGCATTTTTTCCCTAGTGCTCAGATGGACCCTTGTGTTCTAGTCTGTACCCCTTGCCCATTTTCTCATCACTGGGCACCAATGAAAAGAGCCCAGGCCCATCCTCATGACCTCCACACTCTAAATATTGATCAGAATTGAGAAGATCCCCTCCCAGGATTTTTTTTTTTTTTTCAATTAATAACCTAAAGCTTCTCTGATCCAGGCAGACTGGAAAATTGCTGAGCCTACAGCCAGCTTCAGCAGGAAATTGCAAACTGAGCATTCACACAGAATTTCATCTTCCTGACAATCAATGAGTGCTTTGAAAATCCTTTTGGTCCCTTCAGAAAGAGCTGCAAAACCAAAGTTGTTCTTCACTGCAGGACTGAAATGCAGGGGAGACCTTAGTGCTGTCTACAACTACGCAAAAGGAGGTTGTAGCCAGGTGGGGGTTGGTCTCTTCTCCCAGGCAACCAGGACAGAAGGAGAGGACACAGTCTCAAGCTGCTCCAAGGGAAGTTTGGGTTGGATGTTGTGTCGGTGTGAGCTGAAATTCCCCCCCCACCAACAATAACCAGGCTAGCCCAGTCTGGAAGCAAATAAAGGCTGTATTTACAAGCAGAGTCTAAAATCTACAATGAAATGCAATGAATATGTACAAATATACAAAATTCACAACACTTACAAATAAATACAATCAACAGAAAAGCACAACCAAGCTCCCTTTGCTTCCCCCCAAGGGGACCCTCCCAAAGGGGCCTCCCTCTCCCAGGAGCTTCCCCCTCAGACCCCCCTTGGACAGAAAGCAGATTTAGTTAGAGCAGAAAGTTGTTAACTTAGCTGCCAAGGTCAGTGTGTGTTATCTTCAGCCAGAAGAGAAGAAGAAGAAAACAGCAGCCAGACAGCCCAGCAACTGCCCCCACTGCCGAACGCAGAATGTGCAGAATGCCCACTTTGTTTTGGGTAATAGTTCTTAAACATTTCTATCTATCCAATGGAAGTGTTTAGAACAATCAGTATTTTGCTTTCTTACACCCAATAGTGACTTATTTACACTCTTTCACTTTTCTGTTTTGAACTTTGCAAGGAAAAAATTAAAAAGACAGTTTCAAACCATCACAGATGTGAGGAAGAAATTCCTCCCAGACATTTTCCAATGATTGTCCATTGGGATGTGCTGCCCAGGGAGGTGGTAGAGTCACCGTCCCTGGAAGTGTTTAAAACCAGCCATGGGTTAGTTGATTGGATGGTGCTGGGTGATAGGTTGGGCTTGATGGTCTCTGAGGTCTTTTCAACCTGGTTAGTTCTGTGATTCTTGATTCTGTGTGTGATAACATAGCAGCTTTCAACGTAAAAAAAAATGACACAGAGAAGTGGACAATCACAGAATCATAGAACCGTAGAATTGTTGGAAACCTAACACCACCATGGTCACTAAACCATGTCCCCAAGTCCAGTGTCCAAACATTTTTTTAACACCTCCTGGGATGGTGACTCCACCACCTCCCTAGGCAGCTTATTCCGAGGCCTGACCACTCTTGCAGGAAGGAATTTTTTCCTAGTGTCCAACCTAAAACTCCTCTGGAACAATTTCAGGCCATTTGCTCTTACTGAGGTTGGAGGGATGCAAAACAAGGATAAGGACAGCAATATACTTAAAAGGCCAACAGTCCTACCAGATTTAAGAAGAATTCCAGAGCAAAATACCAGCTGGAAAAGATCTTTAAGATCATTCAGACCAACCATCAACCCAACACCACCATGACCATAAAACCATGTCCTGAAGTGCCATGTCTACAAGTTTTTTGAATACTTCTATGCATGGTGACTCCACCACTTCAATGAAGATCCTGTTCCTTTGGCTGAGAACCCTTTCAGTCAAGATGTTTTTTCTTATAGCCAAGTTGCCCTGGTGCAACTTGAGGATATTTCCTTTTGTCCTACCACTTGTTACTAGAAGAGGCCAACACCTACCTGGCTCCAACCTCCTTTCAGGGACTTGTAGAGAGCAGAGGTCTCCCCTCAGACTCCTTTTCTTGAGACTAAACAGTGGCAGTTCCATCACAGACTGGTAGCGGTTGGAAGGGACCTCCAAAACTCATCCAGTCCAACCCCTTTGCAGTCAGCAGGGACATCCCCAACTAGATCAGGTTGCCCACAGACCTGTCCAGCCTCACCTTGAAGATCTCCAGGGATGGGGCCTCAACCACCTCCTTGGGCAACCTGTTCCAGTGTTTCACCATCCATGCAGAACTTGATCCTCACATCCAATCTCAATCTGCTCTGCTCTAGTCTGAAGCCATTGTCCCTTGTCCTGTCCCTGCAGGCCTTTGCAAACAATCTCTGCAGTCTTCTTGTAGCCCTCTTCAGGTCCTGGCAGGCTGCTCTTAGGTCTTCCTGGAGCCTCCTCTTCCTCAGGCTGAACACCCCAGCTCCCTCAGCCTCTCCTCAAAGCAGAGCTGCTCCAACCCCCTGAGCATTTTTGTAGCCTCCTCTGGACCCTCTCCATCAGGTCCATGTCCTTCCTGTATTGAGGACTCCAGAGGTGGATGCAGCACTGCAGGTGAGGTCTCAGCAGAGCAGAGCAGAGGGGCAGGATCCCCTCTCTCCATCTCTGGCCATGCTGCTTTGGATGCAGCCCAGGCTGCCATTAGCCTTCTGTGCTGCAGTCTCACACTGCCTGCTCCTGTCCAGCTTCTCCCCCACCAGCACCCTCAAGTCTTTTTCCTCAGGGCTGCTTTCTCTCCCCTCCTCCCCCAGTCTGTATTGACAGTGAGGATTGTTCTGGCCCAGGAGCAGAACCCTGCACTTGCTCTTGTTAAACCTCAGGACGTTTACCTGGGCACCACCTTTCCAGCTTGTCCAGGTCCCTCTGGATGCCCTTCTGTCCCTCTGGTGTATCAACAGCACCACTCAGCTTGGTGCCATGTGCACACTTAGTGATGGTGCCCTCAATCCTGCAGTGGTAAGAACGTTAACTAGCACAGGTTCCAGTACAGAGTGCTTAGGGCCACCACTTGTCTGCTTCAGCTGTTCAGATGCAGCTCCTTGGAGTAGCAAAGGCAGAGTAAGTTGTGTGTGTTACACTGACTCATAACTGTGGCAGATCATCTGCCTATGAACAATCAAATGCACACTTTCGGGGTTCTTTTTTACAGCACTTTGTTCTGCACAATAATAAAAAATACAAAATAATATTACAGTAAAATATAATAAGAATAAAATTAATATGATAAAAATAAATATTATAAAATAATATTACAATAAAAATATATCAATGAAATAAATACAATAATAAAATAAATATAAAATTATATTACAATGAAATATAATAGTAAAGTGAATATTATAAAAATTATAAAATAATATTACAATAAAATTATAATAATAATAGTAATGAAATAAATACAATAATAAAATAAATATAAAATAATATTATAATAAAATATAAAAATAGTATAAAGGAAATATTATAATCAAATACATATTGTTGATATAGTAATATAATAATAGCAATAATAAAATAAAAAATAAAGGACATATTCTAAAAATATCATCATGAAATAAGTATGATTAAAAAATAATCTCAAAAATAAATAAACAAATAAAATAAAATAAGCCCACAACAACTGAACAAAGAAAGCAACAGCAATTGAAACCAGAAACCCCCAAAATGGACCCAACCCAACCCAGTCCAAAAATATCCCAACCAAAACCAGCCAACCCCCCAACCTCTGCAGCTCCTTAATGACTTCTGTGCCTGTATTCCAAAGGCCAGAGCTTATTTCTACCAGGAGGTGACAGAGATGTCTCTGTTCTGTGCTTGCAGTAACTCAGTGCTGTGGAAATACCAAAGCAGAGGGCTGTGGTTAGCAGAGAGATCCTATTCTCATCGCTGCCTTTGTGCCTGCTGCTGCAGCCTGCCCTTCAGCACAGCTCCCAGGCACAGGGCTGCTTCAAAGTCACCTGGGTCAGCAGCAGCTGATCCGTTGACCTCCTGCTCGGGGGGACCATGCAGTTACTTTCTTGTTTCCTAAATAGTTTCATTCTTGCAGTTTGCCATTTCTGCCGTTCTTCATGGAAAGAAGGACACATCTCACCTGCATACTTTCATTTTCTTGCTCCCACTGAGTTTAGTAGTCCATGAAGTAGAGCTACCCCATTCCTACCCACCCCAAGAAGCTGCAGCTACTATTCACAGAACTCAGTTGATTTTCCCATCACTATTCCTTATCCACCAACAGAAGGACAGAAAACAACCCTCTCTGCAAACCATGCCATGCTCTCCCAGAGAGCAGAGACCCCACCTGTGAAATGATAGCTGGATGGCCAGGGAAATGAGAGTCACAGAAAACAACCAGTTGGAAGAGACCTCCAAGCTCACCCAGTCCAACCCTTCATCCAGCACTGCAGGGTCAACACCAAACCGTGTCCCTAAGCTCCAGCTCCACAGCTGCTGGAACACCTCCAGGGATGGGGACTCCAGCACTGCCTTGGGCAGACCATTCCAATGGCTGAGAAGCCTCTCTGGCAAGAAATAGTTCCTAGCATCCAGCCTGAACCTCCCCTGCTGCACCTTGCAACCATTTCCTCTGCTCCTGTCTCTTGCCACCAAGGAGCAGAGGCTGCCCCCTCCTCACTCCAACCTCCCTGCAGGGAGCTGCAGAGAGCAATGAGGTCTCCCTCAGCCTCCTCTTCTCCAGCCTCAACACCCTCAGCTCCCTCAGCCCCTCCTCTAGCCCAGGGGCTCCAGGCCCTTCTCCAGCCTTGTTGCCCTTCTCTGGACAGGGTCCAGCCCCTCAATGTCCTTCCTGCAGTGAGGGCCCAGAGCTGAACACAGCACTCGAGGTGTGGCCTCCCCAGTGCTGAGCACAGGGGGATGGTCACCTCCTGTCCCTGCTGCCCACCCTGCTTCTGATCCCAGCCAGGATGCCTTTGGCTTTCTTGGCCACCTGGGCACTGCTGGCTCATAGTTAACCAACTGTCAACCAGCACCCCCAGGTCCCTCTCTGAGTCACAGCTTTCCAGCCACACATCCCCAGGTCTGTAGCTCCCCATGGGGTTGTTGTGACCCAGGTGCTGGCCCTGGCCCTTGGCCTTGTTGAAATTCATCCAATGAGCTTTGGCCCATGGGTCTCAGCTGTCCAGCTCCCACTGCAAAGAAATGATGCTCTTTAAGTGTCTCTGACTGATCCCTAACAGCCCTGGATTCTTAAAACTGGAGGGCATGCAGCCACCACCTTGCAGTAGGTGACTGGAGCATATCATTTGCACTCCCTCTAAGTCTAACAAGTCTCCCCCAAAAGGATGTTTGCTGTTTGCAAACTATTCTTTATTATAGCTTTATTATTTTCTAAGTGTCTTCTGCAAAACCACATCAGCTGACAGACAATATCCAGTGAACTGCTACTCCTGATGACAGCAAACAGGGAGGAGTGGCTGACACCCCCTGAGCCAGTCCTGCCGTTCAGTGAGACCTGGCCAGGCTGGACAGTTAAGCAGAGCGGAACCTCATGAAGTTCAACCAGGGCAAGTGTAGAGTCCTGCACCTGGGGAGGAATAACCTTCTGCAGCAGTAGAGGTGAGGGGTGACCTGCTGGAGAGCAGCTCTGCTGAGAAGGACCCAGCAATGTCCCCAGTGGACAAGAAGGACAATGGTCTCCTAGTGTTGGCAGAAGTGATGGGATTGCAAGTTCTAGGTGAGTGGTTGGACTTGATGGTTTCAAAGGTCTCGTCCATCCTCAGCAGTTCTATGGTTCTATGGATGTTTCAAGAAGAGTGTGGCCAGGAGGTAGAAGGAGGTTCTCCTCCCCCTCTGCTCTGGCAAGCCAAACCTGGAGTATTGTGTCCAGTTCTGGGATCCCCAGTTCAAGAGTGACAGGGAAGTACTGGAGAGAGTTCAATGAAGGACCACAAAGATGCCAGGGGGACTGGAACATCTCTTTGATAAGGAGAGGCTGAGAGACATGGGCACGTTAGCCTAGAGAAGAGAAGCTTGAGAGGGGATCTTATCAATGCTGATCAATAGCTAAAGGGTGAAGGGCATGAAGATAGGGCCAAGCTCTTTTCAGTGGTGTCTTGTGATAGGATAAAGGACAATGCTGCAAACTAGAAGCCAGCAGGTTTCACTTCAACTTAAGGCAAAAATTCTTTGTTGTGAGAGTGACAGAGCCCTGGAGCACGCTGCCCAGAGAGGTTGTGGGGTCCCTTTCTCTGGAGATTTTCTAAACCTGTCTGGATGTGTTCCTGTGTAGCCTGATCTAGGTGACCCTGCTTTAGCACTCCAGGTGAGGTCTCCCCATAGCAGAGCAGAGGGGCAGGATCCCCTCTCTGGGTCTGCTGGCAGCACTGCTTTTGATTTAGCTTACAAGTCACCACCAAAGAGCTGATGGAATATTCATTAAGAAATGTTTTTTATGAAGTTAGCTTTATATTCATAGAAAGAATTTCTTCCTGGCTTTTTAATTCAGATGACTTCCAAATTGGATATTGAAGTGCTTTGCATCAGCTAAAAAGAAGTGAAGATTCACACATGAATTCAGGGATCCCAGCATCACTATTTACCATGTAATCACAGAATCACAGAGTGGTAGGGATTGAAAGGGACCTCTAAAGATGGACCAATCCAACTCCCATGCCAAGGCAGGATCACCCAGGGCAGGCCACACAGGAACACATCCAGATGGGTCTTGAAAATCTCCAGAGAAGGAGACTCCACAACCTCTCTGGGCAGCCTGCTCCAGGGATCCAGCACCCTCACAGAAATTTTTTTCCTCATGTTGAGTTTAAACTTCCTGTGTTCCAGTTTGTATTTTTTTGCCCATCGTCTATTACAGGACACCACTGAAAAGAGCCTGGCCCCTTCTTCTTGACACCCACCCTGCAGATATACTTACAGCACTAATAAGATCTCCTCTCAGTCTTCTCCACTCCAGATTAAACAGCCTCAGATCTCTCAGCCTTTCATCTTAACTGATATTCCAAACCCTTCATCATCCTTGCAGCCTCCATTGGACACTCTCCAGTAGTTCCCTGTCCCTCTTGAACTGGGGAGCTGAGAACTGGACACAGTACTGCAGATGTGGTCTCACCAGGTCTCACCATCTTTATTTTTCACTGTTTCTATAAATACCCAAGAAGAAGATAGAGTGAAGCTATTTCATTACTGCCTCAGATCAACTTTACAACTTACAGTAGGTTGCAGCACATGGCCCATGTATAGGCAAGCTGTGAGAGACTGAGTAGTAAGATACTCGTATGCTACAGATAGCTAAATTATACTCACTGCATTCCTAAAGCTACTACTGATGGGGGAACAAAAGGTGCTTTTTTTAGAGCTGGCTATGGGGAAGTAGGATCTACAAGAAAAATCATTGCAGGTGAGGTGTTCTGGAAGAAAGAATGGATTATTGAGTCTTATTTCAACAACAGCACGTAGGACAATATTTGTCCTTTACAGTGCTCAGGATAAAAGAAATATTAATTTTCAGGAGCTTAGCATTGAAAAGGCAGATGCTGAGCAGAGGGAACACAAAAGTAATCCTGGAATTTGCAGTCACTAATTTATTTTTTTAACTGACATTATCTAATTTCCTGGCAGTATCATGAAAGATGCCTTGGGAAGGCAGTCCAGGCAAGAGGGATGACTTACAGAATTTCCAGGCAGGACAAGGGGCAATGGGTACAAGCTGGAACACAGGAGACTTCACTTGAACTTAAGGAAAAACCTCTTGACTGTGAGGGTGCTGGAGCCCTGCAGCAGGCTGCCCAGAGATGTTGTGGAGTTGTCTTCTCTGCAGGCTTTCCAAACCTGCCTGGATCATTTCTCTGCAACTTGGTGTAGCTCAACCTGCTTTAGCAGGGTTGTTGGACTAGAGGAAGGTTCCTTCCAATCCCTACCAAATTCTGTGATTTTCTGTGTTGAGCTCAGACTTTTCACCTCGTTGCAGTGCAGGCTTGGTGGTTTAACTGCAGGTGGCTGAGTACCTTAGTTTGCACAGGGTGGCTGAGCAGACCTTCACTAAGTGACTTTGTTTCCAACTCTTTCTGCTGCTGCTGTTCCATTTCTTTACTTTTGAATACCACAGTTCCAAAGTCAGCCTGGGGTCATGCTGAGACAGAGGGTCTGGTGAAAAAAGAAATCAAGGCTACCTGGCTGCTGGAAGGCTTTGGAGCCGCCAGATGAAAGCAAGCAGGCTGTGTAAATCCTCACACCTCTGCTGACTCTTTGTTTCTGCCTCAGGAGCTGTTCATCCTCATGTGAAGATCACAAAGTGGCTCTAATGAGTGAGAAGCTTTCAGAAGAGGAAGCCAGTAGACTGAGAAATCTGAAAGGAAATTAAAATGTACCTCTTCAGTCCCTCCAAGTGCAAAACTGGAACCTATAGTTTATTTCTCTTTGAGGTGCTATGATTTACTGAGTCTAATTTTGGAGTAGTTTACTTCTTTTTTTTTTTTTTTTTCAATTGATTAGTGTTGAGCTACTAAAATATCTCTGCAGCAATATGATTTCTGCAGATGCACTCCTTGATATTCATCAGAAAATTTGTGTGAACACAGAGAACATTTACAGCTGTTCACTTCCAGCCCCAACACTTCCAGACATTTTGCCAGTTGCTTCAAAACAGGAGGTGCACAAGTGGAGTGCTTGAACAGTTTAATTAGTGCTGTGGTTCAGAAACAATGGTGGGCAGCACAGCATAGTTCTGAATGATGGTTCACAATAAGTCAATAAACAAAAATCAAACGTAGGGCTGCTGTAACATGAAGAAAACAATAATCAGCCCTGCAGAAAAGGACCTGGGGGTGCTAATGGATGAGAAGCTGGACAGGAGCCAGCAATTGGGCACTGGCAGCACAGAAGGCCAGTGGCAGCCTGGGCTGCATCCAAAGCAGCGTGGCCAAAGATGGAGAGAGAGGATCCTGCCCCTCTGCTCTGCCCTGGGGAGACCTCACCTGCAGGGCTGTGTCCAGCTCTGGAGTCCTCAACACAGGATGCACATGGACCTGATGGAGAGGGTCCAGAGGAGACCACAAAAATGATCAGGGTGTTGGAGCAGCTCTGCTTTGAGGAGAGGCTGAGGGAGCTGGGGGTGTTCAGCCTGGAGAAGAGGAGGCTCCAGGCAGACCTAATAGCAGCCTGCCAATATCCAAAGGGGACCTATAGGAAGGCTGGGGATAGGCTTTAGAAGGGTTTGTAGCAGTAGGATAAGGGGCAATGGTTTGAAACTGGAGCAGAGTAGATTTAGGCTGGACATCAGCAGGAAATTCTGCACAATGAGGGTGATGAAACACTGGAATAGGTTGCATAGAGAGGTGGTGGAGATCCCATCCCTGGAGACATTCAAGGTTAAACTTGATCAAGTTGAAGGTGTTACTCCTCACACAGGGGGTTGGACAAGATGACCTTGAAGGTCCCTTCCAGTACAATGCATTCTGTGGTTCTATGATCTTCAATAAATCCATATTGATTTTCACCAGTTTAGGAGCTGAAAGTAATGCAAGAGGTCTCTCTGAGATGTCCAGCATGGGAGGAGGGCAAACTTCCAATTCTTGCCATTTCAAAACTACAATCAGTGTCCACGCCATGGCATTTTTTATGCTCATTGGTTTCGTTCATAGCAGAACAAATAACAGAAACAAATGGCATTCTACACTAGCCACAGATACTGTTTTTTCCTCTCTTTGAGTTAAGCTGCCTTTTTCAAACCCAGTCAGACCCCTTGCATGTCAGGCCTAATCAGCAGTGAATTAATTACAAACATGGATTTAGTAATTGCTTTGCTAGAATTTAATATTTACCTTCCAGTAATCTAGCAGGGGAGTTGGTGCTGCACTGTTCAGCATAATTCTGAGGGATTAAGAAGAGTTTCATAATCACTGTCTTTTTAGTCTTCTGGGTGACTAGTAATTAATTGAAACACAGAGTACAAACATGGCTTGGGTTAGACAAAACTTGTCATATTTCTACCCTGAGAGAGGCCAGCTGCAATTTTAATCTGCCTGGAATACCTCCTTCATTCTGGTTTTGAGTGCAGAACTGTCTGGTTTTGAATGCCAGTTGAAACGCTGCAGAATCTAAAATGGGAAGGGTTGGAAGGGACCTTCAGAGATCATTGAGTCCAACCCCCCCTGCCAGAGCAGGAGCACCCAAGGCAGGCCACACAGGAACACATCCAGGTGGGTCTTGAAAGTCTCCAGAGAAGAAGACTCCACAACCTCCCTGGGCAGCCTGCCCCAGGCCTCCAGCACCCTCACAGAAAAGTTTTTCCTCACCTTGAGGTAGAACTTCCTGAGTTCCAGGTTTGTATTTGTTTGCCCCTTGTCTATCACAGGACACCACTGAAAAGAACCTGGCCCTTTGTTCTTGACACTCACCCTACAGATATTTGTAACATTAATGAGATCTCTTTTCAGTCTTCTCCAGACTAAACCGCCCCAGGTGTCTCAGTCTTTCCTCTGAAGAGAGATGCTCCAGTCCCATGTCACAGAATCACAGAATCAATAAGGTTGGAAAAGACCTCAAGGATCATCAAAGTCCAACCTGTAACCCAAGACCTCCTGACCACTAAACCATGGCACCAAGTGCCACGTCCAATCCCCTCTTGAACACCTCCAGGGATGGGGACTCCACCACCTCCCTGGGCAGCACATTCCAACCTCTAACAACTCTCTCCATGAAGAACTTTCTCCTCACCTCCAGCCTAAACCTCCCCTGGCACAGCTTGACGATCCTCACAGCCTTTGTTGGACACTCTCTGATATAATCCTGTCCCTCTGATTGCATGGATCAGAGAGCACAGGCAAACCATACCCCAACCTCTCTGCTAGGATGCTAAAATGAGACCTAACCATCCAATCCTCAGACAAGGCTGCATTGTTTTAGATCTTGTTTCATTATGAGAGCTAAAGATCTTCACAAAGCTAAATATTTAGGATAATAGCAATCTACTCATCTACAGAGAAAAGCTAAATGATTGTGCTCACAACCTCCTCTCTCTCTACAACTCTGGAGTAGGTACAGTGAAGGGCAATGAAGCTGGGGAAGGGTCTGGAGAACAGGGCTGGTGAGGAGCAGCTGAGGGACCTGGGGGTGTTTAGTCTGGAGAAGAGGAGGCTAAGGGGAGACCTCATTGCTCTGCACCTCCATGAAAGGAGCTTGGAGTGAGGTGAGGGTTGGCTTCTTTTCCCAAGTAACTAGTTACAGGACAAGAGGAAATGGCCTCAAGTTGCACCAGGAGAGGTTGGAGATGAGGAACAATTTCTTTCCTGCAAGAGTGGAACGGGCTGCCCAGGGAGGTGGTGGAGTCACCATCCGTGGAGGGGGATCAAAGGATATGTAGAAATGGCACTCTGGGACATGGCTTAGAGGGCATGGTGGTGTTGGGTTGATGATTGTACTTCATGATGTTAGAGGTCTTTTCCAACCTTAATCATTCTATGATTCTAGGAACCAGAAGTACAGGGTGGTAGCAAATACAGTGTAGCATGCTCAAAGAAGTCATGCATAGAAGACATGATACCTTTTAAAAAGTGGTGGAGCTTGTCCTGTTTCAGGAGATATCTGATATTTCCAGCCTTGGCAAGAAAGGAGGTGTGGAGCCCAATGAAAATTGCTATCATGCACAACCTCCCTACAATTAAATGAAAAGCTCCTGGAGGTGCCCTGGAGAGTTCTAAGAGCATTACTGTTTCCAGAGTTCTTTCATCAGCTTCAGGGAAGCTGCAGCTCAGAAACACACTCCAGGTTTTCCTGGAAGGGCATTTTGTTGCTTTCAGCACTGTCTTCCAAACCAGGCTTCCAGATGATTGAACACTGTGTTCTGTAGTTTTCCTTCAAGAAAGAGCACAGATGTTTTTCCAGCCAAATCCATTATCTATCTTCAATTAATTGCCTCTATCTAAACCCAAAGTTTCAGAGAAAGAGTTCTTGAATGACCTGCCCATTGGAAACACTTTTTTGTCTGTGTGCCTGGGTTTTTTTCAGTCTAAGTTCCATTATTTACAGGTTGGTTTCTGTCCTGAAGCAGCTTTTTTACACATGCATATTAGATCCTTCTATGCATTTGGGATATTTTTAATGTAGTTACCAAGGGAAGAAAAAAGTGAGGCCTATTAGAACTGAGAAGGACCATGTCCAGACTGTTGTATCAGAAGACCACCCAACTGCTTCTGCAGCTGGATTTTTAGCAGAGAAAACCAAATTTGGGGCCCCATCCATGGAGATATTCAAGGCTGGACAGGGCTGTGGGCAACCCAATCTAGTTGGGGATGTCACTGCTGAGTGCAGAGGGGTTGGACTGGATGAGCTTTGGAGGTCCCTTCCAACCCAGACCATTCTGTGAATCTGTGATGCTGTGATGGAGGTAAAGCACTCTCCACCATTTGACTTTCTAGAGTTAAGAAACAAAGTTAAAAGAGATGAAGGTTGCAATCCCTGCTCTTTGCTTTGTTTAGCTGGCATAATATTAACTGATGGATGGCATTAAAAAAGCCTCTGCTGGCCATGAGGAATGCTTTTGGCCAACGCTCTTGTGGCTGACGGAATAAAAAACGCAGTCAAAGTACAGACTGGGCCAGATCATCATGCAGCTGTAGCTACACTAACACCTGCCAGCTGAATGCTGTGCCAGGTATCTTCATCTGATTGAAATCCAATAAAAATCTCTAATTAAATTTAATAGGGGTGCTTTTCTTCTATGTAAGATGATGACCAGACATAAATGAAGTTAGATGGAAGCTTTTCTTCTTCAGCACAGGTGAAACGTGAGTCCTGTAGCATCCTGGGGTCCTGTAGGAACACCTGTTCCTATTTAAATGACTTTAAAAGAGCTTCTGCCACATAAGTTTTGGGTTTGGGAAAATCGAAGCTCTGACAGTACCAGCTGAATGCAATTCTGTAGTTCTTGTCAACAATGGACACCAAAACAAAGATGGCAGAGATGTGTGGCCATTTGAGTCTAGGTGCCTTGAAGAGGGCCACAGAGTAGGGTACTCAGGAGCTAGAGTGTCCAGGAGGTGTACTGGAAGGTGTTTCTTCCCATAAATCCTGCATCCCTATAGAGTTGGCTGCAAAGATGTTTTATTTGTTTTTCTTCCCTCTCTGCTCCTGTGGGAGGCACCTCTAATCTTCTGTATTTTTACCAGGTAGTTATGGCATAGGCATGCAGGATGTAGGACAGTCCTGAGAGAGAAACAAAGGGAGGAGATTGAGCCTTGGAGAGAGAAACAAAGGAAGGAGTTTGGGCCTGGTCATCCTCAACCAGGACAGTGATGGGGGAGAAGGAAGAGCACTGGGACCTAGGGTAAAGCCCAGGTGGGGGAAGGAAGAGCTCTGGGACATAAGTTAAAGCCCAGGTGGGGGAAGGAAGAGCACTGGGACCTAGGGTAAAGCCCAGGTGGGGGAAGGAAGAGCACTGGGACCTAAGGAAAAGCCAAGGTGAGGAAGGAAGAACACTGGGAAATAAGGTAAAGCCCAGGTGGGGGAAGAAAGAGCACTGGGACCTAAGGTAAAGCCCAGGTGGAGGAAGGAAGATCTCTGGGACCTAAAGTAAAGCCCAGGTGGGGGAAGGAAGAGCACTGGGACCTAAGGTACAGCCCAGGTGGGGGAAGGAAGAGCACTGGGACCTAGGGTAAAATCCAGGTGGGGGAAGAAAGAGCACTGGGACCTAAGGTAAAGCCCAGGTGGGGGAAGGAAGAGCACTGGGACCTAAGGTAAATCCCAGGTGGAGGAAGGAAGAGCTCTGGGACCTAAGGTAAATCCCAGGTGGGGGAAGGAAGAGCACTGGGACCTAAGGTAAATCCCAGGTGGGGGAATGTAGATCTCTGGGACCTAAGGTAAAGCTCAGGTGGGGGAAGGAAGAGCACTGGGACCTGAGGTAAAGCCCAGGTGGGGGAAGGAAGAGCACTGGGACCTAAGGTAAATCCCAGGTGGGGGAATGTAGATCTCTGGGACCTAAGGTAAAGCCCAGGTGGAGGAAGGAAGAGCACTGGGACCTGAGGTAAAGCCCAGGTGGGGGAAGGAAGAGCACTGGGACCTAAGGTAAATCCCAGGTGGGGGAATGTAGATCTCTGGGACCTAAGGTAAAGCTCAGGTGGGGGAAGGAAGAGCACTGGGACCTGAGGTAAAGCCCAGGTGGGGGAAGGAAGATCACTGGGACATAAGGAACAGCCAAGGTGAGGAAGGAAGAACACTGGGAAATAAGGTAAAGCCCAGGTGGGGGAAGAAAGAGCACGGGGATCAAAGGTAAAGCCCAGGTGGCAGAAAGAAGAGCACTGGGACCTAAGGTAAAGCCCAGGTGGGGGAAGGAAGAGCACTGGGACCTAGGGTAAAATCCAGGTGGGGGAAGGAAGAACACTGGGACCTAAGGAAAAGCCAAGGTGAGGAAGGAAGAACACTGGGAAATAAGGTAAAGCCCAGGTGGGGGAAGAAAGAGCACTGGGACCTAAGGTAAAGCCCAGGTGGGGGAAGGAAAAGCACTGGGACCTAAGTTAAAGCCCAGGTGGAGGAAGGAAGAGCTCTGGGACCTAAGGTAAAGCCCAGGTGGGGGAAGGAAGAGCACTGGGACCTAAGGGAAAGCCCAGGTGGGGAAGGAAGAGCACTGGGACCTAAGGTAAAGCCCAGGTGGAGGAAGGAAGAGCTCTGGGACCTAAGGTAAATCCCAGGTGGGGGAGGGAAGAGCACTGGGACCTAAGGGAAAGCCCAGGTGGGGGAAGGAAGAGCTCTGGGACCTAAGGGAAAGCCCAGGTGGGGAAGGAAGAGCTCTGGGACCTAAGGTAAAGCCCAGGTGGGGGAAGGAAGAGCACTGGGACCTAAGGGAAAGCCCAGGTGGGGAAGGAAGAGCACTGGGACCTAAGGTAAAGCCCAGCTGGGGGAAGCAAGAGCGCTGGGGTTTTGGTCTGATGTGGAAGGCTTTGTGTGTCTGCTTTGGCTTAATGGGTTTGTGTCTCAGTCCCAGGCTGTGTGTATTTTATACACTTTGCTATGCTCCCCACTATGTAACTGTAGTTTTGTACTTTGTAAAAAAGCCTTTCTGTTTAAACTGTCCATCACTATCCAATCCATTTGTGTGAGCCTTGTTCTCTTGCCCTTTTGGAGCCATAGAGCAATCTGTTCACTCATCAAACCACCACAAGAGGTCTGTAGAAGGTTTCAATGTCTAAAACACAGCTCTGTTAGCTCTCCTGGATTTTTAATGATGGAGTGAAGTTCACAGGCTTGGAATCCCACAGGTTCTTCCCTTTGAGGGTAGCAGAGCACTGGACCTGAGAGTCTGTGGAGTCTCCATCTCTGGAGGCATTCAAAACCCACCTGTGTGATTTACTATGGGCGATCTTGGTCTAACAGGAGGGGGTTGGACTTGATGATCTTCAGAGGTTCCTTCCAACCCCCACCATTCTGTGATTCTGTGATTTGGTGATTCTGATGTTTTGATCCAAGCTTTTAATTTGGCAATGAAAATGTTTCCATTTTGCTGCTGCTGATGCTTGGCCCCTGTCACCTTGATATTTATTAGTTGTCATACCGGGAGCTGAAAGAAAATCAGGAAAAGGCATAGAAGAATGTGGATAACAGCTTCGGGTAAGGAAATGAATTCTGGAGTCCTATTAAACTCCTGAGACACCCAAAACCTTATTTCGCTGGTTTGAAAACAGAAATTATGCAAGAATGGATTATGAAAAATGTAAACTAGGAAGGGCAGTCAAGGAGTCTTCAAAGCCTTCCCCTTCTTCCAGTTAAACATAGAATCATAGAATGGTTTGGGTTGGAAGGGACCTCCAAAGGTCCCCTAGTCCAAACCCCTCTGCAGTCAGCAGGGACATCCCCAACTAGATCAGGTTGTCCAGAGCCCTGTCTAGCCTCACCTTGAAGATCTCCAGGGATGGAGCCTCCACCACCTCCCTGGGCAACCTGTTCCAGTGTTCCAGCCACTCATGGTGCAGAACTTCCACATCCAACCTAAACCTGCTCTGCTCTCATATCAAACCATTGCCCTTTGTCCTGTCTCTGCAGGCCTATGCAAACAGTCCCTCTATAGCCTTCTTGTAGATCCCCTCAGGTCCTAGAAAGCTGCTATAAGATCTTCCTGGAGCCTTCTCTTCTCCAGGCTGAACATCCCCAGTGTGCTCAGTCTGTCCTTGTAGGAGAGGTATTCTAGCCCCTAGTCATCTTCTCTGTCCTAGTGAGGCCACACCTGAAGTACTGAGCCCAGTTCTGTGTTCCCCAGTTCAAGAGGGACAGGAATATATTGCAGAGTGTCCAACGGAGAACCACAAAGATGCTGAATGGAGTTGTGATGGTTTGAAACTGTCTTTTTAATTTTTCCTTGCAAAGTTCAAAACAGAGAAAGTGAAAGAATGTAAATAAGTCACTATTGGGTGTAAGAAAGCAAAATACTGATTGTTCTAAACACTTCCATTGGATAGATAGAAATGTTTAAGAACTATTACCCAAAACAAAGTAGGCACTCTGCACATTCTGCGTTCTGCAGTCGGGGCAGTTGCTGGGCTGTCTGGCTGCTGTTTTCTTCTTTTTCTCTTCTGGCTGAAGATAACACACACTGACCTTGGCAGCTAAGTTAACAACTTTCTGTTTAACTAACTCTGCTTCTCTGTCCAGGGGGGTCTGGGGGGAAGCTCCTGGGAGAGGGAGGCCCCTTTGGGAAGGGTCCCCTTTGGGGGGAAGCAAAAGGAGATTGGTTGTGATTTTCTGTTGATTGTAAATGTTGTGAATTTTGTATATTTGTACATATTCATTGCATTTCATCATAGATTGTAGATTCTGCTTTGTAAATACAGCTTTCATTTGCTTCCAGACTGGACTAGCCTGGTTATTGTCGGTGGGGGGGGGGAATTTCAGTTCACACTGACACAGGAGTGCAGCATCTGTGACAATGAGTGACATGGGACCTGCTCCATCAGGCACATAATCTCTGAGTCATGACCACTGCCACCAAACTGCATCACTTCTCTCTATTTTTAGGAGCTTTCCCATAGTTTCAGGGGGGCAGTTTGCCGGAGCAGCTTCTTGCTGCCATGAAGATCCACCTCACAATGGCTCTGAAGCCCAGAAAGATGTCTGGCTGCAGTCTCTGTCCACAGGTGGGTGGAAAGATGTTGCTGCAGCAGAAGAACAACAAAGAACTGGCTTTTGACTGATTGTAGTCACCACCCCTAGGGGTGCTCAAGAAACGTGGACATGGGCAGTGCAGGACATGCTTTAATGGTCATGGTAGTCATAAAATGATGGTTGAACCCAATGATCTCATAATTTTTTTCCAGCCAAGACAATTCTATGACTCAGTGATTCTGCCTTGCTCATTTATTGCTGTGGCTATTGCCTGTGGCTTGCAAGGAGCTGAGGGTACCTGTGACTTCTCTGTGTATTTCTCTGCCCCATTGCTGATGTGACCCAATGATTTTGAATCATGGTACTCTTTATCTTACATGATAGCTACTGCACCTTTGTGCCTGGAAAATTGTTGCTGTATTATCCAGTCTCCAGCATCCTTAAAGGAAGCTGATAAATTTCACTCTTCTTAAATGGACCTTTTTTCTTTTTTTTTTTTTCTGCTCTTGCTAACATTGGACTGTTCAGGACTCTCTTCTACAAGGAAAATGTGGCACAAATCTCTGCTATTCTTTTTCTCTCCCTGTAAGGTCACAGAATCACAGAATGGACTTCTGGAGATCACCTAGTCCAATGCCCCTGCTAAAACAGGTCACCTAGTCACCTCTCTCCAGAGACTCCACAACCTCTCTGGGTAGCCTGCTCCAGTTCTCCAGCACCCTCAGAGGAGATTTTTCTCTTATGTGCAAATGAAACCTCCTTTGTTCTAGTCTGCACCCACTGCACCTTGTCCTGTCACTGGGCACCACTCAAAAGAGCCCAGTGGAGGTCAAGAATTCATTCTCTTGACTCTGCCCTTTAGCTATTGATCAGCATTGGTCAGATCCTCTCTCAGGCTGCTCTTCTCCTGGCTAAACAGCCACATGTCACTCAGCCTTTCATCATCAGAGAGATGCTCCACTCCCTTCAGCACCTTTGTGGCCCTCCATTGGACACTCTCCAGTGTATCCCTGTCCCTCCTGAACTGGGGAGCCCAAAACTGGACTTGATGCTTCAGGTGTGGCCTCACCAGGTGTCACAGTCCAAACCATGGACTCGTTATGGTTCATTACTGTGATCTCAAAGTGTAAAGAACTCTTCTCTTAATGCACCCCAGGATGCTGTTGTCCTTGGCCATAAGAATGCACTGCTGGCTGATGTGGAACATGTTCACCAGCACTTCCAGGCCCTTCTCCACAGAGCTGCTTTCCATCAGTTCAGCCCGTAGTCTGTACTGCTGCAGGGGGCTCGTCCTTCTTAGGTGCAGGACTCTACACTTGCCCTTGCAGAACTTCATGAGGTTGCCCCCTGCCCAACTCTTGAGCCTGTCCAAGCCTGGCTGAAGGCACCCCAGCCTGATGGGACCACAGCCACTCCTCCCAGTCACAGAGCCCCAAGCAGACCCTGCAAAGCTGATCAAAACTCTTTGTGGTCTGCCATCTGGGCAGCTGCTGGACTTGGCATGGCTTTTCATCCATTTGCTCTGACCTCCTGGCATATCAGATGAAGCAGGAGAAGAAGAGCACTGCTGGAGATTGGTTCTATTGAAGGCACAAGTACCTGAAATCCTGGTTTAAATATATTAACCACTGGAGAAATGGTCCTAGTATTTCAGGGAGCATAATAACTCTGCCATGATCCTTGGTGGGTTTTCATCTGTTTGGTATTTACTGATGACTCATGGTTATTGTTTGTGACATTCTGTGGTTGCATTTTGCCCCCTAAGCTGCTTTTCATGTAAGAACCTCAAAGCACTTTGGAAAATCATAAGCACTACATGCACTTTGCAGGTGAGAAAAATGAAAGAGCGAGAGAAGGAATGACTGGATCAAAGCCTCTGAGCAATTCAGTAGCAGAGTCTAAGGTACAATTGGAAAATCCCAGCTTCTGCTGTATCCCAGAGGTAAAACACAGGGGGAAGAATCTGGGAACAAACCAGAAACAGCAGGTGCTGGTGAGATGAGTGCACAACAAGAAGCACAGGTACCTCCTGAGATCCATCATTGTGTATGCAACCAGTTCCCTACAAATGACAGGAGACATTCTGATCACTGTCACTGAGGCTTCTTCGGTTAAGTAAAGGCTCTGGGGAACAGGGCTGCTGAGCAGCAGTGAGGGACCTGGGGGTGTTTAGTCTGGAGAAAAGGAGGCTGAGGGGAGACCTCATTGCTCTCTCCAACTCTCTGAAAGGAGTTTGGAGTGAAGTGAGGTTCATCCCATTCTCCCAAGTAGCCAGGGCTTCAAGTTGTGCAAGGGAACATCAGATTCAGGTATCTATTTCTATATATATTTGTGTTTGAATATACATGGAACCTATCCCAGCCATTGGAACAGAATACCCAGGGGGGTGGTGAGGTGACCATCCCTGCAGATGTTCAAGAAACATGGGGGCATGGCACTTGAGGACATGTTTTATGGGCCCTGGTGGTCTTAGTTTGCTGGTTGGTCTTGGTAATCTTAGAGGTCTTTTCCAACTGAAATAATTCTACGATTCTACAAGGGCCTAATCACGATCATATATTTGTGCTTTTAAAAGCCTGATGGAGAATCAAGGCACTGATAGAGTAAAGGACTTGAGTGGAACAACAGAATATTTCCAAAAATCAATTCCTTTTCTTTCCAGTGTCTGCTGCATTTCTGCCTCATTTCTACCTTCTGAAGTGTTTGATGGAACAAGGCCGTGAGGAGGTTGTTCAGGCTGGGCACAGTCAAAGCACTGGAAGGAATCACATTGATTTTGCTGCTATTCATATGTGCCCTCCAATCAAAAATGTCCATCTCCATTCTTGATTACCAGTATCCAAGACTCTTGGCATGCACACTGTGATCCATCTCCATGCCGCATTGCCAGTATCCAGGGCTCTTGGCTTGCACACTCTGAAGCTCCAGAACAGATTCTAAACCATCTTCTGTAGTGTGTGCTGGGATGTGCTGATGAGGTCCCATTACACAGCTCTGGAAACAATTTCCCTACCCTGAGACCTCCCTTCTCTTTTCCCAGCAGGCTCAAAAAACCAAAAAGATGCTGTGTACCAGCTCCTGACAGCTGCTTCTTTTTGCCTCAAGAAATAACCTCGGAGGCAAAATTCAGAATGGCCTCCGCAAACAGAAGGGGGCTTTTCTTCCATCACTGTTTTACCCTGAAACAACTTCAGAAGCTTCTCGCATGTGATACACAGATTCGTATACACCAGGTCACACAGATTTAAGTTTCAAACACTCACAAGAAAAGCCAGGAGGCTACAGCATCCGGCTGACCATCATACATTGGATTTGTTGTCCTTATCTCATATGCACACATCACAGGATCACAGAATTGTCAGGGTTGGAAGGGACCTCAAGGATCATCCAGTTCCAACCCCCCTGCCATGGGCAGGGACACCTCACACTACAGCAGGTTGCTCACAGCCACATCCAGCCTGGCTGCAAAAACCTCCAGGCATGAGGCTTCCACCACCTCCCTGTTCCACCTGTTCCAGTGTCTCACCACCCTCATGGAGAAGAATTTCTTCTTGATGTCTAATCTGAATCTCCCCTCCTCTAGCTTGGATCCATTCCCCCCAGTCCTATCACTCTCTGACACCCTCAAAAGTCCCTCCCCAGCTTTCTTGAAGCCCCCTTCAGATCCTGGAAGGCCACAAGAAGGTCTCTTTGGAGCCTTCTCCTCTCCAGACTGCACAACCCCAACTCTCTCAGTCTCCACATCAGAGCAGCTCCAGCCCTCTGCTCATCCTCGTGGCCCTTCTCTGGACACATCATCCATAGGGATGATGGAGCTAACACTGAGATTAACATCACAACTACACTGGGAGTTCAGCTGAATGGTTGGCATCAGAGGTGCCCACTGCAATCACTTGGTTTGATCTTTTACCTTCAGCCACAGAATTTCCTGCAATTATCCTTGCATATCTTGCTTTAAAGCTGACTTCTTTTCTGCACTGGAGCTTCTGAGGCAAAACATGAGGGCAAGAGTGTGACTGGCACATGGGTGGATGTACCTAATGAGAAGAGAATTAAGATAATTGGCAGGTAGTGCTTGTGCCAGGAATCATGTCTGAGTTCACAGCAAAATGTCAGAAGCTGTTTTTTCCCTCTTACAACTTTTACAATATTTGAACTACAATTTGCCTGGAATAAAAGCATTTCTGATTTATAGGAGCCCTAGAAGGCTCATTTCTGAATGGCAGTGATGCTTACCTTGTTTTGGAAGGACCACACTAGCAGTGGACTTAAACTGGAATTTAAGGAAATTATTGTCTGGTGCAAGGTGCCCCATTTCTCTGGCTGCTCCCACCTGAACACCCTGCTAACTTATTTCCTGGGTAAATCAATCTCTCACCCTTTCCCTGTTTCCATTAGGCTCCTGTTGATTTGCAACATGAATTTTTTGTCTCATTGTATTTCTTATGGTTACTCACACAAAAAAAGCTATTTGCCTCAACCTTCAGCAACTGCCTTCTAGAGAGATTCCATAGTACATGCAGTACATGACTACCTGGAGCCTCCTGAGCTGCATGTTCACCTCCTGGTCCTGTTTGGTGTGACTAGAAATCTATGTTTGATTCTCTTCATTATGGATTGCCACCCTGCACCAGGGAAAGGGAATGGACACATCCCAGAAGCAGTGTTTGGGCAGCTGTGCTCAGTGGAGTTAAATCCAGCTGTGACTGGACACCAGTGGTGCTCCTCAGGGCTCAGTGTTGGGACTGCTTCTGTTTAACATCTTTGTTGATGACCTTGATGAAGATAGAGTGTGTGTCAGCAGGGAGTTCAGAGATGACACTAAGCCTTCCTGACACACTCCTTGTCATCAGTCCTGGCTACCTGGACAGGTCCCAGTGGACTGGAGGGTAGAAAATGTAACTCCCATCTACAAGAAAGGAAGAAAGGAGGATCCAGGAAACTACAGACCTGGCAGTGTGACCTTGGTACCAGGGCAGGGCATGGAGCAGGGCATCTCAAGTACTGTTACATACCATATAGAGGACAACCAGGGCATCAGGCCCAGTCAGCATGGGGTTATGAAGGACAGGTCCTGCCTGACCAACCTGACCTGCTTCTAGGACAGGATGACTGACTGTTGGATGAGGGAAGGCCTGTGGATATTGTCTCTAGACTTTGGAGCAGCCTTTGATACTGTTCCCCACAGAATTCTCATGGACAAACTGGCTGCCCATGGCTTGGCTGAGCAAGGCTCTGCTGGATAAAGCACTTGGCTGGAAGAAAGGGCCCAAAGAGTGGTGGTCAGTGGAGTTAAATCCAGCTAGCCACCAGTGGTGTTCCTCAGGACTCAGTGTTGGGACCACTTCTGTTTAACATCTTTGTTGATGATCTTGATGAAGACACAGAGTGTGTCATGAGTTCACAGATGACACCAAGGTAGGTGCAGTGTTGATCTGCCCCAGGGGAGGGAGGCTCTTCAGAGGGACTTGGATAGATTGGATCTATGGCCAGCGTTCACAGGAGGAGCTTCAACGAGGCCAAGTGCCAGAGCCTGACCTTGGGGCACAACAACCCCAAGCAATGCTCCAGGCTTGGGGCAGTGTGGCTGGAAAGCTGCTGGCAGAAAGGGACCAGGGGGTGCTGATGGCCAAGCAGCTGAAGAGGAGCCAGCAGTGCCCAGGTGGCCAAGAAAGCCAAAGGCATTCTGGCTGGAATCAGCAATGCTGTGTCCAGCAGGAGCAGGGAAGGGATTGTCCCCTGGGACTCAGCTCTGGGGAGGCCACACCTGGAGTGTTGTGTCCAGTTTGGGGCAGCTCAATGCAAGAGAGATGTGGAGGTGCTGGAGCCAGGGCAGAGGAGGGCAAGGAAGCTGGGAAGGACCTGGAGAAGAAATCTGATGGAGAGAGACTGAAGGAGCTGGGGCTGGTTAGTGTGAAACAGAGGAGGCTGAGGGGAGAGCTCCTGGCTGTCTACAGCTCACTGAAAGGAGGTTGTGGAGAGGTTGGTGCTGGTCTCTTCTGACAGGTAATTAGTGCTAGAACAAGACAGAATGGCCTCAACCTGTGGTAGGGCAGGGTTAGACTGGACAGTAGGAAAAATTTCTTCATGGCAAGAGTGGTCATGGATTGGAATGTGCTGCTCAGGGAAGTGGTGGAATCCCAAAGCTTGGCTGTGTTTCAGGATGGTCTGGATATGGTGCTTGGGGCTATGGCTTGTAGAGCAGGGTTGTGGGTTGGACTTGGTGGTCCTGGGGGTATTTTCCAACCTGAATATTTCTGTGATTCTGGGATATGCTTCCTGCAGCATGGTGGGAGCTTGGGAGGGTGACAAAACCCCTGAGCAATGAGGGATGTTCCTCAGGCAGTGTGATGGTGCAGAGGCATGTTCCCAAGGCTGGCAGCAGGCAGAATCACTGGCAGTGAATAATCTCTACCTTTATGTGCTTTCATCACTCAGGCTTCTAAGGAACTGGACAGTTTAATTTGGTATCTGTTAATGAAGGCAGATTTCTTCATTGAGCTTTAATTCTGGATTCTGTCAAATGAGAAGGCAAATTAGTCATTAAGAAAGTCCTGTTCAGACAAAGAGAACAAGAAATACTGCTCAAAATAATATATCGAGCTTCAAGTCAGCTCTCTTGACTCTTGTTGCACTGACTCAATTTGCTTTACATTAAGAAAACAAAAGGATACAATAGTCCAGTTAGCCCAGTTAGCTTTTTTATCATTTAATTTAGAGCAGAACTTGTTGCTCACAATCCCAACCTGAAAATTAGTTATTGCTATCATCATTTTTACTTGCATTAACCTCAAAAATAGTTTGAAATATGGGTACAGAACCAAGTTTATTTCACTGGAATTGTAAGGCATTTCAAGATTTTGATTTTAAATATAAAAGGTATTAAAGGCCTCTAGAAAGAATAACAGAACCACAGAGTAGAAACATAGAGTGCTCTGGGTTGGAAGGGACCTCCAAAGCTCATCCAGTCCAACCCCCCTGCAGTCAGCAGGGACATCCCCAACTAGATCAGGTTGCCCAGAGCCCTGTCCAGCCTCACCTTGAAGATCTCCAGGGATGGAGCCCCAGTCACCTCCCTGGGCAACCTGTTGCAGTGTTCCACCACCCTCATGGTAAGGAACTTGTTCCTAATGTCCAAACATCTGGATATGTTTACCATCCTCTCAACATTCCTTTTTGGACCACTCCAAGTCAACCTTTTCTCATGTTTTTTTGTTTGTTTGGGTTTGGTGTTTTTTGGTTTTTTTGGTGTGTTTGGGTGTTTTTTGTTTGTTTGTTTGTTTGTTTGTTTTTTAGAAAGTAGAGGTTTAACTCTGCAGTCCCAGAGTGACCCAGTGAAGCCTCAAGAATGGAGTTCAAAGTTATCAACTTTAGTTAGCAAATCATTCTAGAATTTGTTTACTCTAGAATTTGTTTACTGGAGTTGTTTACTCTCAGGGTGTTCTGGTTTGCTAAACATAAGTGTTTCCAAATGGATTCACTTAAATTCTCTTGGATTTGCTCATTATCAGTGATTCATCTGACATAACAGTGGCACATTAGTTCAATTACCTGAAATGTTCAAACAGCTGAAGAGTGGCAGCTCTGTTGAAACTGCTACATTCATTTTCAAGGCAGAATCCAAACTTCATTGAAATTGAGACTTGCATTTTTTACCATTTCTGCTTTTTACTCATTAGTGCTGGCTCCAACACTCAGGTCACAGCAGTCCCATGAATGCTTCATCTTTGAGGCAGAGTGGCTGGAAAGTGCCCAGTGGGAAAGGACCTGGGGATGCTGGCTGACAGCCAGCTGAAGATGAGCTAGCAGTGTGCTCATCTGCATCCTGGCCTGCACCAGGTCCTGCGTGGCCAGGACCAAAGAAGTGATTGTCCTCCCGTACTCAGCACTGGTGAGGCCACACCTGGAGTACTGGGTTCAGTTTTGGAACCTTCACTGCGAGAAGGACATTGAGGTGCTGGAGTGTGTCCAGAGAAGGGCAACAAAGCTGTTGAAGGGTCTGGAGAACAGGCCTGGGGAGGAGCAGTTGAAGGACCAGGGGTGTTTAGCCTGGAGAAGAGGAGGCTGAGGGGAGACCTCATTGTTCTCTACAGCTCCCTGAAAGGAGGTTGGAGTGAGGGGCAGGTCTGGTCTCTTCTCCCTACTAGTAAGTGATAGAAGGAGAGTAAATGACCTCAAAGTGCATCAGGGAAGGTTAGGTTGGGTATTATAAGAGACTTCTTCATTGAAGTTTCTCAAATGCTGGCAGAGGCTGCCCAGGGATGTGCTTGAATCTCCATCCCTGGAGGTGTTTCAAAGCTGCAGAGATGTGGTGCTAAGGGACATGGTTTAGCACCAGCCTTGGTAGAGTTAGAAAATAGTGGGAACTGATTATCTTAAAGGTCCAACCATAGTGATTTTATGATCATAAAATCACAGAAATTCTGATCCCTCAGCTGTTGAGGAACTGCCTGGGACAACAGCTAATGAGTATTTTCAGGCCTCCCCACCTCCTCAAACACTTTTTGCCTTCCTGCTGTCCTCTGAGGCTTTGGCTAACCAGGACACAGAGTAATGATAGCCAAGTGAACTCGCAGGGATGCTGTTATCTACTAGAGACAATGTGTCTCCCACATTAGTCTGAGTGTCTTGGCCTCTACATTCATGTTTGTGGCTGGTAAGGGCATGAAATCTGGGTTTGAGAGAGGCTCAAGGGCATTCTGCAGCAGAGAGTGGTCAGACATCTACCATTGGCTGTCGTGTTTGGAGTGAGCAGGACAGCCCAGGGGGACAAGGCAAAGCTGGCAGCAGAAGCAGTGTTTCAGCCTCTCCCATTTCTCTGCCTTGGCAGTTGATGGCCAGCTTGGAAGGCAAAGCAATCAAAGCTAGGTCTGGCAACAAGAGTGTTTTTCATTTTTGATAGGCTGCAGCATGTGTAACTAGAGATATTCCAAAGCCATATATCCAAACAATGTTTTGTTGTCCTCAAGCTACTCAAACAGCTTGGACAGAGTACAGTGATGGTGTAACCAATGTATTTGGAAGTTAAATATGGAAGCACTTTGATTTGTTTCTTTGTGCTGAAGTATTTCATAAAGGATAGGACTGCTGAGACATCTGTGCTGCAGCATCCGAGAGGGACTTCCAAGCAGGCATTCTTTAGCTTGTAAGAGGAATAGGTTACATGCATTTACTACATCATTCCTCATTCTTGCTGTGATGGTTGCCAAGGAATGGATTGATGTTGTTCCATTTCACAGCAGCAGTGCAGCTGTAATTCCCATGGACAAAATGCATTCTCTTTGAGGAACTGCTTCCTCCCACTTAGAGTGGGGAAAAGTGTCATATTCAGAGAAAAAAACTTTGTGTGGAGTAATATTTCCTTACTGCTTGTCTTAGTTTAAAGAGTGGGCAGAAATAATTTTACTCCCAAAAGAAGTAAAATAGAGACACTCATCAAATTGGAGAGAAATACTGAAATTGTATTCAAAATCTACAGGAATGTACAGAACACAGGAATCCTCAACACTCAAAACATAGACAGGATACAGGAAAACTCCCCCCAAACCTTCCCCCAACCAGACCAAACCACAACCCCCAGTTGCTCCTTTTCTCCCCACCTGGGGTCTATCATATGCCCCAGGGCTCTTTCTTCCCCCCCATTGCTAGGCTGGATTCAGGCTGGCCAGGCTTGAAACTGCCTCCCCTTGGTTCTTGGCACTAGACCTAAACAAGCCAAGATTGAACAGTAAAAATGATTCAGTCCTTGAAGGGCACAGATAAGACTGGAACCATCCTCCCCCCACACCAGATAAGGAGCTCACTGTGTCCAGTGAGAAGAAAGGGAAGAAAGAGAAAGTCAAGTACTTTGCAGCCAGAGTGATAGAGCTGCAGAATTTATGGGATGAAATAGAAAGATTAGATGTTTTGGAACACCTCCTGGACACTCTGGATCTTCTGGAGGACTGCAGCTTTGTGGCTTTCTTAAGGGCTACCATCTCAAACTGGGGCATTGCTTTACACCATCATTACCACCTGTGATGGTTTTAAGACTGTCTTTTTAATTTTTCTTCACAAAGCTCGAGCAGAGAAGGTGAAGGAATGTAAATAAATCACTATTGGGTGTAAGAAAGCAAAATAATGATTGTTCTAAACACTTCCATTGGAGAGAGAGAAATGGTTAAGAATCTCTACTCAAAACAAGGTTGGGGAGTTGGGCAGTCTGAGTTCTCAGCTTGCTGGGCTTCTGTCTGGTGTTTCTTCTTTTCTGGCTGAAGATAAGACACTGACCTTGGCAAGCTAAGTCTAACAGCCTCTCTGCTTCTTGACTCTCTGCCTTCTGGCAGAATTCTTTCTGGCTGAGGGGGAGGCCCCTTGGGAAAGGCCCCTTGGGGGAAGCAAAGGGAGCTTGGTTGTGTTTTTCTGTTGATTGTACCTATGTGTAAATGTTGTGACTAGTGTCTATTTGTACAGATTCATTGCATTGCATCAGAGATTGTAGATTTGCTTGTAAATACAGCTTGCATTTGCTTCCAAACTGAGCCAGCCTGGTCGTTGTCTGTGTGGGACAGGGATTTCGGCTCTCACACTGTTACACCACACATGGTACAGGCCTGCAAAAAAAAAAATTCCAAAGACTGGGAAAAAAAAATGTTACTATCTCTTTCTTTGACCAATTTCACACCAGCATCACTGAACAAAATGTGTTGGCTAAAGAAGAGAGTAAGAGACCATAAGGAGCTGCTATTGGGCTGCAAAGTCTTCTCTCTGCACAACAGCTTCCCAGCTTGTTGACACCCAGCCTAAATGGATAATGATGTTACCTCATGCTAGGTACATACTTCATACTTGTGAATATTCAGTTTCTTGAGGGTTTCATCCTCCCTGATTTCTGGCCCTTGGATGTCCCTTGGTTCAGCCACTTGGGTCCCATTTCAGAGTACTGTTTCTGGGTATTGTCTGCCTGCTCCCAGCTGGGTGTCACCTGCAACCTTGCTGAGCATTCATTCAGTCCCATCTGCTAGATTCTCATTAAAGACACCAACAAGTTCCAGCTCCAGTTTTGATCTCTGAAGTACACTGCTGGTGGATGTCATAGACTCTGTGCTGCTGGTCAAACCCCACAGGCCATGGTGATGTAGCTAGCAGCCCACTCATCTGGTAGCCCATTCCTCAGGTTCTGATAAGGTACTGTGGAAGACTTCCACAGTCCTTTTTTAAATTCAAGGTAAGCAATAATCACTGCTCTTCCCTTGCTTGCCAAACCAGTCCCCCCTTAAAGAATGCAGTCAGGTATGATACCCCCTTGGTGAATCTGTGCTGTTACCCTTTT
This sequence comes from Indicator indicator, assembly GCF_027791375.1. NCBI lineage: Eukaryota > Metazoa > Chordata > Aves > Piciformes > Indicatoridae > Indicator > Indicator indicator. The sequence continues at coordinate 16,974,151 of NC_072013.1, read as the reverse complement.
GGATTTGGGGTTTTTTCATGTTTTTTTTTCTTGGGTGGATGTGGATTCTGGGACTGAAGTGAGACTGAGAAACAGATAGTTCTTCAGGTACTATTTTTCCTCTTCCTGAGCAGCCCTGCAGAAAAGGACTTGGGTAGTGGTGGAATGAAAGGCTGCACATGAGCCAACAATGAGCACTGGCATCCCGGCATCCCGGAAGGAAAATCATGTGGCCAGCAGATCTGGAGTGGTGATTCTGCCACTCTGCTCTGGTGAGCCCTTACTGTAATCAGCTCTGGAGCCCCCAACACAAGAAGAGCATGGATCTGATGGAGAGGGTACAGAGGAGGGTCACAAAAATGATCAAACAGCTGGAGCAACTGGATAGGCTGAGGGAGCTGGGGGTGTTCAGCCTGGAGAGGAAAAAGCTCCAGGGAAGCATTCCATTAACTGAAGAGGATCTAAAAGCAAGTTGAGGATTTGTTGCTTGTGTTTTGTTGTTGTTATTTGGTGGGGTTTTTTTCCCATTTCTTCTCCTCAGCTGTTAAAAGCTTTTGTATACATTTGCTTGTAGTCCATCTTGAAGTGATTCCATCATAATAATAATAATTTGCACTCACTGGGGTAAAAAAAAAAAAATACCAAAGAAAACAAGTTAAAAATACCAGTGGGTAAAAATAGAAATATATATATATAAAATCTCTTTCTATTTGGATTCCTCTTAGAAGACAAATGCCAAGTGGAGGGGGCCAAGCTCTTTTGGGTGGTGCACAGGAATAAGCCAAGGAACAATGGAGACAAGCTTGACCAGAGAAGGTTTCACCTCAACATGAGGAGAAACTTCTTTACAGTGAGGGGTGACAGTAATAAGACAAGAAACAACAGGTTCAAACTTGAACATAGAAGATTTCACCTCAATGTGAGGGGAAACTTCTTTCCAGTGAGGGTGACAGAGCCCCGGAACAGGCTGCCCAGGGGGGTTGTGGAGTCTCCTTCTCTAGAGACTTTCCAAACCCACCTGGATGCATTCCTGTGCAGACTACCCTAAGTGATCCTGCTCTGGCAGTGGGGTTGGACCTGATGATTTCTTGAGGTCCCTTCCAACTTCTAATACACTGTGACACTGTGAGGAGGGACTGTTTACAAAGACCTGTAGGACAAGGGGCAATGGTTTTAAAAAAGAGAAGGGTATATTTAGGCTGCACAATTAGGAAGAATTTCTTTACTGTGAACACTGGAACAGTTTATCCAGGGAGGCAGTAGAGGCCCCATCCCTGGAGACATTCAAGGTGAGGCTGGACAGGGCTCTGGGCAACCTGATCTAGTTGTGGATGTCCCTGCTGACTGCAGAGGGAGTGGACTGGGTGAGCTTTGGAGGTCCCTTCCAGCCTGGACCATTCTATGGTTCTATGATTCTATAAGAACTAATTCCCCTGCTGCTCGCTTTCAGGGGATTATCTTTAGCATCTGCCCATGTCAGTGCAAGCTGGTTGTCATCTCCTTTCTGCAAATCTTTATTTATAAATTTATAATATTTATTAATCTAATTTGCAGGGACAGAAACAACAATGACAGAAAACAGCACTTTGGTAGCCACCTAGTGTTAGAGATTTGGGGGCTCTGCATTTGCTGCCGTTAGGGGCTAGTCAGCCATGCCCAGAGATGTGGCTCTCTGGACTTTTGTTGTAGCTCAATGTTACAGCACTGGGCCAGCTTTGCTTGGCACACAGACACTGCTTCTCTTCAAAATGTAAAACTGGTCCTTTTTTACTTTTTTTTTTTTTTCTTGGGGCATAAAAATGAACCACAGAGTTGTCAGGGTTGGAAGGGGCCTCAAAGATCAGCCAGTTCCAACCCTCCTGCCATGGGCAGGGGTACTTCACACTACATCAGGTTGCCCAGAGCCACATCCAGCCTGGCTGCAAAAACCATCAGGGATGAGGCTTCCACCACCTCCCTAGGCAACCTGTGCCAGTGTCTCACCACCCTCATGGGGAAGAATTTCTTCCTAACATCCAATCTGAATCTCCCCTGCTCTAGTTTTGCTCCATCCCTCCCAGTCCTATCACTCCCTGACACCCTCAAAAGTCCCTCCCCAGCTTTCTTGTAGCCCCCTTCAGATACTGGAAGGCCACAAGAAGGTCTTCTCCTTGGAGCCTTCTCTTCTCCAGACTGAACAACTCCAACTCTCTCAGTCTGTCTCCAGAGCAGAGCAGCTCCAGCCCTCTTCTCCTCTCTCTTTGCATTGATCAGCTATGTCATTCTTGGATCAGGGAATTGCTATTCCCAAAAGAGACATTATTTAGAGTGCTTTTTTCCAGATCATTTAGGTACTTGGAGATGATCACAGGAAAATCAGGATTCCTGCGTGTGCTGGTTTGAGGCCAGCCAGAACATCTCTTGCCCCGAAAGGGACAAAAGAATGAGACTCACACAAACGGATTGGAGAGTGATGGAAAGTTTAGATGGAAAAAGTGATTGGTGAAAATACAGAAAAAAACTACACAGCATAGTGGCAAAGAACATCCCAAAGCATACAGAGTCCCTTAAATAGTACCCAGAGGCTTCCCATTCCTTCCCTCCTCCCACCTGAGGGTCTACCCAAACCCCCAGGGCTCTTCCTTCCCCTCTCCCACTGCTAGGCAAGTCTCAGGCTGGCCAGGTCTGAGACTGACCCCCCCCTCCATTCTCCTCCTGGCATTAGGCCTAGTCAGGCATAAGAGGTCTGAGATACCCCCCCGGCATTACCCAATAAGAGAGGACATCTCCCATGGGAGCCGAGAGGGAAGAAAGAGGAAGAGAATGACTCTGCAGATGGCTTTATAGGGCGCAGGATTTATGGGTAGAAATACGCCGTTTCCTGTGTCCACCTCTATTGAGTGGGCACCCAGGACACCAGAGGTGTGTCTCATGCAGCAGTGGCAGGGGGCACCCAGCCCAAACTGCCACACTGTGCCAACCGAGATGGATCCACATGGCATGTTCATACAATGTTCAGCTGCACTTCTATCCATTCCCAGTTTTGATGCTATAAAGATGCCACTACAATGATCTGCAGCAAAACCTCCACTTTAGTTCAGATATTTAATTTGAAGCAAGCATGGGAAATATGAGCATATGATCAACAGGGTGCCTCATGTGTGCAGGTGTGTACTAGCTATGTGGTGCACATATACCACCTTGGAGAGACTTAGTGTTATGTAAATATGGATATGGAACTCTGCTTTAGAGAATCATTGAATCATTTCATTTGGAAAAGCCCTGTAAGAGCATAGAGTCCACCCATTCTCTAACTCTACCAAGGCTGGGGCAAAAACATGTACCTCAGCACCACAACCCTGCCTCTTTGAAACACCTCCAGGGTTCAGCCACCTCCTTGGGCAGCCTGTGCCAGTGTTGGAGAACCTTTCAGGGAAGACGTTTCTCCTAATACCTAACTGAAACCTCCCCTGGTGCAACTTGAGGCCATTTACTCTCCTTCTATCACTTATTACTAGGGAGAAGAGACTGACCTGCACCTCACTCCAATCTCCCTTCAGGGAGCTGTAGAGAGCAATGAGGTCTCCCCTCAGCCTCTTTATCTCCAGCCAGAACACCCCCAGCTCCCTCAGCTGCCCCTCCCCAGCCCTCTTCTCCAGACCCTTCCCCAGCTTCTTTGTCCTTCTCTGGACCTGCTCCAGCACCTCGATGTCTTTCTTGCAGTCAGGGCCCCAAAACCGAACCTGGCGTGTCCTCACCAGTCCTGAGTACAGGAGGACAATCTGGGCTGGTCACACTCCTCCTGCTGCAGGCCCAGCTCAATGTAGTATGCCAGTGAATGAATTTGAGCCATTTGGCTTCACCAACAGGAGTTGCCCCCTGGTTCTCTTTCCTTGAGGAGAAAGGTGAAACCTCAGACGATTTAAATACAGCTCCTCCTATGCTTGTTTCCAGCTAGTCAGTGATAAAGAAGCTGATCCTTTAAATCAGTGCAAAGATTCTCATTTCATTTTGCAGACCTTAATAAAGGCTCAGATGCCCTGCTTATCTGTGAAATTGCTGCTGTCACTAGAGGGATGAATTCCTGTACATGAGGGAAGATAATAACGGTGATGAGTTTGATGTAGCACTGATACACAGCATCTGCTTTGCTCAAGAAGATCCTGTGGAAAAATCCTCTCTGAATATATGGAGCCTCTATGTTTCCTTGTACTGAATGAAAGGAGATAGATGAACATTAGCAGTTTTCCGTGAATTTAAATATCTGTAATATCAGCTGTCAACAATTATCTTTCCTTCATAACCTTGCTTCTGTTCCAGTTCCAAGCTTTGTGCTGCAAGTAGTGCTATAGAATCGTAGAACTGTGGAGGTTGGAAGAGACCTTTGAGATCATCAAGCCCAACCATCACCAAGAGCTCACAATCCCACCAATGCTGCTAAGCTACTGCCACTAAACCACATCCTTCAGCACCACATCCACAGTACCTCCAGGGATGGTGAAACTGCCATGCAAAGATCTGCTTTGGTGGTACCAAGGGATATGTCACTGGAGATTCTGTGGAGGAAAAGAGAGTTTTTTCAGAAAGGACCTGCAGCAGCCTCTAATTTGGATTTTTTTTCTTCTTTGTCCATAGTTACTGCAGTTCTTTAGCCCTTTTATCACAGAACGACAGAGTGGTAGGTGCTGGAAGGGACCTCTGGAGATCTCCTGGTCAATTCCTCCTGCTAAAGCAGGTTTGCCTACAGCACATTGCACAGGAATTCACCCAAGCTGGTTTTGAAAGTCTCCAGAGAAGGAGACTCCACAGCTTCTCTGGACACTCTGGTCCAGTGCTATAGCACCCTCACAGAAAAGAAATTAATCCTTATACTTAAGTGAAACTTTCTGTGTTCTAGTTTGTGCCTGTTGTCCCTTGTCCTGTCACTGGGCACCACTCAAAAGAGCCCAGCCCCATCCTCTTGCCTCCACCCTTTAGCTATTGATCAGCATTGAGAAGATCCTCTCTCAGGCTGCCCTTCTCCAGGTTTGAGAGTCCCATGTCACTCAGCCTCTCATCATCAGAGAGATGCTCCACTCTCTTCAGCACCTTTGTGGCCCTCCATCGGACACTCTCCAGTGTATCCCTGTCCTTCTTGAACTGGGGAGCCCAGAACTGGACTCAATATTTCAGGTGTAGCCTCACCAGGATAAAGCAGATGAGAAGAACCTCTCTTGACCTGTTGGTCACACTCTTCTTCCTGCACCCCAGCATACTGTTGGCTGCCTTGGCCACAAGGGCACACTGCTGGCTGATGTGGAACATGTTGTTCACCAGCACTTCCAGGTCCTTCTGTGCAGAGCTGCTTGCCAGCAGGCCAGCCCCTCACCTGTACTGGTGCAGGAGGTTATTGCTCCCCAGGTGTTATACCTTTTAAGGATGCTACCAACTGTTTTAATACTGGTCTAGCAGAGAGTAAAGCAGACCAGTGGTGCAAGCAAAGGGGTATTTATCTGCTAAGTGTTTGTCATCAGAACAGTAGGTAGAAATTCCCAGTTAGCTCTCTGGAACTGATTTAATCCTGCCTTGATAAGAAATGAGCAAGGAGTGAATAGCTGCACAGAATGCACAGCCTCGTAGGACTTCTGATCTCCAAGTCACAGGATCCTGGTAAGAAGGCTTTGTGCCAAGGTTGCAGTAAGAAACTCTGAATTGTGGCATTGTGGAAGGTCAAAGCAGCCCTGTGACCCCCTGAAAAAGGGACATAAAACAGGTCCCAGGTGGCAGTGGCTATGAGAATGGCTTTTCTACATGAATAGAAAAATTACCTTTAAAAGATGGGGTTTTTGTGGGGTTTTTTTTTTTTTTTTTTTTTTTTTTTTTTTTTTTTTTTTTTTTTTTTCCAGAAGAGAAAACAGATCAGACTTTGGTATGGCTTTGATAGGATGAAGACACTTTTTTTCTCTCCCCTCAAAGCTTTCTCTTAGTCCAGCGGCAGCCTGGGGACAAAGCTGACAGCCTGGGCTGCAGTCAGCCATTCAGGGCACGGTTTTGCCTTGCCACTTGGCTCTTTGCTAGCAGGACTTTCATGACCTCAGTGTTATCTTTCTGAAGGTGACTTGAAGAGTGATGCCCAACACCTCTGAAGGAACAGGTTTGTCCCACAAGTCCTTCCACAGGGCACAACTGCATGTAGAAAGCTACATCAAACTCCCTGGGAAACCCTTGGAGTTTAACTGAATGAGATTTGATCTGGAAGAGTTATTTCATGTTACAGAAGGGAGGAAGCAAGCACACAGGCATGTTGAGCATAAACAATGTCAGGACAAGCTAGCAAGGATGAAAGAAAAGGAATTTCCCATATGGGTAAGCAAATAAATAGAAGTGACATGTGGTGTAATACAATTTCCCAGTGTGAAAAAAACCAAGAAGATGGTATCCAGATCCTGCAAGGTCCTGACTCCTCTTTCTAGGGAAGAATTTCAAATGACCCTGTAAATGTGAAGTGATTCATGCACACACATCACTGAAAACAGAGGAACTTATGTCTACTTAAACTGTGAACTCATCAAGTGCATGGCTCATTATTTATATTGATGATTTGCACATCAGTTGTGGCCAAAAACCCAACCCTGCTGTGGTGGGTTGAAATCACCCCCCAAATCATTTGGAGAAAATTACCCCCCAAAATGAACTTGCTAGACCAGCTCAGCTTGGGATGGAAGCAAACGAAGCTCTAGTTACAAGCAGACTACAATCTAGGAATCTGAAATGCAATGAACATCAGAGTATCGCAGTCTCACAGTCTCACAGTATATCAGAGGCTGGAAGGGACCACTCTCTGGAGGGGTTCAAGGCCAGGTTGGACAGAGTCCAGAGCAACCTGGTCTGGTGGGAGGTGTCCCTACCCATGGCAGGGTGGTTGGAGGTAGATGCTTTTAAGGTCCCTTCCAACCCAAACAATTCAATGCCTCTATGGTTGTTAACTAAACACTGCACTTTGTCATGTAACTGTGCCCATGAAAACTCTCCAAATTGCAACTGATGTGTCAGTTGGTTCATTCCACACACACCAGTCTCCATTTCTCCATCCCTGTCTTGACTGTAAACGTCATAAACCATCTTGTCATCACTACTGAACATTAACGTTTACATATCTCAAATGTCCTTCACTTCTGTGTGATCAGCACCTTTCACTTTCTCTTCTGGGACATGAAGCCACTGCTTCATGGAAGAGCCATTCTCACCTGAGGCCACCTTTAACAGAAGTCTTTGGTGTTCATTCACATCCTTACTTTATTGATGACTGTGTGATTAGGAGGCAGCTTTGAGTGAAAGACTCAGGTTTGTGCAACATATTTATCAAACACCTGAAGGAGGGCATTGAGAGTACCCTCAGCAAGTTCTTATGGTGCCAAAATGGGGGGTGGCTGACACCTGTCAGGCTGTGCTGACATCCAACCTGACCTGGACAGGCTGAGAGCTGCAGGCAAACCTCATGGAGTTCAATAAGGACAAGGTCAGGGTCCTGCATCTGGGGAGGAATCACAGCAGGCACCAGGACAGGTTAGAGGCTACCCTGCTGGAGAGCAGCTCCACAGAGAAAGACCTTGGAGTGCTGGTGGGCAGCAAGTTCTGCATGGGACAGCAATGTGCCCTGGTGGCCAAGAGAGCCAATGGGATCCTGGGGGGCAGCAAGCAAAGTGTGGCCAGCAGGGCTAGGGAGGTTCTGCTCCCCCTCTGCTCTGCCCTGCTGAGCCCACAGCTGCAATCCTGTGTCCAGTTCTGGGCTCCCCAGGTCAAGAGAGACAGAGACCTGCTGGAGAGAGTCCAAGGGGGAGCCAGGAGCATGCTTAGGGGACTTGAGCATCTCCCCTGGGAAGAGAGCCTGAGAATCCTGGGGCTGTTTAGTCTGGAGAAGAGAAGGCTGAGAGGGGATCTGATCAATGTCTATCAATAGCTGAGGGCTGGGGGTCAAGTGGAGGGGGCCAGGCTCTTGTGGGTGGTGCACAGCAATAAGCCAAGGAACAATGGAGACAAACTTGACCAGAGAAGGTTTCAGCTCAACATAAGGTGTGAGGGTGAAAGCGCCCTGGAGCAGGCTGCCCAGAGAGGTTGTGGAGTCTCCTTCTCTGGAGACTTTCCAAACTCACCTGGATGCATTTGTGTGCAGACTGCTCTGGGTGCTCCTTCTCTGGGAGGGGGTTGGACTGGACGATCTCTGGAAGTCCCTTCCAACCTCTAATATGCTGTTATGCAGTGATGCTGTGATACTGTGATACTCTGTAATGCATTCTGCTGCCTGCAGTGTATTTATTTTAGTGGAAGAAAAAACTCTGGAAGTTCAGGGCTTTTGCATTTCCCAACCTTTGTGCTAACCTTTTCCTGACGAGACATAACAAAACCAGATTTAGACTGTTTTGGAGCTGTCAGTGAGTTTGACTGCAAAAATCCAGATAGATTCCAATAGAGAGAGAGGAAGAACAGAAGAATCACAGAGTCACAGAAAACATCTGGTTGGAAGAGACCTCCAAGCTCACCCAGTCCAAACCTTCCACCCAGCCCTGCAGGGTCAACACCAAACCATGTCTCTAAGCTCCAGCTCCACAGCTTCTGGAACACCTCCAGGGATGATGACTCCAGCACTGCCCTGGGCAGACCATTCCAATGGCTGAGAAGCCTCTCTGGCAAGAAATAGTTCCTAGCATCCAGCCTGAACCTCCCCTGCTGCACCTTGCAACCATTTCCTCTGCTCCTGTCTCTTGCCACCAAGGAGCAGAGGCTGCCCCCTCCTCACTCCAACCTCCCTTCAGGGAGCTGCAGAGAGCAATGAGGTCTCCCTCAGCCTCCTCTTCTCCAGTCTCAACACCCCCAGCTCCCTCAGCCCCTCCTCTAGCCCAGGGGCTCCAGGCCCTTCTCCAGCCTCGTTGCCCTTCTCTGGACAGGCTCCAGCCCCTCAATGTCCTTCCTGCAGTGAGGGCCCAGAGCTGAACACAGCACTCGAGGTGTGGCCTCCCCAGTGCTGAGCACAGGGGGATGGTCACCTCCTGTCCCTGCTGCCCACCCTGCTTCTGATCCCAGCCAGGATGCCTTTGGCTTTCTTGGCCACCTGGGCACTGCTGGCTCATAGTTAATCAACTGTCAACCAGCACCCCCAGATCCCTCTCTGAATCAACCACCCCAAAAATGATGCTGATCTCCATTCCTAGCTTACTTTATTTTAATCTCATTTTGTTTGCCTCTTGTGACTTCAGTTCCATTGAAATTGTGTTTCCAAGCTTTTCTCTGCAGCTAGAAGCGCTGGAGAAAATACAATACAGAAAGCCAACAGCTCTAGGAGGTGGGAATGGAGTGGCAATATCTCTGAGCCTGCCAGCTGATATAACCAAGGGAGCAGAGTGCTGAATCCAGATGGTGAGGAGCTTGTAGTGATATCAGTTATGGAAGTAAGAGATAGGGAAAACATATTAATGACTGATTTCTGCTTCCAGTAAAGGCTTGCTTCCTGGATTGGGTTTTTAGTGCTATGTTCCCTCTCATTTTAAAAGTTTCAGGCAATGTCTCTTAGAAATAGAGACCCATTCTGTATCAGCTGCACTCACTCGTCTACTCACAGGCTATTTTTTCTGTATATGACTCCCCTAACAGCACACTTTCAGCTGTTCTCCTGCAGGTACATAGATCAGGACTGACACTCCAAAAGTCAGCAAGGCTGTGAGTGTGCCCTGTGTTCTGTGGTACACTCTACAAACTTCCATTGCTCAGAAGGCTGTTCTTCAGCTCTGTGTGAAAGCCTGGCTCTGAGAGACCTCACAGCTAACAGCCACATTTCTGAGCATTGATCTCTGCTGGTCAGAAAAACTTCTTTCCATGTAATATTCCAGGCTGCATTCTTGATTCTTGCAAAAGGAAAGGAACAGGTGCTAAATATAACAGAAAGGCTCATTCAGAGAATGAGAAAAATGTCAAGGGGTTCAGAAGGCTTCTCTCATTCCATTTAGCTTGTAATGAAACCAAAGCAACTCAATTAAGTGCTCTCTTTACCTAGACAACAACACATAAATAGTTTAAATAGGAAATTTCATCTGAAGAAATTCATACAGTGTGCCCTGGTGGCCAAGAAGGTTCAACAGAATCCTGGCCTGCACCAGCAATAGTGTGGCCAGCAGGACCGAACAGTGCTTGTCCCTCTCTACTCAGTGCTGCTGAGGCCACACCCTGAGCACTGCTTTCAGTTCTGGGGCCCTCACTCCGAGCAGGACATTGAGGGGCTGGAGCAGGTCCAGGGGAACTGGTTAACAGGGCTGGAGAGGAGTGGCTGAGGGAGCTGGAGGTGTTTAATCTGGAGAAGAGGCTGAGGGGAGAGCTCATTGCCCTCTACAGCTGCCTAAAGGGAGGTTGGAGGCAGGTGGGGGTGATCTCTTCTCCCTAGTAACAAGTGATAGGAGGAGGGGAACCAGCCTCAAGTTGCACCAAGAGAGGTTTATTTTGGACATTATAAGAAACTTCTTCACTGAAAGGGTTCTCAAAGCCTGGCACAGGCTGTTCAGAGAAGTGGTTGAATTCCCATCCCTGGGAGTGCTTAAAAGAGGCAGAGGTGTGCTGAGGGACATGGTTTAGCCTCAGCCTTGGTAGAGTTCTCTAGTGGCTGGACTTGATGGACTTACAGGTCTTTTCCAGCCAAACCCATTCTATCATCCTGTGACTCTATCATCAGCCACATCAAATAATAACCTAATTCTCATCCCAGCTCACCTGGTAGTGCAATGTGTGTTTATACCTAATATTAAAACCAGTTGAAATTAGTAAGAGTCCAATCCAGCCCTGGATTGTGCATTTCCTCTAGACTGAAGAATTGAGCTGTTTACACCACATCCTTCTTTTTCACAACCAGAGCTAACCAACAGTGCTAGAGCTGTACAAGCTACAAGCCCAATTTTAAGAACAGCTATTTTCTTCCAAACATGGAGTGCATGACCGAGGCCACTGGTGTTATTTCTGTCTCCTTTTCACAGAATCACAGAATTACAGGGGTTGGAAGGGACCTTGAAAGCTCATCTAGTCCAGCCTCCTGTCAGGGCAGGAGCACCTAGAGCAGATCACACAGGAACACATCCTCACAGGGAAAAAAAATTTCCTCCTGTTTCCATGGAACTTCCTCTGCCTCACTTCCACCACTGCCCCTTGTGCTGGCATTGGGCATCACCCAGCAGAGCCTGGCTCCAGCCTCTGGGCACTCCCCCTGCACATCTTCATCACCAGCAATGAGGTCACCCTCAGGCTCCTCCTCTCCAAGCTCCAGAGCCCTCAGCTCCCTCAGACTCTCCTCCTAAGGAAGATCTTCCCCTGCCTTCCACATCTTTGTGGCTCTGTGCTGGACTCTTTCAAGCAGTTCCCTGAGGTCCTTCTTGAACTGAGGGGCCCAGAACTGGACACAATCTTCCAGATGTGGCCTCATCAGGGCAGAGCAGAGGGGGAGGAGAACCTCTCTCCACCTACTCACCACAGCCCTTCTAATCCCCCCCAGGATGCCATTGGCCTTCTTGGCCACCAGAGCACATTGCTGGCTCATGCTCAACCTCTCATCCACCAGGACCCCCAGGGCATTTTCCCCTTCCCTGCTCTCCAGCAGCTCACTCCCCAACCTGTACTGATCCATGAGGTTGTTTTGAGAAGAGCAGATCGAGTTTGCTTCGGTCAGACTTTGTTTCTTCCTTCTGTAGGCTTCCAGCAGGTGAATATAAAATACTGCAAAGCAATAGCTACTTTCACTTGTTTAACTTAAACATTAGCACTGTAATTTTCCCATTTAGATTTTCAATTCCCTTGTCAAACCAAGTTACCTTGATAGTTGCAACACTGCAAGGAAGAGTTTGACTCCCACCTCCTCGTGGTTATCATTCTACAGCAATTTAAAACAATCTCACAACAAAATAAGGATTCCTCATGTTTAGTGAAATAGATCTGGAGAAGCTGAGAGCTGGCTGCAAGCAAACCTCATGAAGTTCAATAAGGACAACGTCAGGGTCCTGCATCTGGGGAGGAATCACAGCAGGCACCAGGACAGGTTAGAGGCTGCCCTGCTGGAGAGCAGCTCCACAGAGAAAGACCTTGGAGTGCTGGTGGGCAGCAAGTTCTGCATGGGACAGCAATGTGCCCTGGTGGCCAAGAGAGCCAATGGCATCCTGGGGGGCAGCAAGCAAAGTGTGGCCAGCAGGGCTAGGGAGGTTCTGCTCACCCTCTGCTCTGCCCTGCTGAGACCACAGCTGCAATCCTGTGTCCAGTTCTGGGCTCCCCAGTTGAAGAGGGACAGAGACCTGCTGGAGAGAGTCCAAGGGGGAGCCAGGAGGATGCTTAGGGGACTTGAGCATCTCCCCTGGGAAGAGAGCCTGAGAGCCCTGGGGCTGTTTAGTGTGGAGAAGAGAAGGCTGAGAGGGGATCTGATCAATGTCTATCAATAGCTGAGGGCTGGGGGTCAAGTGGAGGGGGCCAGGCTCTTGTGGGTGGTGCACAGCAGTAAGCCAAGGAACAATGGAGACAAACTTGAACAGAGAAGATTTCAGCTCAACATAAGGTGTGAGGGTGAAAGCACCCTGGAGCAGGTTGCCCAGAGAGGTTGTGGAGTCTCCTTCTCTGGAGCCTTTCCAGCCCCACCTGGATGCATTTGTGTGCAGACTGCTCTGGGTGCTCCTTCTCTGGTGGGGGGGGTTGGACTGGATGATCTCTGGAGGTCCCTTCCAGCCTCTAAGTTTCTATGATTCAGTAATATTGTCATTTGTGTCTTCATGATCCTGTTGGGAAACATCTAGAACGTGTTGCTTGGCTTTATAGCTTGCCAAACATTGTGCATGCTGCAGAGATTATAATTTGCCAGCAGCAAATAGATTTTAGATGCTTACCCAGACTTCCACCCAAGCACAAAATTGAAGAGCATCCAACACATAGAGCTTATTTTTTCAGACTGCTCATCCAGTGTTTCACACAGAAGAGCTGCTCTAGCACCAGGCAAAAGAAAAGTTTCACACACAAAAAGGACAAAGATTAAAGTGTGACAGGAGAGAAGTCATGGTGCCCACCTGACTTATTCCAAGCAGAGAGGCATTTGGTGAGGGATTTAAACTGGTGAAGGTTCTACAGAGCAAGTCATAGGAGGAGCAGGTGAGGGAAATGAGATTGTTGTCTGGAGAAGAGGAAGCCGAGGGGAGACCTATTTGCTCTTTACCACTGCCAGAAAGAAGGTTGGTGTGAAGTGGGCATTGGTCTCTTCTCCCTAGTATGAGGTGATAGAATGAGGAGAAAGGGCTTGAAGTTGTGCTGGAGGAGGGTTAGGTTGGATATCAGGAAAAATTTCTTTCTTGAAACAGTGATCAGGCATTGGAACAGGCTGCCCAGGGAGGTGGTGGAGTCCCCGTCCCTGGAGGTGGTCAAGAAACCTGAGGACATGGCATTTTGGATATGGTTTGATGGCCATGGTGGTCTTTGGTTTATGGTTGGACTCAATGATGTTAGAGGTCCTTTCCAACCAAAATAAATCCATGGTTCTATCATGTGAGGAGAGACCAGAGTGATTTATTTCGCTGGAGTAACCTCTAGGTAGTACCCATTTGTTCCCTAGCCAGTGAATCCAAACTGCGGTCTGAAGATGCACATTATGTCAGAGGTTACAGACTGAATGCAGGGAAAGCCTGACCCATTCTTTTCATTCTCAGTCATGATCGTTACCAACCCCACTGCAAGCAGGACCCAATCAGCTCAATCTTTGTTAATGCAGAGTAGTCCATTTCTCTTCAACTGAACTGAAACACATCAATACAAACTGCTTCTGCTTCCCCTGTGTGGCTGGCTCACCTGTCAACTAAGAGTTCCTGCACAAAGCTCCTCATTATTCCATGCAATTCAGATGAGAATGCAATTCAAGAGGGACAGGAAGCTACTGGAGAGAGTCCAGCAGAGGGCCACGAAGATGCTGAGGGGTCTGGAACATCCCTCTGATGAGGAAGTGCTGACAGACCTGGGGCTTTCTAGTTTCGAGAGGAGCTGACTCAGAAAGGATCTTCTCAATGCTGATCAATACCTAAAGGGTGGAGAGCAAGAGGATGGGGCTGGGCTCCTTTCAGTGCTGCCCAGGGACAGGACAAAAGTGCAGCAGGTACAAACTGGAACACAGGAGGTTTCACTTGAACTTAAGGATAAACAACTTTGCTGTGAGAGTCCTGGAGCACTGGCCCAAGATGCCCAGAGAGGTTGTGGAGTCTCCTTCTCTGGAGACTTCCAACCCCCCCATACACTGTGATCCTGGGCAATCTGATCTGAGTGACTCTGCTTTAGCAGAGGTGTTGTGCTAGAAGATCTGCAGAGGTCCCTTCCAAACCCCACCTCTTTGTGAGTCTGTGAGAAGCATGGCAGTGAAATTGTACACAGGACTGCAGATGTGGCCTTAGCAGGGCAGAGGGGGAGGAGAACCTCCCTCAACCTGCTTGCCATACTCTTCTTAATGCGCCCCAAGGTGCCATTGACCTTCTTGGCCACAAGGACACATTGCTGGGAGGTAGAGTTTTGCTGATGTTATTCACCAGGAACCTTTTCAGAGTCTGCTCTGAAACTGCTGTAGGATTGTACAGATGAGCTCCTGCTCTGACCTGTTTTTGGGATGAATAACCTACCATAACCATTGGTGCCCTCCCTTCCAACATTTGAGCACTTAAGTAGACTGCTGGGTGTGTTTTTAACCTGGACAAATGTTTTATAACTCCTCTTTATCACACCTACCCCAGAAGCCGTGTTACTGTTTGTGCCATTGCAATATTGAAGCTATAAAAGACAAAGTCAGTACACCACTTTATGGGAGTACATTGAGAATGAGGAACCCTGACATTTGTGTCCTCTTTTGGATAGAATGGGCTCAGACAAAGCATCCTGATTTATATTGCTGTTCCTGGAAGCAGTGTTTGGCTCAGCACTCCTGGACAGCACTAACTTGAAGCGTGAGAGTGGTGTGTGTGCCATCAGCAATGGCTACAGCCTCAGCAGACAAATTCAAACCTGGAAAGTTAAATGGCTAGGAGAAAACTAGCATGCAGAGCAAAATGCTCCACTTCCATTCTATTTCTCATTCTTACATCTTTCAGCAGGGAAATATAAGCCTACAGAGGTTGAATATGAACACCATCTTCATGGAAACTCACAGAAGGAAATCCCAGAGATGCAGGACAATATTGGAGGCTAAATTCCATGTCACATCCTGTTCCAAGTGCTGTGAACATAATACAATTGTCACTATTTCCTTGGTCCTAGCCACAGACTGAAGTGACAAAATTAACAGGTCACAATCCCCAAGCAAGTCCCAAGCAAGCAATACAGGGACTGAACTACACAGGTCAGTGATAGAATCACAGATTGGCAGCCTGGAAGGGACCCCAAGGATCACCTGCTCCAATCTTTCTAGGTATTACTCTAGCTGAAATGAGCTGGCCCAGCACCCTCTCAAGCTGAGTCTTAAAACTGCCTAATGGAGGGGACTCCACTCTTGCCCTTGGGAGATGATTTCAATGTCTGACTGTTCTCATGGGACACATTTTCTTCTGGAGTCCAATCAGAATCTCCCCAGCAGTCACTTATCCCCACCACCCTTTGTCTTCTCCATGGAACTGATTGGAAAAAGGGGGTCTCCATCCCCCTGGTAGCCACTCTTTTTGTCCTGGTCCATGGTAATAAAGTCTCCCCTACACCTTCTCTTCTCCAGGCTGAACATCCCCCCAGCTCTCTGAGCCTCTCCTCACATGGTGGGGCTGCCAGGCCTCTGATATCTCTCCTGGCCCTTCTCTGGACACTTTCCAGTGCAAAACTGCATACAGAGCTCCAGGTGTGGTCTGACCAGTGCTGAGCAGAGTGGGACAATGACTCCTTTGTCTCTGCTGGTGATGGCCTTGCTGATCCAACTCAGCATCCTGCTGGCTTTCTTTCCCGCTCACTGTTCACTCATGCTGAGCTTCTCATCCACCAAGACCCTCAGGTGCCTTTCCACAAAGCTGCTCTTCAGCCAGGTGGATCTCAGTCTGAGATACCCACCTGGGTTAGGTGTTCCCAGGTGCCAGACCCTACACTTTTCCTGTTGAACTTCATAAGTTTCTTGCTAGTTTGCTCTTTTAGCCTGAACAGGTCTTCCTGGAGGGTTGCTTTCCCTTCTAGTGTGTCACGTGCAAAATCCATAAGGGTGGGTTTGATGCCAACATCCAGATCACTCATGAAGATATGAAACAGAGCAGGAAGACTGCCTTGAGATCATCACTACAATGCAATCCCAACGTTTTGGGTTCAGTGGGATATTTTCTTGAGAGCTCTGAGGTCTACATAGCTGAGTCACAGTTTCTGGTAGGTAACTTACCACCATGAGATTTAGTGCTCAGCCACAAGCAGCAAGGATAAAAGATTTGTAATTTGCAAATACATAGATAGCTCTTGCAATGGATGCAGGAAGCAGAAGCAACAACAGCAATGACATCATCACCAAGACTTATTGCATTCCATGTAGTGCTGGCCCTGAGGGTGGTTGGTTATCAGTGAGGTTTGCTCCAGACTCCCTCATTCTCAGTCTCTTGACAATTAGATAACAAGCTCCAGTTGATGCCTCTTGTTTCAGCAGTTACCCCAAAGCCCCATCTGCCAAAATGCTGGTTGGTTATCATTTTTGTGGAGCACACCTGCAGGGGTGATTTAAAAAACCAACCAACCCACCAACCCAAAACAAACCTCCAACTAAACCAAAATATTCACATGATGGTCTGAGGCAGCTGGGATCCTTATTACTGTGGAGCATGGACATTTCCTTCTGTTCCCCTTTAGTCTTTCATGCCACATGTCAGATAAATACCATCAGTGACAGGATGCATTTTTTCTTTCCCTGAATGATGTGGCTCATCCTCATACTTCATCAAATGGCCCATGCACAAATATCAACAGCTTTCTCATTCTTCCATTTGTAAAGCATTGTTCAGCCAGGAAACACTCAGGTCTCATTTACTGATAGAATGTGTGCAATAATCATAACCAGGGAAAGGTCAAAGTAGTCCCTTGGTGCTCCACACAGCATAAAGAACATAAGAGAGCACCTGCTGGAGTGGGCTGGTGATGTCTGGTTGATCTTTGAGAGTCCACAAAAGAAGTTAATGGCAATCAGGATGGATGGGGTTTTTCGCTCAAAGCAGAAATAGCAGGCTGTGTTTGAGACAATGAACATAATGAATTCTTTTTAGTCCAACTAATGCGACTAATATTCATAGAATGCATTGGGTCGGAAGGGACCTTTAAAGGTCATCTAGTCCAACGACCATAAAGCAAGTGGGGACATCCCCAACAAAATCAGACTGCTCAGGGACCCATCAGCTTTGCCCTTGAATGTCTCCAGGGATGGGGTGTCCATCACTTCCCTGGGCAACCTATTCCAGCGTTCTACCACCCTCATAGCAAAGAACTTCTTCCTAAGGCCCATTCAGTGAACCCAGCCTTGCAAGGACTGATGGAGCGCTGCCATCAGTGAGCTGTCATGCCTCTTGCTGCAGCTTAAGGATTAACTGGGATGCCCTAGATGGGGTGGAGGCTGCCCAGAGGGAGGCTGTGGCTATTGCAAGGTCTTGCCCCATTCCCCTTTCTGCACTATTGCTCTCTAAGGAGCACACCTTCAGCTCAGCTCCCTCTGGGCTCTGGCCATGCTGGCCCTGGGCTGCTGCCGTGTGGGAGGGAGGACTGGCTGGGGGGAATCTATTTTGTGCTGTGTAGCCAGGCTGACCTGGGGGCCTAGGGCATTGCCAGTTTTGACTGCATATATCCCTGTGGCAGCTGGAGGTTGTGCCTTTAAAATTTTTCACAACTCTTGAACAGAAAGCGGTAAAATGTAAATAAATCACTGCTGGGTGTAAAAAGGAAAATAATGAGAGTTCTAAACAATCCATTGGAGAGTTACCTGCCATAAGAATTAGTTTGGTAAATAATTTCTCTCTTTTCTCACCTCTTCATTCTGGGAGATGCTAACTTGGTGCTTCTGCTGCCTTCTGCCTGACCTTGGCTGCATTGTTTTGGCTAAGTCTAACAAAATACCTCTCTGCTCCTTTCTCTTGTCCCTTTTGTGTACAAGGGAGTAAGGAGGGGGAAGGGAGAGAGAAGCTCTTAGCTCCCTTGGTCCTTGTGCTGTTCATTAGTTGTAAATACCTGTATATAGTGTAAATATTTTATACCTATTCATTGCATTTCATTGTAGACTATAGTTTTGCTTGTCAATACAGCTTCATTTGCTTGCAACTGAGCTGGTCTGGCAAATTTAATGTTGGATGGGAATTTTCAACCCACCACATTACAATCCGTTTCCCTTGAGGTCTTCTGTACTTTATCTACTTCTGTGAATATTATTTCCATTTAACTTCCAATTCTGTATGAGTGTCTTCATTTACTCCTTTGGGTTAAATTCTACATTCTGTCCTGAGCTGGAAAGGCTTAACCCAGGACACCTATTTACAAAAAGGAATGAGTATACTGCATCTCCAGCTGCCCTGTCCTATATCTGTGAATACATTCACAGGATCACAGGCTCACAGGATATTAGGGGTGGGAAGGGAACTCTGGAAATATTCCAGTCCAAACCCCCTGCCCAAGCAGGACCAGAGAATCCAGCACAGGTCACACAGGAACACATCCAGACAGGGCTGCAAAGACTCCAGAGAAGGAGACTCCACAACCTCTCTGGGCAGCCTGCTCCAGGGCTCTGGGACCCTCACAGTGAAGTTCTGCCTCATGTTGAGGTAGAACCTCCTGTGCTGCAGTTTCCATCCATTGTCCCTTGGCCTATGGCAGGTTGCAGCTGAGCAGAGCCTGTCCCCTCCCTCTTGACATTCAGCCCTCAGCTATTGATAGACATTGATCAGATCCCCTCTCAGTCTTCTGCTCTGCAGACTGAACAGCCCCAGGGCTTTCAGCCTCTCCTCACCAGGCAGTGCTGCAGTCCCTTCAGCATCCTTGGAGCCCTCCCCTGAACTCTCTCCAGCAGATCCTTGTCCCTCTTGAACCGGGGAGCCCAGAACTGGCTGCAGTATTCCAGGTGTGGTCTTACTAGGGCAGAGTGGATGGGGAGGAGAACCCTGTTTGCTATGCATATTGAAACAGATTTATGCAAACACTGCAAAGTATTTGTAAGGGTAAGAGAAATTTAGTGTATTCAATTATCTCAGACTCATGATGACTATTTGCTCCAGAAAACTAGCTCCAGTCATTATGCACATTGAAGTGCCAACACATCTTCTGCTACAGGTTTGGTGGACTCACTGTTTAACATTTCACATGCCAAAATGTTGGACTGATCTCTCCTACAAACAAACTTCAGCAGAAGAATTTTCTCTAGAAATTATGTATGTATATATATATATGAATGCATTCTAAATTGAAGGAATTTTGTTTGTAGAAAAATTTCGTGTAGGAACAAAGAGTTGAAAGTAAAAAATTCACATATTTATTAATGATTGCTTCCTGAGTTCAACACCTACTGACAGATCTCTTGCAGTGAGTTCTAGATATCCATAGATGGCAGGACTCAAGGCAAGCAGATGCACCCTGCTATCTCAAATGTCTCTTCCAACCTCAAATGTTTGATGATTCTCTGAAAAATCAGATTTTCCCCATGCAGATGTTGATATTCTTTGGTTGTTGTATCAGTCTATAAATTCAGACTCAGTTTGGAGGGAGGTGACCATCCCCCTGTGCTCAGCACTGGGGAGGCCACACCTCGAGTGCTGTGTTCAGCTCTGGGCCCTCACTGCAGGAAGGACATTGAGGAGCTGGACCCTGTCCAGAGAAGGGCAACGAGGCTGGAGAAGGGCCTGGAGCCCCTGGGCTAGAGGAGGGGCTGAGGGAGCTGGGGGTGTTGAGGCTGGAGAAGAGGAGGCTGAAGGAGACCTCACTGCTCTCTGCAGCTCCCTGAAGGGAGGTTGGAGTGAGGAGGGGGCAGCCTCTGCTCCTTGGTGGCAAGAGACAGGAGCAGAGGAAATGGTTGCAAGGTGCAGCAGGGGAGGTTCAGGCTGGATGCTAGGAACTATTTCTTGCCAGAGAGGCTTCTCAGACATTGGAATATTCTGCCCAAGGCAGTGCTGGAGTCCCCATCCCTGGAGGTGTTCCAGCATATGTGGAGCTGGAGCTTAGGGACATGGTTTAGGATTGACCCTGAAGTGGGTCGAGGTTTGGACTGGATATCTTGGAGGATATCTCCTCATAAAGGGATGGGGAATTTCACAGAATCACAGAATTGTCAGAGTTGAAAGAGACCTCAAGGATCATCCGGTTCCAACCCCCCTGCCATGGCCAGGGACACCTCACACTACAGCAGGTTGCTCACAGCCACATCCAGCCTGGCTGCAAAAACCTCCAGGCATGAGGCTTCCACCACCTCCCTGAGCAACCTGTGCCAGTGTCTCACCACCCTCATGGGGAAGAATTTCTTCCTAACATCCAATCTGAATCTCCCCACTTCTAGTTTTGCTCCATTCCCCCCAGTCCTATCACTCCCTGACACCCTCAAAAGTAGGGACTTTTTGCTTTCTTGTAGCCCCCTTCAGATACTGGGAGGCCACAAGAAGGTCTCCTCAGAACCTTCTCCTCTCCAGACTGTACAACCCCAACTCTCTCAGTCTGTCTCCAGAGCAGAGCAGCTCCATCCCTCTGCTAATCTTCATGGCCACAAGGATAATTTCAAAGCCCAAGGATCTTAAACACCCATGGAATCCACATTCTGGCAGTCTTCCCTGCAGGCAGCAGAGCTCCCCATGCAGCCATGCATGCACGCAGAGTCTCATTGCTGCCTGAACATGGCTCCTCTCTTCCCAGAGAAAGAGAGGGGATTGTACTCTCTGGGGACAGAGTGACAGACATGGCCTTTAAAGAGCTGTTTACCATTGAAAAAAGTGAAGTGCAGGTACTGATTGCAATTACTCTGGTGTAAATTTGAAGTAACTTGCTGGAAATTCAGATCTGGATACGTCCTGAAGCTCACAAAATGAAGCCAGTATCCAGGGAAATTATTTCATTGGCAATGACAGCCTGAAAATAGGGAGCAATTGTAATGGTATTGGATTCCTTTGTTTGGGCCTTTCCTTTCCTTTTTCCTTTCCTTTCCTTTCCTTTCCTTTCCTTTCCTTTCCTTTCCTTTCCTTTCCTTTCCTTTCCTTTCCTTGCCTTTCCTTGCCTTTCCTTGCCTTTCCTTGCCTTTCCTTGCCTTTCCTTGCCTTTCCTTGCCTTTCCTTGCCTTTCCTTGCCTTTCCTTTCCTTGCCTTGCCTTGCCTTGCCTTGCCTTGCCTTTCCTTTCCTTTCCTTTCCTTTCCTTTCCTTTCCTTTCCTTTCCTTTCCTTTCCTTTCCTTTCCTTTCCTTTCCTTTCCTTTCCTTTCCTTTCCTTTCCTTTCCTTTCCTTTCCTTCTTTTTTGACAGAACCAACTTGAAGTTGTTTCAGCTTTTTGAAATAGAGCATAATAATTAAATTCATAGGAGCTGGCTGAGATTGGGCATCCAGCTCACAGGTGGAAAGAACATCTGACTAAATCCCTTTCAGTGGGGGGAAGCTGTCAGTGCATGCACCTGGCTGTTTGCTGGAGTCGTTTCCATCTGCCAACAGCATTGCTGCAAAATGATGGGGAAAAAATAGACAAGGAACAAGGCTGGCTGGAGCTTGAACTGAAAGAGCATCTTGCCTGACTCTGGGAAAACCTAGGGCTGGCACTGGAAGGCATAGTGCCTTCCCACCTGCAAAAGAGGGTGAAAGGAAGATCTGGGGGGGGGCTTTAGCTGTTTTTCTTGTGTTTTTCCTAGTATTTGTCTTTCTTCAGCCCTGAGGACCATATTGTTGGACAAGGGCCCTATTCTTTAGGGATTTAAAAAATGGTAACAGAAATCTGGGTCTGGTGCCAAGGAGGCAACATACAGTGGTTTGCAAACATTTGCAGAAGATGTCAGGCTCTTGTTAACAGTCAGAGAATCATAGAATTGTTTTAGTTGGAAAAGCCCTTTAAGATCATTGAGTCCAACCGTTCTCTAGCTAAGGCTGGTGCTAAACCACATCCCGCAGCACCACATCTCTGCCTCTCTTCAATGCTTCCAGGGATGGGGATTCAACCATCTCCCAGGGGAGCCTGTTCAAGTCTTTGAGAACCCTTCCAGTGAAAAATTGTCTTTTAATGTCCAACCTATACCTCCCATGGTGCAATCTGAGGCTGTTTTCTCTCATCCTGTCACCAACACCCCCCTTGTTCCAACCAGCTTTCAGGGAGTTGAAGGAAGCAAGAAGGTCTCCCATCAGCCTCCTCTTCTCTAGTTCCCTCAGCTGCTCCTCACCAGCCCTGTTCTCCAGATCCCTCACCAGCTGCGTTGCCCTTCTCTGGACCTGCTCTGGCATCTCAATGTTCTTCTTGAAGCAAGGGGCCCAAAACTGAACCCAGTGCTCAAGATGTGGCCTTACCACATTTGGGAGCTGACAAGTTTTAGCAGTCAGGAAGAGTTCACACCTGAGACATGTCACTTGTGAGTCAGTGTTCAGGACTACCAGGAGCTGCTGGCCTTACTGAGAACGTGCAGAGTGTAAGTCCTAAGTGCTCACAAGCTTCAGGTGTGCAATGAGGAGTGATGGAGCAGACAATGCAGGCAGGGCCACAGGTTCTTCCCCCTGCAGAGCTGCACTGTTTGCTACAATCACTTCTTCTCCTCATCTCCTTTATTGTTCTTTCCTACTCAAAAATTACAACAGAAAGAGATTATAACCCAAAGCAAGTGTAAAGAACAACTGGACCCTCTGGGCTTGAGCCATATTGGATTTTCTAAATACCTCAGGGAATATTTAGGGGCTTAGAGTGGCCAGCATGGCTCATTGCCACCCGGGGAGGTTTCTGTACAGGGGGCAGGCAGGGCAGATTCTTGGCTACTGTCCTGTTGGGTGATTTTTCATGCTCCATGTATTTCTGACTCCTCAACTAGGCTGTTGCCAGCCAAAAGCAGCCACTGCACCAAGTCCCTTGGTCTCTTTGCCAAAGTCATCATTGGCAAGAGGTGAATCCAGCTCTGAGCCCATAAACTAAAGCAAACTCTTATAACTTAGACAAATTTGCTGACACGTCTGCCAGACCTCTCCAAACCCTGCCTTGCATGTTTCATATTTCATCTCACTCAGCCTCTTTCTTTCATATCACAACTCTCTGCACGTGGAGGGCATTTATTTGTCACTGATAAGAGGACGTCTCAGAGAAGGTTTTTTATCATAGAAACATGGAATCATAGAATCAGTCAGGGTTGGAAGGGACCACAAGGATCATCCAGTTCCAACCCCCCTGCCATGGGCAGGGACACCTCACACTACAGCAGGCTGGCCAGAGCCTCATCCAACCTGGCCTTAAACACCTCCAGGGATGGGGCCTCAACCACCTCCCTGGACAACCCATTCCAGGCTCTCACCACTCTCATGGGCAACAACTTCTTCCTTATATCCAGTCTGAATCTCCCCACTTCCAGCTTTATTCCATTCCCCCCAGTCCTATCACTACCTGAGATCCTAAAAAGTCTCTCCCCAGCTTTCTTGGAGCCCCCTTCAGATGCTGGAAGGCCACAGGAAGGTCACCGTGGAGCCTTCAGCAGACTGAACAGTCCCAACTCTCTCAGTCTCTCCTCATAGCAGAGCAGCTCCAGCCCTCTGATCATCCTCATGGCCCTTCTCTGGACACCTTCCAGCATGTCCAGATCCCTCTTGTAACAGAGGCTCCAGAACTGGATGCAGTACTCCAGGTGTGGTCTCACCAGAGCAGAGCAGAGGGGGAGAATCCCCTCCCTTGACCTGCTGGCCACACTTCTCTTGCTGCAGCCCAGGCTCTGCTTGGCTCTCTGTGCTGCAAGTGCTCACTGCTGGCTCCTGTTGAGCTTCTCCTCCCCCAGCACCCCCAAGTACCTCTCCTCAAGGCTGCTCTCCAGCCAGTCCCTGCCCAGCCTGGATTTGTGCTTGGGATTGCGCTGACCCAGCTGCAGGACCCTGCACTTGGTCTTGTTGAACCTCATGAGGTTGGCTTGTGCCCACCTCTCCAGCCTGTCCAGGTCCCTCTGGATGGATCCCTTCCCTCCAGCCTGTCTGCTGTACCACACAGTTTGGTGTCATCAGCAAGTTTGCTGTGGGTGCCTCAATGCCGCTGTCATCATTCTTCCCAACACTCTCCTCAAAGAAGAGAGAGGGAGCCCTCCAGCTTCTTTCATACAAGGGGAAGAGGACACTGTTTTACTCCTCCACAAGTGCAATTATTTTGCACAGATGCCCTTTGCCCTCTGGTGAGGTATCAAGTCCACTTCCTTTCTTTATTGCTGACCATTTCTCTTCTGGAGAGGAAGGGCCCTGCAGTTCAGGAAGGACCTCAGGGACATGCTTGAAAGAGTCCAGCACAGAGCCACAAAAATGATGAAGGCAGTGGAAGATCTTCCTTAAGAAGAGAGCCTGAGGGAGCTGAGGGCTCTGTAGCTTGGAGAGGAGGAGCCTGAGGGTGACCTCATTGCTGGTGATGAAGTTGTGCAGGGGGAGTGCCCAGAGGCTGGAGCCAGGCTCTGCTGGGTGATGCCCAATGCCAGCACAAGGGGCAGCGGTGGAAGTTGAGGCATAGGAAGTTCCATGGAAACAGGAGGAAGAAGTTTCCCCTGTGAAGGTGACAGAAGCCTGGAAGAGGCTGCCCAGGGGGTTGTGGAGTCTCCCTCTCTGGACATATCTGCCTGGCTGTGTTCCTGTGTGATCTGCTCTAGGTGCTCCTGCTCTGGCAGGGAGGGGTTGGACTGGATGAGCTTTCAAGGTCCCTTCCAACCTCTGGCATTCTGTGATGTTGTGATTCTGTGAAGGTATTTTGCATTTCTTTTACAGAAAAGGAAGAGAAGAAAGGGAGGAGGCCCAAGCTACTGAAAGCTACTGTAAGCTACTGTATGTAGTAACCATTTTCTCTCCTTTCTATTCCCTCCCCTAAAAAACATTGCAGGACTTGGTTGCCAACCTGAAAATCCTCTACTTTTTGGTAGAAAAGTAGACTACATCCAGGTATATCCTGCTTTGAGCAGCACTGGGAACTGGAGAGCAAAAGTGCTCCTAAACTTCATTAAAAATAGCAATAAAGAAGATATTTCTAGCGACATCAGCTGTAAGTCCCTGCAGAAGGTAGTGGTAGTTGAAATTCATATGAATGGAATTCATTTCATAGACAGTTTCTACCCTGACATTCTATCCAGGGTAAAAGCAACTCCTTGGAGAAGTACAGAGTAACTGGTTTTGAGCAGCAAGAGGTAACTGTGGTTTCATTATATTCTCCAGCTTTGACCTGAGTAATTCACAAATGAACTCTCCATCAAAATGCACTCCTGGAAAGACATGGCCCTGTTTCAGCTTCCTTGATTTCCTCTGTTCCACCCCACTCTCTCCTGTTTGTTTAATGGATACCATGAGTAAGGATGTGAAAAACAATTTTCCCTCTTGCACAAAGCAAAAAGCAACTTGGGCATGTCACAGTCTTCAAACACCTCTTCATGGACCATGTAATGGATTGGCAGATGTGAAGGTGAATGGCTTTTAACATTGGCATTTCTGTTTCTGTTCCTCTGACCTGTGGTTGTGTGGGGTGTACATAAAGGCAGAATGATGCAATGGATGAAGTTATGGAGTAAAGCCTGGGACATTACTGCAGAAATACATTTCAGGCAGGTCTGACTGGTGAACTGTGTCTGAAGCCTTAGGTGGTTATAGAAGCTGGAGCTGTGAAGTATGGAAAGGTATCATTCGGGTGCTGGACATTGTCTGCCCCTGGTGGATGACTTGCATGAGGGGATTGAGTCTACCCTTAGTGCATTGGCAGATGACACCAAGCTGGGGACAGTGTGGATTTGCTGGGAGGGAAGAAAACTGTTCAGAGAGCCCTGGCCAGGCGGGGCTGATGGGCTGAGGCCAAAGGGATGAGGTTTAACAAGGCCAGGTTCAGGCCACAACAACTCCATGCAGGCTACAGACTGGGGGTGAGTGGCTGGAGAGCAGCCTGGCAGAGAGGGAGCTGGCAGTGCTGGGTGACAGCAGCTGGACAGGAGCCAGCAGTGTGCCCAGGGGACACAGAAGGCCAAGGGCATCCTGGCTTGGATCAGGAATGGTGTGGCCAGCAGAAGCAGGGATGAAATTCTGCCCTGTGCTGGGCACTGCTGAGGCCTCACCTCCAGCACTGTCTGCAGCTCTGGGACCTCACTGCAAGAGAGATCTTGAGGTGCTGGAGCAGGGCCAGAGGAGAGCAACCAGCCTGGGGAAGGGACTGGAGGGAAAGGCTGCTGAGGAGAGGCTGAGGGAGCTGGGGGTGTTCAGCCTGCAGAAGAGGAGGCTCAGGGGGGACCTTAGCATCTCTACAGCTACCTGAAGGGAAGCTGCAGTCAGGTGGGGGTCAGGCTCTGCTCCCAGGCACCTTGTGACAGGACAAGAGGGCATGGCCTGAAGCTGTGCCAGGGGAGGGTTAGGTTGGATGTTAGGAAGCACTTCCTGATGGAAAGGGCAAGCAGACACTGGGATGGAGTGCCCAGGGAGGTGGTGGAGTCACCACCCCTGGAGATGTTTAAGGCAAGATTGGACATGGCACTTGGTGCCATGGTCTGGTGTAGGTGGTGGTGTTAGGTCCTAGTCTGGAACTGATGATCTGAGAGGTCTGTTCCAGCCTCCATAACTCAATAAGATTTCTGTGATTCTGATTCTGTGTGATTTTGCCATGAGAACCAATGCTGTAATATCTTTCATATCAACCCCAACAGGACCCTTCAACTTCCAATCATATTCTCCCTTGGTGAGGAGAGCACTTTCTTTTCCCTTTTTGCATTTTCCTTCTGCTTTGCTTTACCTTAAAAATAATGATAATAAAAAAAAATAAAAGGCAAATGAAAAGAAAATAAGCAATATGTTTTCCTGCAAAGATGACTTTTTCTTTTGCAAGTGTTCATCTGTTCCAGCTGCTTATTCCTCACTCAGTCATAATCCCCTGTTTGCCACAACACAATTAGCAGTGGAGAAGTCTGGGGTTCACATTCAGAGAATTATGAGTTTCAGAGAGGGAAAGGCAGCAGGAGTGACTGAAGTATGCCACATAAATCCTGCCTTCATGCAAATATCTTTAGCAATAAAAGCAAAGTTTCACACACAGGGAAAGGAAAACACATTTGCAACATTCTCTAAGACATTCAGTGAGTAGAAAAGTCCAGATCCCATGGAAAGTTAGACCCAGAAGTCTCTTTAGGTTTCTGCAGAAGGTGTAGGCAAAATATTTTTAAAGTCATAAAAAAATTCTCAAACTTCTGACAAGACACAGTGAACTTCAGCAGGCAGAGTATGGCAGAGAAGCAGCCAGGCACAACCTCAGGTGCTCTCCTGATGTCTATTGGCACAACTGAAATAAATAAATAATAAAGCAGGTGCTCAATGGATGTAAGACAAAACTATAAATTCTATTGATCTTTGGTAAATGCTGATGAGTTGCAAAAAGGTGTTTGCCTCCAAATCAGAAATATATTTGTCAGAGCAGACTAAGAGTTTGGAATAAGAACAAGCAGGCATTCTGGTCCTCCTAAGGTTTATTTTGGTTCTTGCAAGCAGTCTTCAAACCAAAGACATGGAGGTGCTGGGACATGTCCAGAGAAGGGCAAGGAAGCTGGTGAAAGGTCTGGAGAACAGGGCTGGTGAGGAGCAGCTGAGAGAACTGGGGGTGTTTAGTGTGGAGAAGAGGAGGCTCAGGGGAGACCTTTTCACTCTCTGCACCTCCCTGAAAGGAGATTGCAGTGAGGTGGGGGTTGGGCTCTTCTCCCTAACATCAGGTCATAGAATGAGAGGAAATGGCCTGAAGTTGCACCAGGGGAGGTTTAGGTTTGAGATTAGGAAAAATTTCTTTGTTTCAAGGGTGGTCAGGGGATTGGAACAGGCTGCCCAGGGAGGTGGTGGGGTCACCATCCCTGGAGGTGTTTGAGGAATGTGTGGCCATGGCACCTGGGGAGGTGGTTTAGTGACCATAGTGGTCATAGGTTGATGTTGGACTGGATGATTTTAGAGGTCTTTTCCAACTGAAACAATTCTATGATTCTATACTTGTACTGCTCCTTGAATGATTGAGAACTTCAGGGACCAAATCAGACAATCACCAAATCACAGAATTAACCAGGTTGGAAAAGACCTTTAGATCATCAAGCCCAACCTATCACCCAACACCATCCAATCAGCTAACCCATGGCACTGCATGCCTCATCCACACTGTTTTTAAACACTTCCACTTGGAGCTCTGTGTCCAGTTCTGGAGCCTCTATTACAGGAGAAATCTGGAAGTGCTGGAAGGTGTCCTGAGAAGGGCCATGAGGATGAGCAGGGACCTCTGCTCCTCCGCTCTGGAGACAGACTGAGAGAGTTGGGGTTGTGCAGTCTGGAGAGGAGAAGGCTCCAAGGAGACCTTCTTGTGGCCTTCCAGTATCTGAAGGGGGCTTCAAGAAAGCTGGGAGGGACTTTTGAGGGTGTCAGGGAGTGATATGACTGGGGGGGAATGGATCCAAGCTAGAGGAGGGGAGATTCAGATTAGACATCAAGAAGAAATTCATCCCCATGAGGGTGGTGAGACACTGGCACAGGTTGCCCATGGAGGTGGTGGAAGCCTCATGCCTGGAGGTTTTTGCAGCCAGGCTGGATGTGGCTGTGAGCAACCTGCTGTAGTGTGAGGTGTCCCTGCCCATGGCAGGAGGGTTGGAACTGGATGATCTTTGTGGTCTCTTCCAACCCTGACAATTCTGTGATTTTATGATAATAAGCATTAAGAATGAGCTTCATCCAATCATCCATTTCATTCCTTTGCAAATCCAAGAGATAAGGCAGTAAGGCATTGTGCTTTCTGCACCTTAGAAGGGCAACTGACTCAAATTAGCTATTTAAATGTCTCAGAGTGAAGAAGACATCCCAACAGCAAAATTTCTTGTGATTGCAGGTTAGGTAATTACATGGTTTAGATCCAAAATGAGACTGCATTTCAAAACTACTTTAATGTCATATTTCAATCGCTAAATACCTCCAAATATCTCGTGGTCCACCACCTTGAGCTGGTATTTAGAGCATGGTGGGGGTTGGAATGGTCCTCTGAAGAGCTTTGGTCCAACCCCCCTACTAGAGCAGGATCACACAGAGTAAACCACACAGGAATACATCCAGGAAGGCTTTGAGTGCCGTCAGAAATCGGGACTCCACCAGCTCTCTAGGCAGCCTCTTCTAGTGCTCCGCCCCTGACAAAGAGTTTCTTTTTTCCTCATCACTGCAGAAATGTTTATGTGGCCTTTACAAAGAAGAAATTAATTTGTTTGTAGTTACATCTCACATTCCATGAAAGAAGGTAGCCTGGAGGAGGAAGAACCAAGAGTTTCAGTTCATACCCAGACTTTGTGCCACAAAAGTTACTCCAGATGCCATCCAGAGGCCTTGACAGGCTAGAGAGGTCATCCTGTGTGAACCCCATGAGATTCAGTAAGGCTTAGGGCAAGATCCTGCATTGGGTCAGTGCAATCCTAAACATGGACACAGGCTGGATGGACTGAGAGCAGTACTGTGGAGAAGGACTTGGTGGATGAAAACCTGAATATGAGCCAGCAATGTGTTCTCACAGCCCAGAAAGCCATATTCTGGGCTGCACTGGCCAGCAGGACCACTCTTAGGTGGTTCCACCTGGAGTCCTGAGTTCAACTCTGGGGTCCTCAACATAAGAAAGACATGGGCCTGCTCAGGTGAGTCCAGAGGAGGCTACAAAGATGAACAAGGGACTGGAGCTCCTTCACTGTGAGGACAGGTTGAGAGAGTCAGGACTGTTCAGCCTGGAGAAGAGAAGGCTCTGGGGAGACCTTACAGTGGCCTTCAAGTACTGAAAGGGGGTCTGGAGGCAAGATGAGGAGAGACTCTTTAACAGGAAGTGCTAGAAGAAGGGTTAACAGTTTTAAACTGAGTGAGGGTAGATTTAGGTTAGATATCAGGAAGAAATTCTTCATTGTGAGGGTGGTGAGACACTGGAACAGGTGGCCCAGGGAAGTTGTGGATACCTCCTCCCTGGAAGTATACAAGACCAGGTTAAATGGTCTAATGGAAGGTGAACCTGTCCATGGCAGGGGAGTTGGAAGTAGATGATCTTTGAGGTCCTGACCTTCTTCTTACCATCACTTCTCTACTCATTAACAGCCCTGAACTTCCCAAGGTAATCTGAGAAAGTAAAAATCATCCTTACAACTGCTCTTAGGTTAATTTAGTACGAATGGAGAGACCCACTGTCAAAAGCACCAAATTATTGCCAAATCAGCCAGCACCAAGGAACCATAAAATGGTTTTGACTGGAGAGACCTGTGGAGGTCACCTCCAACTGCCTCCTAAGAGCAAGGCCAACTTAGATCAAGCTGCCAAAGGCCTTGGTGTCAGTAAATTGGATCTGGTGAATTATAAGAAGGGTTGGAGAAGGTTTGCTTACCCTATTTAGTTTCCTGACTATCCAGTAAAAGAGAGATCAAGGGCTACTGTGGTAAGTTTCCTCCAGCTTAAGTTCAAGATGCAGCAGAAGATAAAAATGGAAGAGCTTTATAACCTGTCATCATAACTATGACCATGTCTCCCAGATTATATCTCCTGCAAAACTTATCTCTCCAGTTCAGTTTAGGGCCATCAGTGAAACAAGCAAGCAGAGTCTCTGTTAGGATAAATCACCTCTATGCCCTGTTCAGGGACAGCTGCAGTTGCATCTTCTTTGGTTACCTAGAAGAGCGCACTCTGTTCATGAGCATTTTAGTGAGAGGCAAGGGGATGGTTTTGAAACAAGCCTGGTGGAGCCCAAGCCCAGAACAGCTTCAGAGCACAGGAGCTGCTTTTCCTTGGGGTGAAACTAAACTGTGTGCAGGCAGTAGTTACCTGCTTACTCCAGTACTTAATCCATGTTCAGTCCCTGGGACCAGAGGAAAGCTGATCCAAAGCAGCCCTCCTTCTCCCTCATAACACATCCGATTTTCCTTAATAACACTCTACAGATCTTCCTTTTTGCCATACCCCTTGCTAACAGCCACAGACAGCAAAGTCACTAATGGTCTCCTGCTCTTGGGGAACTTCATTCTTCTGAACTGACTCCAGAAATATTTGATTATGTTCAAATATCAGTATTAGCATGGAACGTTTCAGCAAGTACTATGGAAATGCCCTTGATTAGTATGCAAAGCATGACAAGAGCAGCCTGGAGGAGCCTGGGGTGTCAGGTGGTGACAAACTCCCCAGGAGCCAGCAATGGTACCTGGCAGCCCAGCAGGGAGCTGTGTGCTGAGCTGCATCCAGAGCAGGGAGAGCAGCAGCACAGGGAAGGGATTCTGCCCCTCTGCCATGCTCTGCTCAGACCCCACCTGCAGCACTGCCTCCAGTTCTGGGGCCCCCAGCACAAGGTCATGGAACTGCTGGAGCAGGTCCAGAGGAGGCCACAAAGATGGTCAGAGGGCTGGAGAACCTCCCCTGTGGGGACAGGCTGAGGCAGTTGGGGCTGTTCAGCCTGGAGAAGTCTCCAGGGAGACCTTAGAGCAGCCTTCCAGTACCTGAAGGGGCTCCAACAGAGGTGGGGAGGGACTTTGGACAAGGATATGTAGTGACAGGAGGAGGGGAAATGGATTTCAAGTGGAAGACTTAGACTGGATATTAGGAAGAAATTCTTTCCAGTGAGGGTGGTGAGACACTGGAACAGTTTGCCCAGGGAGGCTGTGGATGACCCCTCCTTAGAGGTGTTCAAGGCCAGGATGGATGAGGCCTTGAACAGTGAAAGGTGTCCTTGGCAGGGATGTTGGAACTGGGTGGTCTTTAATGCCCCTTCCAACCCAAACCGTTGCATGGCTCTATGATTACATTGGAGTATCAGTGCTGTCATGAAACCTTTCATCAAGCTCTGGAAGTGTCCTTGACTAGAATGGAAAGGGTGAGGAGATAACTCAGCACTCTCAGCCTCTGAGCCAATGGTGGTGTTATCACAACTGTTTTATGGTTCAGCCAGATATACCAATTCACATTCAAGCTTATCTACACATCCAAGCCCTACTGGAGATGGGTTAAAACTTCTGCTCTGAAAAGACTCTACATTTGCTATGTATTTGTATGCAAATTTCCATGGCTGTGGATAAAGGCAATGAGAGAGAGCTGGGAGTTGTTTAATCTGAAATATGTATCTTTTCTCCTAAGCAACTAATGATAGGATGAGAGACAATGGCATCAAGTTGCACTGGGAGAGGCTTAGATTAGGTATTAGGAAAGAATTCCTTCCTGAATTAGTGGTCAGGCATTGGAGCAGGCTGCCCAGGGAGCTGGGGAAGGCACCATGCCTGGAGGTGTTAAAAATGTGTAGACATGGCACCTCATGGTTCAGTGGTGGTGTTGGGTTGATGGTTGGACTCGATTATATTAAAGGTCTTCTCCACCCAAAATGGTTCTGTGTTTCTGTATGTTCCAGTTCTGAACTGCAGATTGCATCAAATGGTTAGAGATGAGCAGCTCCTTGTCATCTTTCCCCCCCCCTTTAAACCTAATATTCACATTAATGTCCTTTTCAAAGAGGAAGCCGATAAAACACCTTTTCTTTGACTGGCATTCTCTACATTTAATAAAAATCTGGAGCCTGCCTTAGCAGTCTAATCAACATGAAAGGGAAAGACAGAAAGGAGAATGTTGGTAGTATATTAAATATAGGTGTCCTCTAACTCTGCCCTTGATAATCAATGCACAGTTAGATAGTTTTAATGCATGTGGGATTGTATCAGAAATGGCTTCAGGCTAATAAACTTCTGTTTGCTGCACTGGCTCTTGTAACTATTTTTTTTTCTGCTCCCCAGAAATCTGTACCTGGGTGTGCTGAGAGCCAGCAGCAGAAATGAGGAATAAAAACCATCCTAGTGAATAAACACTTTTGTCTTCCTCCGGGTTATTAATAAGCCATTTTGTATAAGGTAGTTCTGTCTGATGAGAATAGCTTGAAGGTTATTTTCCAAACAATGTCTGAAGCCAGGTCTGCACCCTCAGTAAGTCTGCAGATGGCACCAAGCTGGGTGGCCCTGTTCAGCTGCTACAGGGTAGGGAGGTTTTACAGTGGGGACAGCTGAGACCCATGGGCCAAGGCTCATTGGATGAATTTCAACAAGGCCAAGTGCCAGGTCCTGCACCTGGGTCACAACAACCCCATGGGGAGCTACAGACCTGGGGATGTCTGGTTGGGAAGCTGTGACTCAGAGAGGGACCTGGGGGTGCTGGTTGACAGTTGATTAACTATGAAGCAGCAGTGCCCAGGTGGACAAGAAAGCCAAAGGCATCCTGTCTGGGATCAGAAGCAGGGTGGGCAGCAGGGACAGGAGGTGACCATCCCCCTGTGCTCAGCACTGGGGAGGCCACACCTCGAGTGCTGTGTTCAGCTCTGGGCCCTCACTGCAAGAAGGACATTGAGGGGCTGGAGCCTGTCCAGAGAAGGGCAACAAGGCTGGAGAAGGGGCTGGAGCCCCTGGGCTAGAGGAGGGGCTGAGGGAGCTGGGGGTGTTGAGGCTGGAGAAGAGGAGGCTGAGGGAGACCTCATTGCTCTCTGCAGCTCCCTGAAGAGAGCTTGGAGTGAGGAGGGAGCAGCCTCTGCTCCTTGGTGGCAAGAGACAGGAGCAGAGGAAATGGTTGCAAGGTGCAGCTTGCAAGGGGAGGTTCAGGCTGGATGCTAGGAACTATTTCTTGCCAGAGAGGCTTCTCAGCCATTGGAACGGTCTGCCCAGGGCAGTGCTGGAGTCACCATCCCTGGAGGTGTTCTAGCAGCTGTGGAGCTGGAACTTAGGGACGTGGTTTGGTGTTGAGCCTGCAGTGCTGGGTGGAAAGTTGGACTGGATGAGCTTGGAGGTCTCTTCCAACCAGATTTTTTCTGGGATTCTGTGACTGCAGAAGTTGGATGGAGGCAAGCTGTTAGACCATGTCAGGATTTTATACTAGTGGGGACCTGCACACAGTCTCTTAGACGTTCAAGTTACATATTCTGAGTGCCTCTGAAATAAGTTACCAAGTCTCAGATATTTCCATGGCATCAGTGATGTCACTATGGGAATACAAATATCATCTGCTTCCCTTTGGAAATTGTTTGCAAGAGGAATGTAGAGGTCAGCAGGTCAAGAGAAGTGACTTTACTCTGCTCTTGTAAGACCACAACACAAATGCTGTATCCATTTCTGGTGTCCCCACTACAAGAAGGATATGGAACTGGTGGAGCAAGTCCAGAGGAGAGCCATGAGGAACATTCAAGGACTGGAGCACCTCTGCTATGAGGAGAGGCTGAGGTACCTGGGGTTGTTCATCCTGGAGAAGAGAAGACTCCAGGGAAACCTTAGAGCTGCCTTCCAATAACTGAAAGGGATCCTACAGGAAGGCTGCAGAGGGACTTTTCATGAGGGTGTCTGGAGACAGGTCAAGGGGGAATGGTTTGGATGAGCAACTAAGTCTAGTTGAGGTTGGAGTCTCTCAGTTTCTAAGGTCTCTTCCAACCTAAGCCATTCTATGATACACAGAAGGCACTGACAGGAGTTTCTTAGATTTCATAATGAATCAATAAACTTACTTTTCTTATGCTTTCAATCTCTATGACCATGCAATGGAACTTTTCAGCACCAAAACCCTGAAGTGTCTTCTCAGTGATGGGAAATGGGAAACCTTTTTGCTTCCTAGATGGATTCCATTGACCATGAAGTGATACACAGATTTATAAAGTTAGGGAGAATTTCCCTTGAACAAATGGTCAAATGAGCCAGGGAAAACACTCCTGGAGGAGCTATGAGAAATATTGCATAGATGGTTGGACAGGGCCCTTGAGCAACCTGGTCTAGTGGAAGGTGTCCCTTCTCATGGCAGGTGGATTGGAACTAGATGGTCTTTAAGGTCCCTTCCAAGGTAAACTATTCCATGATTCAATGACTCAGAAACTGAATCTAAAGTGTATCCTATTCCCATATCATTAGGACAGCCCTTCCAAGCAACCCCAGGATGCCCTTGGCCTTCTTGGCCACCAGAGCACATTGCTGGCTCATGCTCAACCTCCCATCCACCAGTACCCCCAGGGCCTTTTTCCCATCCCTGCTCTCCAGCAGCTCAGTCCCCAACCTCTCCTGCTCCATGAGGTTGTTCTTTCCCAGGTGCAAAACTCTCCCCTTGTCCTTGTTGAATTTCCTTCCATTTCTCCCTGCCCAGCTCTCAGCCTGTCTCAGTCTGGCTGAATGGCAGCACAACCCTCCTGTGGCAGCCACTCCACCCAGTTTGGGGCCATCAGCAAACTTGCTGGCAGTGCTCTCTGAGCCCTTATCCAGGTCGTTGACGAATAGATTGAACAGCTCTGATACCACTTGTGAAGTTTGGGCTGGGTGCCCCCTGCCACTGCCGCATGAGATACACCTCTGGTGTCCCAGGTACTCGCCCACTGGGGGTGGACACAGGAAACGGCGTATTTCTACCCATAAATCCTGCGCCCTATAAAGCCATCTGCAGAGTCATTCTCTTCCTCTTTCTTCCCTCTCTGCTCCCATGGGAGATGTCCTCTCGTATCGGGTAATGCCGGGGGGGGCGGGGGGGGGTGTATCTCAGGCCTCTTAGGGGGGCAGTATCAGACCTGGTCAGCCTGAGACTTGCCTAGCAGTGGGGGGGGGGTGGGGGGAAGGAAGAGCCCTGAGGGATTGGGTAGACCCTCAGGTGGGAGGAGGAAAGGATTGGGAAACCTCTGAGTACAGTGTGGGGGACTCTGTATGCTTTGGGATGTTCTTTTCCACTATGCTTTGTAGTTTTTTTCTGTATTTTCACCAATTGCTTTTCCATTTAAACTTTTCCATCACTCTCCAATCCGTTTGCGTGTGTCATTCTTTTGTCCCTTTCGGGGCAAGAGATGTTCTGGCTGGCCTCAAACCAGCACACTACTACTGACCCCTGAGGGACTCCACTAGACACAAGTCTCCAACTAGACTCCATCCCATTGACCACAACTCTTCTTCCCTTCAGCCAGTTCCCATCCACCTCACTCCCTGCCCATCCAGACCACACTGCCTCAGCTGAGTGACAAGGATGCTGTGGGAGGCAGTGTCAAATGCTTTACTGAAATCAAGATAAACCACAGCCACTGCTCTACCATCATCTATCCACCTGGTGATGTCCTCACCAAAGGCTATCAGGTTGGTCAGACATGACCTCCCCTTGGTAAAACCATGATGATTGCTCCTAATGACCCTCTTGTCCTTGATATGCCTAAGGACTGCACCAAGGATAAGTTGCTCCAGAATCAGAATCATATTATGAAAGTCCTCATCTTCTGCATCAATGGAACAGCCTGTGATGGGTTTTGTACCACCTATGCTTCTACCATTGCCTGTGAAGACATAAGGTTATTTGTTCACCAAATATGTTACAGAACCACAGAATGGTAGGGGGTGGATGGGACCTCTGGAGATCATTGAATCCACCCCCCCTGCTAAGACAGGTTCAACTGGAGAATGTCACACAGGAACACACCCAGACAGGTTTTGAGTGTCTCCAGGGATGGAGACTCCACCACCTCTCTGGGCAGCCTGGTCCAGTGTTCCACCACCCTTAAATTAAAGAAGTTCCTCCTCCTGTTTAGATGGAACTTCTTATGTTCCAGTTTGTGCCTGTTACCCCTTGTCCTGTCACTGGGAACCACTGGAAAAAGCCTGGTCACTGGTGCTGAGGGATGTGGTTTAATGGTAGTAGCTTAGCAGCAGGGGTGGGATTGTGAACTCTAGGTGAGTGGCTGGACTTGATGATCTCAATGGTCTCTTCCAGCCTCAACAGTTCTATGATTCTATGATGAGATCCACACCTCTCCCATTCCTCTCTTTTCCAGTCTAAAAAGCTCCAATTCTCTCAGTCTTTCCTCATTAGAGAGATGTTTTAGTCCCCTCATCTTTGTAGCCCTTTGCTGTACCCTCTCCAGCAAGTCCTTTTCTTTCTCAAAGAACACCATCACACTGATGAAGAAGACCTTGAAGAACACCTTGTCCTACCTGGAGAACATCATTATTTTTGCTAAGGACCACCAGCCAAGATGGACTGGAATTCTATGAGCTCAGTGGCACTCAGGATTAGGGACTGGTATTGCACTATTGATTTCTGCAGTGTGCTGTTACTCAGTTCATATGTTAAGGGTAAAACCTGTGGCTTCCAAGCTGGCAAAGGAGCTCTGCAGCTGGTCACAGTTTAAACAAATGCAGATTCCCACACAGAGTAACTTCAGTGTGAGCTACAAATACATCTCTGCTCAGTAAGGAGCCTAATTTTACAACTGCATAGTCCAAACAGAAGCCTGTAATGGCTGTGCCTGAAGAAGTCCATTCATCAAGGTAGAATCAATGCTAGCTTGCATTGAACCCAAATGGAAGCTTCCAAACCAGCACATTTTGTAGCAGTGTGATTGCATGGCCAGGCACATGCAGTATAGAAGCATTTTCTGCACCTCAGCTGTATGTTTAAACATTAATTTCTTCTTTTTCCTTTATTTGAACAACATGAATGAATGAACTGTATCTCATTCTCCTGGCACAGATACCAAAGCCATGTCTAACTGACTGCACTCTGTCATGTCATGTGAAAAAATAGAGATCATTTGATTTGTACACTTCTGGGAATAGCAACTGCTCTGAAAATAGTTCACAGCCTTCTTATTAGATGCTTCCAGTTTTTGGAGTTCTGAACATAATGGTTGTCAGAAAATGTTATTGATACTAGGTGGAGAAGAAGGTAGAAGGAGATGGTAGATAAGGCTGTTTATTTCCTAGGCTTGATAACTGGAAAGAATAAAATCATAGAATTGTTTCAGTTGTAAAAGACCTTTGAGACCATCAAGTCCAACCTAACTCTACCGAGGCTGGTGCTAAACCATGGCCCTCTTCATCAGATTTCTGTGTCTTTGGAACACCTCCAGCGATGGGGTGGGCAGCCTGTGCCACTGCTTAAGAATCCTTTCAGTGAAGAAATTTCTTCTAATGTCCAACCTAAACCTCCCCTGGTGCAACTTGAGGCTCTTTTCTCTCATGCTCTATCACTTGATACTAGGGAGAGGAGATCAACACCTACCCTGCTATAACCTCCTTTCAGGTAGAGAGTGAGGGTCTCCCCTCAGCCTCCTTTTCTCCAGACTAAACACCCACAATTCCCTCAGCACTCCTCACCAGCCCTCTTCTCCAGACCCTTCACCAGCTTCTTGCCCTACTTCAGTAAGGGTCCCAAAACCAAACCCAGGTCTCAAGGAATGGCCTCACCAGTGCTGAGTACAGGGGGACAATCACTTTCCTACTCCTGATGGCCACACTATGCCTGATCCAGGCCAGGATGCTGGTGGCCTCCTTGGCCACCTGAGCACACTGTTGCCGCATGTTCAGCCAGAACCCCCGAATTCTTTTTTGCAAGGCATCTCTCCAGTCAGTCTTCCCCTGGCCTGGAGTACTCACAGGATTGTTGTGAGCAGGACCTGAAACTTGGCCTTGTTCAACCTCTTACAGCTGACCTCAACACATCAATCCAGCCTGCCCAGATTCCTTAGCACAGCCTTCCTACCCTCAAGCAGATCAACACTGCCTCTCTGGTGTCATCTGCATACTGACTGAGGGTGCACTCAGTCCCCTCACCCAGTACTGAGCTCTGGAGATCCCCACTAGGTGAGCAGCCACCAGCTGGGTTTAACTCCATTCCCCACCACTCTCTGGGCCTGGCCATTCAGTCAGGTTTTTTACACAGCAAAGTGTCCACCCACCCAAGCCATGAGCTGCCAGTTTCTCCAGGAGGATGCTGTGGGAGACACTGCCAAAGGCTTTACTAAAGTCCAAGTAAACAGCAGCCACAGACTTCTCCTCACGTGTTGTGTCCCTCTTTGGTCTCAGTTGTCTTCTGTTAATATTGCCATCATCTAAAGGTCAAGAACAGTGGGAAAAAGAAAATCTGTCCCTAACACTGACTAAAGAGCAAATGAAGCATTAATGAAATGAAACTTTTCTGTGACTAAGGAATCCTGTACTGGTGGCAGAAAATAAGACAACCAAGCTCTGTAGTGATTGTAGAACAACTTTTCATGTGTAGTTTGTTCAACTTCTCCCTTTCTTGAGGGAATTTTACTGCATTTCTAATTAGGCTGGAAAAAAAAATAATTTGCAAAAGCTAATTTTATGTTTCAGCCCCAAAAGGCCAAACAAGAGAAAATGATTGTGGAGGAAACCTGGGTAATATGGCACAGGGCTGAAAATGAACCCTGAGCTGTCAAACCCTACCAAAATCACTGTAGGAATTCTCCCTGGTCAAGGCAGCCACTGAGCAAAGCCTGCACTAACAAATATTTTTGTGAGCAAATAGTTCTTGGCAAGGTTCCCTCTGTGAGTTTCCTTATCCTTACAGCAGGCAACTCTGGTGTTCATCTGCTTTTATAATTAAGAAGCTCTTTCTCCTGGTTAGCAGAATAATGCCAAAGGTCCTTTCCTGTCTCTGAGTGAACACTGCTCTGAGTACAAGCAAAACAAATTCCCTTCCTTCTTTTTTATTTTCTTTCCTTTTTTCTTTTTATTTTTTAAGCAATATTTAATGTATTTGAAGACTTTTTTCTTTTTTTCCCCCCACTCTTTTGTTTTTCTCTGCTAACTACACCTGATTATTTATTTGGCCAAAACCAAAGGCTGGCTTGCAAACGTGCAGGTCAAAGTGGACATGGCATTCTGATAGATGAAAGAGAATATTTATTTCACATCACCTATAAGTTACAAGCCTCTAATTATAACTGCAGGACTGCTACATGCTCTGTAACTCTCTGTATTAGAATGACAGAATGGTTTGTGTTGGAAGGGCCTCCAAGATCATCTAAGTCCAAACCACTCTGTGGTGGGCAGGGACACCCCAGGTTGCTCAAGGCTTCATCCAGCCTGGCCTTCAACACTTCAAGGGAGTTGAAGGCATCCACAGCCTCCCTGGGCAACCTGTTCCAGTGTCTCCCCACCTTCACAAAGAAGAATTTCTTCCTAACCTCCAGTCTCAATCTCCCCCCTTCCAGCTCCTTGTCCTGCCACTGCTAACCCTTGTAAAATGTCCCTCCTCAGCTTTCCTGTAGTACTGCAAGGTTGCTCTAAGGTTTCCATGGAGCCTTCTCTTCTCCAGGCTGAGCAACTCCAACTCTCTCAGCCTGTCCTCATAGCACAGTTGTTCCAGCCCCTTGATCATCATCACGGCCCTCCTCTGGTCTCAGCTGTACTTCAGTCATTCATTGTTCCTGTTCACATGCAGTGCTTTGCTGTATTTATGGGTTTTTAGAGACTTTCTTTAGTTTATCAAGAATATGATGTGTCCTAGTCCAGTCCCACTGAGTGTTGTCAGTTTGGCCTGGTTATTGTCATTTTCAAGGTTAATATCATAGAATCACAGAATGGCTCAGGTTGGAACAGACCTCAGAGATCATCTACTCCAGCCCCCCGTAATGGGGGCACCTCTCATCTAGACTTGGTTGCCCCAGCCCTCACCTAATCTGGTCTTAAACACCCTCAGGGAGGAGGCAACCTCCCTGGGCAGCCTATCCAGACTCCCACTGCCCTAATATTGAAGAACTTCTTCCTAAACTCCAATCTGCCCTGCCTGCTCTGCCCTGCTCTGCATCAGCTTCAAACCATTTCCCTTGTCCTGCCTTTAGACATCTTCATGAGAAGTCCTTCTGCAGCCTTCCTGGAGGATCCCTTCAGCTATTAGAAGGGAGCTCTAAGGTCCCCCTGGAGTCTTCTCTTCTCCAGGCTGAACACCCCTAGCTCCCTCAGCTTGTCCTCACAGCAGAGGTGCACCAGCCCTTCCCTGTTAGATTGGATTCCCCTTCTCTGATCTGATCACAGTGCACTCCATTTTCCAGTCTGACTCCCTGTGGTCTCTAGCTAATACATCTTCTACGTCTCTACTAGCTGTTCTTAGTCCTCCTTTTGCTATCCCCAGCACTTCTCAGTCTAATCCATCTCTCCCCTCCACACCTTCATACAAGTGAAGCTCCCTGGCTCCCTCAGGCTTCCTGTAAACCCTAAGGAAATAAACAGCCATCCTGTCTCCTCAGCAGAGGAGGGGCTGCTTTATTCCCCTGCCATGCCTCACGGATAAAGTAGATTACAGCCACTTCATGCAGAAAGCTCACAGAGAGCCCCAGCCACCAACTCCCTTCCTCCTCCTTTTCCTCATTACCTCAGAACAGAGACTACATTTTTCATGAGGCTGATATAGGGAATGGGTGATAGTAGACTCAGGATAGGTCTTGTACAAACCTTCCATTCTGACATAGATACATTGATGAGTTTTAGAAGGTAAGACAAAAAACTTGTGGAAACTCTCACACTAGTATCATCTGGGTCATAGCTGCTTAGTTTCACAGGATCACAGAATTGTCAGGGTTGGAAGGGACCTCAAGGATCACCCGGTTCCAAACCCCCTGCCATGGGCAAGGACACTTCACACTACAGCAGGTTGCTCACAGCCTGGCCTTAAAAACCTCCAGGGATGAGGCTTCCACCACCTTCCTGGGCAACCTCTGCCAGTCTCTCACCACCCTCATGGGGAAAAACTTCTTCCTAACATCCAATCTGAATCTCCTCACTTCTAATTTTGCTCCATTCCCCCCAGTCCTATCACTCCCTGATACCCTAAGAAGTCCCTCTCCAGCTTTGTTGTAGGCTCTCCTCAGATACTGGAAGAGCACTCAAAAACATCCAGGGATGAGGCTTGCTTAAGAGAACGTTATAGGAGTAACATTAAAGCCTCACAGAAGTGGAGATTATTGCTACTCTCACCTACAGGAACCTTATCTTCATCAGGTAAAAGCTGCTATTGACACAGAGTATTTTGGTGAAGCATCTGCTGACAGTACTCAGTGACAGTATACAGGTGACTGTATTCCTACTAACACAACCTCTGTGCAGCACGTTGGGTGTTTTTAGTGAGTTGAACTTGTGAATGGTCTGGTTTACATTCTGCAAATTGATGCTGCCTTCTCTTGGCACCAAAGGGACCTAACCACAAGCATCTTACACAAAGGCAGAAGCAAACAGTTTACAAAACGATTCTTGGCTCTGTTTCCTTCTGGGAAATTACATTTCAAAGAGAGAGTCTGGAATTCCTCTTGTTAGACAAGCATGTATCCCTTCATCCCAGTTCTTTGGAATATTTTTCAACTAGTAATTGACCAATGGATGGAAGCTGCAGCACAGGAGGTTCCACCTCAACATGAGGGGGAACTTCTTTACTGTAAGGGTCCAAGAGCACTGGAACAGGCTGCCCAGAGAGGTTGTAGAGTCTCCTTCTCTGGAGACTTTCAAGGCCTGTCTGGATGTGTTTCTCTGTGACCTGAGCTTGATTGTATGGTCCTGCTCTGGCAGGGAGGTTGGACTCGATGACCTTTTTGGGTCCTTTCCAACCCCTGACATCCTGTGAGCTGTGATCCTGTGAATAGGACTTCAAGAGCACCAATCTTCTTATCTCAAGCATGATCTTAGAGGTATTTTCCAACCAAAACAATTCCATGAATCTATCATTCTATTATTGTATTATTCTGCGATTCTCTCGTTCTCTCATGCTGTGATTCTTCAATTCTGTGATTCTATGATTCTGTGATTCTATCATTCCTTCATTATATTATTCTATGATTTTCTCGTTCTGTGATTCTGTGATTCTGTGATTCTATCATTCTATCATTCCATCATTATATTATTCTGTGATTCTCTCATTTTTCATTCTGTGATTCTATGACTATGATTTTGTGATTCTATCATTCCATCATTATATTATTCTGTGATTCTCTCATTCTCTCATTCTGTGACTCTATGACTATGATTCTGTGATTCTATCATTCCATCATGCTATTATTTTTGTGATTCTGTGACACTGTGATTCTCTGATGCTATCATTCTATGAATCTATCATTCTGTGAGTCTGTGTCCATTGATGGCTCTGCAACAACAAACCCAGTCCTTATTCTTGATACTTTCTTTGGGGTGACAGTATAATACTGAACAGGAGATGACTCACAGCGGGTAGGTGATTGTATTCCTACTAGCACAACCTCTGTGCAGCAGGTTGGGTGTTTTTAGTGCAGCTGAACTTGTGGATGGTCTGGTTTACATTCTGCAAATTAATGCTGCCTTCTCTTGGCACCCAAGGGACCTAACCACAAGCATCTTACACAAAAGCAGAAGCAAAGAGTTTAGAATGCAATTTCCTTTAAGAGCAGCAGTCTGCTCTAAAGGACTGAGTGATCCTTTCTCCAAGGAAGTTTATTAAGGGCAAAAATAACTTTGATAAGAGCCAAATCACAACACTCTTGTTAATGTGCATTATCTTAATGAGTACTGTTTGGTTAACTCCTTGAAACAAGCAAGCAAGCAAGCAAAGAGATGCAGATTCCTTTCTTTTTCAACTCAGACATGCAAATAAGACAAAGCTGATAGGACAAAATTTCTGTAAGTGGCTACCAAAATAAATATTCTTAGTGGTGTGTCCCACATCTTAATCACTTACTGAGGAATGGCTTTCTCAGGACCCAAAAGCATTCACTGTCTAAGAGGACACATATTAAGTGCACCTGATGACACCAAGCTGTGTGGTGCAGCAGACAGGCTGGAGGGAAGGGATGGCAACCAGAGGAACCTGGACAGGTTGCAGAGCTGGGCCCCAGACAACCTCATGAGGTTCAAAAAGACCAAGTGCAAGGTCCTGCAGCTGGGTTGGAGCAATCCCAAGCACTGATACAGGCTGGGCAGGAACTGGCTGGAAAAGGCCTTGGGGGTGCTGGTGAAGGAGAAGCTCAAGAGGAGCCAGCAGTGAGCACTTGCAGCCCAGAGAGCCAAGCAGAGCCTGGGCTGCAGCAAGAGAAGTGTGGCCAGCAGGGCCAGGGAGGTGATTCTCCCCCTCTGCTCCACTCTGCTGAGACCACACCTGGAGCTCTGTGTCCAGTTCTGGAGCCTCTGTTGCAGGAAGGATCTGGAGGTGCTGGAAGGTGTCCAGGGAAGGGCCATGAGGATGAGCAGAGGGCTGGAGCTGCTGAGTTGGGGTTGTGCAGTCTGGAGAAGAGAAGGCTCCGAGGAGACCTTCTTGTGGCCTTCCAGTATCTGAAGGGGGCTCCAAGAAAGCTGGGGAGGGACTTTTGAGGGTGTCAGGGAGT
Source organism: Indicator indicator (assembly GCF_027791375.1). Classification (NCBI taxonomy): domain Eukaryota; kingdom Metazoa; phylum Chordata; class Aves; order Piciformes; family Indicatoridae; genus Indicator; species Indicator indicator. The sequence continues at coordinate 16,929,964 of NC_072013.1, read as the reverse complement.
GATAGAACTGGGGGGAATGGAGCAAAACTAGAAGTGGGGAGATTCAGACTGGATGTTAGGAAGAAGTTGTTCCCCATGAGGGTGGTGAGACACTGGCACAGGTTGCTCAGGGAGGTGGTGGAAGCCTCATCCCTGGAGGTTTTTTCCGCCAGGCTGGATGTGGCTGTGAGCAACCTGCTGTAGTGTGAGGTGTCCCTGCCCACGGCAGGGGGCTTGGAACTGGATGATCCTTGTGGTCCCTTCCAACCCTGACAGTTCTGTGATTATTCTTGTTAGCATTTAGCAGAAAAGATTTTACTTCACAATTTTGGTTCATGGAGGGTTGGACAAAAAGCTACATTCAACATTATATTGTAAATGGCTAGGAAATATATAAGCAAAATCAGAGGGTTTTTTTTTTCTTCCCTGCCCTGTTTTTGACCCAGAGAGGAAGGCAAAAAGAAGTAACTTTTCCTCATCCTCTAAGAGAATCTAGTCTCATGGTTAGTATTTACAATGTAGGGTTTTCTAAACAGCAGAGACTTAAGATCAGCAAATTCATCTCTGTCTGCAGTGGTCAAAAAATCATGTTTCAGAAAAAGATAAAAGATAAATTTTTAGTTGCTTCCAGAAAAGAAGATAAAACTAAGAGGCAATGTGCTGCTCAGAAACCTATTAAATTCCATTGATGATAGGTTATGAAATAAACCTGAAGGGAAAAAAAGATCACTGATAAAGGATAGACATAAGAAATACTAAGTTTTAGAATCCTTTTTTGAACTTCTGCCAGTAATTTCTTTTTTTATCATAGAATTGTTTTGGTTGGAAAAGGTCTCCGATGTTGAGTCCAGCCATTGACCTAAGGTAACTGTGGCCACTAAACCATGTCCTGAAGTGCCTCATCTACACATTTTCTGAACACCTCCAGGGATGGGACTCCATCACCTCCCTAGGCAGCCTCTCCCAATCCCTGACCACTCATTCAAGAAAGAATTTTTCCCTAATCTCCAACCTAACCCTCCCCTAGCACCATTTCAGACCAATTCCTCTTGTTCTTGATACGAGAGAGAAGAGACCAACCCCCACCTGCCTCCAACCTCCTTTTAGGGAACTGTAGACAGCAATGAGACCTCCTTACAGCCTCCTCTTCTCCAGACTAAACCATCCCAGTTCCTTCAGCTGTTCCTTATAAGCCTTGTTCTCAAGACCTGTCACCAGCTTTGTTGGCCTTACTTTTTCAAGAAAGGAGAGGAGAAGGGAGCCTTCTTAGTTCTTTTTAAAACATTCCCCTGTGTGGAATTAAGGCCAAATATCACAAGTGAGGCTATTTATTAAAGGATAAAGTAAATGAAACAGAGGAAGGGAGCAAAGGGGGAGAGAGAGAGAGAAGAGAGAGAGGAACAAATGGGAACAGGGAGGAAAAGAGCAGGAAAGGAATTTTATTTCTTTGTCTGGAAGAGGGGAGGGAGAGAGTTTCTACAGTCTGAGTCCTTTTCAACTTGTGTTGTTTTCAGTGGAGTTCTTCTTTCTCACAGAGGGCATGGCATGGTCCTTTGGTGGTGGTGGGGAGGTGTCCTGGACTGCTGATGCCAGCCTGAGCCGTGCTGGTGCTCCCCCACCCAAGCTGCTAGAGCTCATGGTTCGGTTCTTTTAATCGCAGCTTTCTCCTGGCCCCTCACCCTTAGTCCAGGTGTTGCCTCCTGTGAGTCTTGTGCCCACAGGGGTCTGACATGTGAGAGTAAGCCTCCCTCCCCCTTCCCCTTGCCCTCTCACCTGCTTATCAGGCCAGGAGGTGATGTGCTGCATAGTTTTTCCACCATCCCCCCCTTCAGGGGTAGCTGTGGTCTCGAAGGGTAGAGAGGATCTGATCTTTGTTGCAGACTGCAAGGGTCTTCCACCACAAACCCCTGGCAGGACTCTCTCAGAGACAGAGATTTGAAGGTTGCAAATATTTTTTTGGTTGTTTCCAAACTGAAATAAGCTACTGAGTGCCAGCTTTGTTTGTCAGAAGCAGCTTTTCAGTAAACTGTAGAGTGTCAATCAAATTAAAGAAATGGTCACAATTACTTGTTACAAGGAAACTGAAGCATGAGAGCAAACAAGCTTTTTGATCATGCTAAGTCCATGGTATGCTCACAGTTAAAAGCCTTCTGTTAACTGCTCTGCTATCTTCTTTTTCCTTTGATCAGAGGAATACACTTTTCATATTAAGCTTCAATAAAGAAGAAATAATCACAGATTTATACAGTGCTCTTTATTGCAAAACATGTTGCCTTTTACCTTAAAGTTCTTCAATGTTTCCTCTTCTTTCTCTCTGTGTTCTTCAGTGCTCTTACGTAGGTGGCTTTGTTCCTGGAAGAAAAGCACTTAAATGATTTTAGAATATTGTTCTGGGCTGAGCTGGGACAGAAAGTATTTTACCCCAAAGGAGTGAAATAAAAGCACTTCCACAGAATGGGAGGCTAAATAGAAATGCTGTTTACCAAAATATACAAAAGTACAAAAGGCATTCAGGCAAAAAGATCTCTCTACACAATCCCAATCAGCTCAGGCCTAGCTCTCCAGCATCTAGGCAGATGCAGGATTATGGAATGGAATAACATCTTACAATATCCTGTCGTCCCCCTTGGGCCCCTTGGACTCTCTGGTCCTCTGGAGGGATTTATCTCTATGGTGGGACAGTTAGTCCTTAGCCTACAAACCATGTGTGGCATTGTTGTGTGATGTGTGGATGCTTGCAGCCTTTTTTTCACTCTAAGATTTTCCAAACTGAACAGACATTCAAAAAGGGTACTGAGGTAGCTATGGAGAACTTCAGTGAAGAGCCTTACTCACACAGTCACAGGATCACAGATGTCAGGGGTTAGAAGGTACCCAAAGAGATCATCAAGTCCAACCCCCTGCAAGGGGGAAGAGACTTTGCCGATGGATTTCTGGGTAGGAAGAAGCCAATTCCTGTGTACAGCTTCTTGGGTCGGACACTCAGGACACTGGAGATGTAACTCATGTGGCAGTAACAAGAGGCACCCAACCTGAACTGCCACATTCCAAACCAGCCCTGTTCATAGGGGGAGCTGAATAAAAATCCTCTGGTATAGTGATACTAATTGTGCTGGGGAGCATGGAGCAGCCATCCTCACCAGCAGGGTGTTAACACCTCAGGAAAGAGAGAAAGCAATCCGAGTGAATGGGCCATTTGGACACCACCAGCCATAAAAGCCTATACTCCTCCAGAGAAAGTTAAGCTTCACTTTCAGGAACAATTTTCTTGCTCTCTTACCTCATACCTTCTTTTATGATGTTCATGTTAGGGACTTGTCATTGGACTTGTAATATCCTTCACAAAGCATTGTGGTACCCAAGCAGCAAATCCTTCTCTACATTAGTTTTGTGAAAAGGGAATGTTGAAAAGTCCGTGGCTCCTACAATATTGGAAATTGTCCTTACTTTTGTGTTTAAGATGTCTAGAAGTTCCAAAAATCTTAATTCTGAGGAGAAATAAATCTATAAAGCTATTGAAGGTGAGGAAGTTAATTGACGTTCATCACAGAATCCCAGAATGGTGGGGGTTGGAAGGGACCTCCAGAGATCGTCTGGGGGTTGGAAGGGACTTCCAGAGATCATCTAGTCCAACCCCCTGCTAAAGCAGGTTTGCCCCATCAGGTTGCCCAGGATCATGGCTTTGGAAGACTCCAGAGAAGCAGACTCCTATCCTTCAGATATTTATATGCATTGGTGTGCACCAGTCAGGCTTCTCCAGGCTAAACAGCCCCAGCTCCCTCAGCCTCTTCTTGTCAGAGAGATGCTCCAGCCCCCTCAACATGTTCATGGCCCTTGATTGGACTCTTTCCAGTAGTTCCCTGTCCCTCTTGAACTTGGGAGCTCAGAGCTGGGCACAATACTCCAGATAAGGCCCCACCAGAGCAGAGTAGAGGGGATGAAGAACCTTCCCTGACCTGCTGGTCACACTCTTCTTCATGTAACCCAGGATGGCATTGGCCTTTCTAGTCATGAGGGGATATTGCTGGCTCATCATCGTAACTGAGCCAAACCAGCATTAACTAATGAGCCTCATTAACTTCTGCTGAGGAACACGGAGGAGCACCTTTTTCCTCTGCTGTCATGCAGAGCAGGAATTCCTGTAGACATTAATGGTGCTAACAAAATATGAGAGGCAAAGGGAATCAATGTGAAATTTATGGATGTTATTTTCTTGTTTTCATTATCCTCAAAATGCAGCAAAAGGGAAAGAAATCCAGCAGGAAGATGAGCTAAAGGAACCTGTAGCTGAATCATAAATCTAGGTAGAATGCATGCCTACCATTTTTCTCAGAGTTATGTCTGGCTTCCATGCAGTCACAGGCAAAATGCTGGAGAAAAGTCTGGACTCCAAAGTGCTAGGAGAAATTAACATTTGCAGAAAGGTGGAAGTGCTGGAGAACAGGTAGCAAAGCTTCATGGAGGTGATTGAGAAGATCAGCTACTGAGCAGCTGCTTTAGCAACCAGCTAAACAACAATGGCAAGTGTCCATGGTTTCTCTACAAGACTACTGCTGAACAGTATCTCATTCTTCCCACTGCCAACAGGAGCTGAAAATTCATCTTATGGAGAATTTTGCTTCTAAGGGCTTATAATTTTCAGGTTCTTAGGGAGCTTCTGATACTCCACCTGAGTGAGACTATGACAAACCTTCTGACACTGAGTTTAGTGAAACTGATGACAGGGGAAAAAAAAGAGCAAGAATATAAATTGGAAGAAGTTAAGGGAAGAATATAAACTGGAACAAGGTGGCTTAGGAAGAGTGTGTCAGGCAGATCTCCTCCCCATCCACTCTGCCCTGCTGAGACCTCACCTGGAATATTGCACCCAGTTCTGGGCTCCCCTGTTCAGGAGGGACAGGGATCTGCTGGAGAGAGTCCAAGGGAGGGCTCCAAGGATGTTGAAGGGACTGCAGCACTGCCTGGGGAGGAGAGGCTGAGAGCCCTGGGGCTGTGTAGTCTGCAGAGGAGAAGGCTGAGAGGGGATCTGATCAATGTCTATCAATAGCTGAGGGCTGGGGGTCAGGAAGGAAGGGACAGGGACAGCCTCTGCTCACTTGTGGACAAGGGGCAATGGATGGAAACTGCAGCAAAGGAGGTTCCACCTCAACATGAGGAAGAACTTCTTCACTGTGAGGGTCCCAGAGCCCTGGAGCAGGCTGCCCAGAGAGGTTGTGGAGTCTCCTTCTGTGGAGCCTTTGTAGCCCTGTCTGGATGTGTTCCTGTGTGAGCTGTGCTGGATTCTCTGGTCCTGCTTTGGCAGGGGGGTTGGACTGGAAGATCTCCAGAGATCCCTTCCAACCCCTAACACTCCTTGAGCCTGTGAGCCTGTGAAGTTAAGTTACTATCACAGGACAGAGGAATTGGATGAAATCTCACATATTTTTGTAGAGCCTCCAAAACACTCTTGAGGGAAAAGTCTTCTTTCCAAGGTGTAACTTTCTTTGTGTTGTCACTGAGAGGCTACCATCCCAAAGGACATTTCCCTGTTCCTTCTCAGACTGTTTAGAGACAAGAATTTCATATGTTCCAAAGTGATTTTTGTCCAGAGGCATTTTTTATGAAGCTTGCATATCAGGGGCACTGGAAAAGCTGCTTCTGAGGTGAAAAGAAATAGATATTTGAGCCCTAGTGCTGGAATGAAGCCTGTCTGGGATGAAGATAAACTGAGTACCTAGGATCACGCTTTCAACTAGTAACAGTTGGCTTTCAATTTGTGGAATACATCTAAAAGGAAGAGAAGTAAAAGGGAAGGATAAGACTGCAAGTGTGAGCTGTGTAGTTGTATTTGCCTTGAAAAAGAGTCTTCATAAACATCTCAGGAAAACAAAAGCCATGGGAAAACCTGTAGTTCTTCTTTTAATATAGGAAAAAAACATCTCCACATCCTAAGGCTTGGGTTTTATCTGTCGAAGAGAGGGATCTGAGGGATGTCTGCTGAAAATGTGCCTTGGTGAAAACACTGGAGGAATGGAGAGCTGTTAAAATTGCCCAGGCTATAGGTAAGTCAGATAGAAAGAGCAAACACTGCAGCTACAGAGGGTCAAGATTTCAAAGGAGACAAAAAAAAAAAAAAAAAAGATAAGAGGCAGACCATACAGTAGGGACCATGAGGCAATGAGTGCAATGGGGATCTGGTTGTGATTACATGTTCCTGCAGCTGGGGGGGAAGTTAGGTCGTGCTGCTTTCTCTCCTTTATAGGAGGAAAAAGCCTCTGCTCTCCACAGCTGCCCTTTCACTGGGTGTGCTAGAAGTTTTGTACATGTTTCCCCAGTTGGACTGAGTGCTGAGGTTTCTGCCACCATTTTGGGACTTACTTCTGCTTCTCACAGAACCACAGAAAACATCTGGATGGAAGAGACCTCAAAGAGAATCCAGTTCAAACCTCGACACACTCCAGGGTCAATCCTAAACCATGACCATGAGCAGTCCTCTCTCCATCAGAGATGCTGAGGAAGAGTCACAGATTGATAGACTCATAGAATACCAGGTTGGAAGGGACCTCAAGGATCATCTAGTCCGACCTTTAAGATCTTTTAAGCTGGGAGATGAAGGAACATGGGGAAGTCCCCTGTGCACTTAGCTGTTGGAGGTAGGCAGCAGGGACAGGAGGTGATCAACCCCTGTGCTCAGTACTGGGGAGGCCACACCTTGAGTACTGTGTTCAGCTCTGGGCCCCCCAGTACAAGAGGGACACTGAGGAGCTGGAGCACGTCCAGAAAAGGGCAGTGAGGCTGGAATGTGAGGAAGGGCTGAGGGAGCTGAGGGTGTTGAGGTTGGAGAAGTGGAGGCTGAGGGAGACCTCATTGCTCTCTCCAGCTCCCTGAAGGGAGGTTGGAGTGAGGAGGGGGCAGCCTCTGCTCCTTGGTGACAAGGGCCAGAAACAGAGGAAATGGTTGCAAGGTGCAGCAGGGGAGGTTCAGGCTGGATGCTAGGAACTATTTCTTGCCAGAGAGGCTTCTCAGCCATTGGAATGGTCTGCCCAGGGCAGTGCTGGAGTCCCCATCCCTGGAGGTATTCCAGCAGCTGTGGAGCTGAGGCTTAGGGACATGGTTTAGGATTGACCCTGGAGTGTGTCGAAGTTTGAACTGGATTCTCTTTGAGGTCTCTTCCATCCAGATGTTTTCTGTGGTTCTGTGAGAAGCAGAAGTAAGTCCCAAAATGGTGGCAGAAACCTCAGCACTCAGTCCAACTGGGGAAACATGTACAAAACTTCTAGCACACCCAGTGAAAGGGCAGCTGTGGAGAGCAGAGGCTTTTTCCTCCTATTAAGGAGAGAAAGCAGCACGACCTAACTTCCCCCCCCAGCTGCAGGGACATGTAATCATAATCAGATCCCCATTGCACTCATTTGTGGTCATTACCAATGTCACTTCCCTCTTGTTAGCTCAGCAGCAGCATCTAATTTTTTTTCTTTTTTTTTTTTTTCTTGCCAAGGACTGCAAAGACCAAGGAATAGTCTCTGGGTTAGAGGCTCTTTTTATCTGTCTGGATGACAGAATCACAGAATGGTAGGGGTTGGAAGGAATCTCTGAAGATCATCAAGTTTAACACTCCTACAGCAGGATCACCCAGAGTAAATCACAGAGGAAAACATCCAGGTGGGTTTGGAATGCCTCCAGAGATGGAGACTCCACAACCTCTCTGGGGAGCCTGCTCCAGCGCTCTGTCACCCTCAAAATGAAGAATTTTATTCCTTATGTTTATGTAGAACCTTCTGTGTTTTGATTTGTGCCCATGGCTGCGTGTCCTGTTACTGGACACCACTGAGGAGAGTCTGGTTCCATCCTCCTGATATTCATCCTTTAGAGAATTCTAAACATTCATGAGATCCCCTCTCAGTCTGGGGGTAGATTCTATTTGGCCCCTTTTGGGCTTGTTATGATGCAGGTGGTCACAAGAGGAAGATGCAGCACAATATGACTAGAGTAATTCCAACTAAAAAGAGTTTGTAAAGGAGCTTCAGTCATCAGATGGTCTTTGGTTAAAAGTCTGACTGTCCAATCACCTCAGAACTGTCTGAAAGCTCCCAAGGAAACTTGTGTGCATGGTTAACCTACTTGAGGATCTATGTGCATGGTTCTAGTACCACAAAATCACAGAATGGTCCAAGCTGGAAGGGACCTCCAAATCTCATCCAGTCCAACTCCTCTGCAGTCAGCAGGGACATCCCCAACTAGATCAGGTTGCCCAGAGCCCTGTCCAACCCCACTCGAATATCTCCAGCGATGGGGCCTCAACCACCTCCCTGGGCAACCTCCTACAGTGTTCCACCACCCTCATGGCAAAGAACTTGATCCTCACATCCAACCTCATTCTGCTCTGCTCTAGTCTGAAGCCATTGTCCCTTGTCCTGTCCCTGCAGGCCTTTGCAAACAGTCTCTCTGCAGCCTTCCTGTAGCCCCCTTCAGGTCCTGGCAGGCTGCTCTGAGGTCTGCCTGGAGCCTTCTCTTCTCCAGGCTGAACACCCCCAGCTCCCTCAGCCTGTCCTCACAGCAGAGCTGCTCCAACCTCCTGAGGATTTTCATGGCCTCCTCTGGACCCTCTCCATCAGCTCCATGTCCTTCCTGTGCTGAGGGCTGCAGAGCTGGACACAGCACTGCAGGTGAGGTCTCCCCAGAGCAGAACAGAGCAGAGGGGCAGGATCCTCTCTCTCCATCTCTGGCCATGCTGCTTTGGATGCAGCCCAGGCTGCCCTTGGCCTTCTGTGCTGCAAGCTCACACTGCCTGCTCCTGGCCAGCTTCTCATCCCCCAGCACACCCAAGTCCTTTTCCTCAGGGCTGCTTTCTCTCCCCTCCTCCCCCAGTCTGTATTGACAGTGAGGATTGTTCTGGCCCAGGAGCAGAACCCTGCACTTGCTCTTGTTGAACCTCAGGAGGTTCCCCTGGGCACTACCTCTCCAGCTTGTCCAGGTCCCTCTGGATGCCATCCTGTTCCTCTGGTGCACCACTCAGCCTGGTGCCATCTGCACACTTAGTGATGGTGCCCTCAATCCTGCAGTGATAAAAACATTAAACAGCACAGGTCCCAGCATGGAACCCTGAAGGACACCACTTGTCACTGCTCTCCATCTGGACTTCAACCATTGAGCACCACCTATCCAAGAAAACATCTGTGAATGGTTCTTCTATAAGATGCTCTGGTTAAATTCTTTCATAACTTGAGGATCAAGGGAAGGGAACACTCAATGAGTCTGAAGGATTAACTCTGTAATTCTCAGGGCTATTTGGTTATTAAATCCACCTCAATGATTTAGGGAAAAAAAAGAAAAAGAAAAAAAAAAAGCTATTTGGATTGAAAAGCAATGTTCCAAAACTGCTCCTGTCATGTTGCAAGTTAACTTGCCCCTTGAAGTTCTTTGAGCAAAATCTGGGTCTAAAGGGCTGGTGATTTTTGCAGGCTATAAAGGTCTTCAATGCAGATAAAATGCTGTGTGATTACAAAACCATTCCATTATTTTTATGAGGTGTGGATCTCACTGTAGTTGTTTACCCACACTTCCAGTACATGACCTTGAAAATTTTCTGAAATAATTATAAAGCCACAATTAACTCCAAGGAATCTCCTGGCACTGTTTGAAGTGGACTGTCTCCAGGATTCTCACAAATGAAATAATTTCATTGTCTGGAGTCAAATCATTAAAGTTGGAAAAGACCTTTAAGACCATCAACCCAACACCACCATGTTCCAAAGTGCCTTGTCCACAGCTTTCCTGAACACCTCCAGGGATGGGAACTCCACCACCTCCCTGGGCAGCCTGTTCCAGTCCCTGACCACTCTTGCAGCAAGGATGTTTTTCCTAATATTGAACCTAAACTTTCCCTGGTGGAACTTGAGGCCATTTCCTCTGGTCCTATCACTTGTTACAGGGAGAAGAGCCCAACCTCCACCTCATTCCAACCTCTTTTCAAGGAGCTGTAGAAAGCAATGAGGTCTCCCCTTAGCCTCCCCTTCTCCAGACTAAACACCCTCAGGTCCCTCAGCTGCTCCTCACCAGCCCTGTTCTACAGCTCCTTCACCAGCTTCATTCCTGTGAACCACCTCCAGCACCTCAATGTCATTGCAATGGGGACCCCAAAACTGAACCCAGGCCTCAAGGTGTGGCCTCAGCAGTGCTGAGTACAATGGCACAATCTCTTCCCTGGTCCTGTGGGCCACACTATTGCTCATACCAGCCTCATTCATCAAATAATTGCGTAGAATAGAAAAGACCTATAGTCCATCAAGTCCAACCATCAACCCAACACTACCATGACCATGGAGTCATAGCCCAAAGTGCCACATCTACATTATGTTTGAACACCTGCAGGGATGGTGACTCCACCATCTCCCTGGGCAGCCTATGCCAATGCTCAACCAGTCTTTCTGTCATGGAATTTTTAATAGTCTTGGGTTTCTTTGGCAATTAATTAATGTCCTACCTTCCCCCCATTTTTTCTAGATTAATTTACCTGGCTTTGGCCTTTTATTGCTCTTCCAGCTTGTGTTAGTTCTCTAAGTCATTTGTTACAAATAAGAGGCAGTAATGTGTGCTTGCTCCTTAGTGTTTACACAGAGCACACTCATAAGTCTCTGGAGATCTTCCAGTCCAACCCCCCTGCCAGAGCAGGACCAGAGAATCCAGCACAGCTCACACAGGAACACATCCAGACAGGGCTGCAAAGGCTCCACAGAAAGAGACTCCACAACCTCTCTGGGCAGCTTGTTCCAGTGCTCTGAGACCTTCACAGTGAAGAAGTTCTTCCTCTATTGAGGTGGAACCTTCTGTGCTGCAGTTTCCATCCATTGCCCCTTGTCCTATCCCAGGGCACAAGTGAGCAGAGCCTGTCCCTGTCCCTTCCTTCTTGACCCCCAGCCCTCAACTATTGATAGACATTGATCAGATCCCCTCTCAGTCTTCTCCTCTGCAGACTGAACAGCCCCAGGGCTCTCAGCCTCTCCTCCCCAGGCAGTGCTGCAGTCCCTTCAACATCCTTGGAGCCCTCCCTTGGACTCTTTCCAGCAGATCCCTGTCCCCCTTGAACTGGGAAGCCCAGAACTGGATGCAATATAAAAACCAGGAAGACTTCCAAAACCCAGAAACCCAAACCCAGCCACAAAAACCATGTACTCACTGTGAGCTGCTCAGATGAAATTTCCTTCCAAATTAGCTCTAGCTGCAGTTTTACATCTCATAAATGAACTTTCCAGAGCCATTCATCAGGCTGGCCTTCGGTGTCCGAGCCTGAAAAGTGTAATCCTTTCATTAGAGTTGATAAAAGAGATAGTGAAGTAGGTATGAGTCAGCCCAACCAACATTAAAATATTTAAGGCAGCTTTAAAAATTGCTTTCAAGCAGAAAGGAATAAAATTGACAATCCGCAGGGATCACCCAGTGATCCACCTGTGCTCATTTTCCAAAGCTTCCTGGGGTGAAGTTAACTGAAAATGTGATCCACTTGTTCAACCTTCACTTCACATTCTATTCCAAAGTGATGAAAACTTACCAGAACCAGGATTAACTGCAAATATTTCCATTAGACTGATAAATTCTTCACTGAAAATGGGTTTAGAGCAATAAAAAAGGGACTACTCACTGCACCATCATGGATTATTGTAGCTTGTTTGAAAGCTTTCCATAGTGAACAGTTGGAAGATGAAAACAGGAGGTATGAAAATCCATGTACTTGTGGAAGGAAATTATTCCTGAACCATGGAATGATTTGGGTTGGAAGGGACCTTAAAGATCACCCAGTTCCAACCCTCTGCCATGGGCAGGGACACCTCCCACCAGCCAAGGTTGCTCAAGGCCTCATCCAGCCTGGTCTTGAACACCCCCAGGGAGGAGGCTTCTACAGCCTCCCTGGGCAACCTGTTCCAGGGTCTCCCCACCCTCACTCTAAAGAATTTCTCCCTTCTTTCCAGTCCGTGAATGTATAATCTCCTTACAAAGATCATCATCCATGTTTCTGGCTTTCAGCTAGAGAGTTCAAAACTTCAAAATGGTTCTTTATAGAAGTGGTTATGTGAATTTGGTTCATTTCACAAAAAAGTACAAAATTAAACGGAAAACAAACAAACAAGAAACATGAATAGGGCAGGGTGCATTTTATTGTTCATCAGGAGAAAGATTCCCTGCCTTCTGCTTGAGAGGTGCACCATAATCACAGAATCACAGAAAACATCTGGTTGGAAGAGACCTCCAAGCTCACCCAGTCCAAACCTCCACTCAGCACTGCAGGCTCAACACCAAATCATGTCCCTAAGCTCCAGCTCCACAGCTGCTGGAACACCTCCAGGGATGGGGACTCCAGCACTGCCTGGGCAGACCATTCCAATGGCTGAGAAGCCTCTCTGGCAAGAAATAGTTCCTAGCACCCAGCCTGAACCTCCCCTGCTGCACCTTGCAACCATTTCCTCTGTTCCTGTCTCTTGCCACCAAGGAGCAGAGGCTGCCCCCTCCTCACTCCAACCTCCCTTCAGGGAGCTGCAGAGAGCAATGAGGTCTCCCTCAGCCTCCTCTTCTCCAGCCTCAACACCCCCAGCTCCCTCAGCCCCTCCTCTAGCCCAGGGGCTCCAGGCCCTTCTCCAGCCTCGTTGCCCTTCTCTGGACAGGGTCCAGCCCCTCAATGTCCTTCCTGCAGTGAGGGCCCAGAGCTGAACACAGCACTCGAGGTGTGGCCTCCCCAGTGCTGAGCACAGGGGGATGGTCACCTCCTGTCCCTGCTGCCCACCCTGCTTCTGATCCCAGCCAGGATGCCTTTGACTTTCTTGGCCACCTGGGCACTGCTGGCTCATATTTAATCAATTAATAATGAAGGCTTTCTGCCTTACTGATATAAATTCTTCAGTGTAGGTCTAGGAGAAGGTGTTTAAATTAGTCTTCCTGGCTCCTTGGAATCACCTTCCTATCATCTTTTTATGAGAGATCTAATTTTTCTTGGGCACCAGTTGATGGCCTACACATTCAAGTCAACCTAGTACAAAACTGGCTTGGAGAAAATGTGCTCCTAAATCTGTTTCCTCTTCCAGTTGATCTTAGGCAATAAGCAGTGGTGAATGCTTCTGGTTTCTCTCTGTGTTTTAAGCCTTTTAATTGGAGCTATCTTTAATGACTCTTGGCATGTATAAGTCTAGCATCATAAAAGTAGCTTCCTTCTCAGACAGATAATCTCAGTTTGCTGCTTTTCTCTTCCCTTCTCCCCACTCTGTCATTTGTTCAACTGACTTCTGGCCTCCACAACCTCTCTTGACAGCCTGCTCCAACCTCAAAAGGACGTTTTTTCTTATAATTACGTGGAACCTCCTGTGTTGCACTTTGTGTCCAAGAGAAGCAAAAAAGAGGAAACCAAGACACAACAAAAAGAAATCATTGATAAAGGCACACTTCCAAATGCCATCTGGCAGAGTGAGAATGTGTGCATGAAAGGGTGAAAATCAAAACTCACTTCCTTTTTTTTCTCTTGGCTGACAGCAGATGTTGTGACCATTAAAAGCAGACAGTGAACATGTGGAGAGATGTATTAAATGAGATTCTGGCTTGACTGACACTTCTGAGTTGCAGGGATTTGACTGATGAACGGCTGATCTGGCTTGCATGCTATCAAAGTTGCCTTAGTTGAGTTCATAAAAGGGAGATGCTGACTCAGAGTTTGATTAATAGCTTGATCTAGGAGCTGAAATACTCAACAATTCAAAATGCATCTTAAGAAGGGAGGGGTTACTGCATCTTTTCAAAGACTAGTTAGAAATAGTCAGGTTCAGATAAACATGCATGGGATTTGTTTGCTTGTTGGTTTGGATAGAATTGTGCTGTGCCTGAAACCCAACTGGTACAGTTAGAGCTAGTCTCTAGTTTAGACATTGATTGTAAGTAGGAATTTCCCAGAGACTTTGAGTAAAGGATAGATAATGTTAGGGGTTACACACAAAATGACAGCAACAGATAGGTTAGTATCATCCCATTGGTGTGTTGAAAGTCTTGTATTTTGTACCACAGAGAGCTCTTCCTCTCTGCTGTTTTTCTGCCTGCTGCTGCTTGCAACTTTTCTCTCTCTGTGGCCTTGCCAGGATAATTGTTGCTTAGACTACTCTGTGAGGTACCAGGAAGAAGGCAGGGTGCAGGAGAGTGCGTTTGGCTGTGTACAGCCTCCTTTGGAGGGGGGGAAGAGCTAACTGTATAAGGGAGTGTCTCTGGGGTTGTTGATCTGTAAATATATGTAAATATATGCTGTCTGTGTCTTATCACCTTATATAATTTCATCTTTACCTCACTTTTTATAAATATAGCTTTATTTTGCTTCCAAACATTCTGAGCTAGTCTGGTGATTTATCTGGAGGCAAATCTCCATTCTCGGGGTGAATCTCTGATTGTTGGAGGAGGGGGGCAAATTTAACCCCATAACACCAACACAGACTGAAAGCAAAGAGTGGGGATCTGGATGGTCTGATTCACCTACAGGAACTTGTTAGTCTGGCTTTGCCAAGGCTTCACTTGCCATATTGGATGTAAAAGCTGATGAGCAAATATTTATGTACTGCTCATATAAATGCAAACTGCAAGGGCAGAAATATTTAATCTTTTAAAGATATCAGTGTCTCAGTATCAAATCCTGGTTATTTACTCAAGACAACAGCAATGTCTTGCAGCCTCTCTCCAACTGATGACCTACAAGTGGTGGCCAATGACAAGTGGAGTACCTCAAGGATCAGTACTTGGACATGGACAGTGGCATTGAGGCTCCCCCAGCACCAAGCTGTGTGGTGCAGCAGACAGGCTGGAGGGAAGGGATCCATCCAGAGGGACCTGGACATCATGCAGAGCTTGGCCCGAGACAACCTCAGGAGGTTCAACAAGACCAAGTGCAAGGTCTTGCAGCTGGGTTGGGGCAATCCCAGGCACTGATATAGGTTGGGCAGGGACTGGCTTGAGACCAGCCCTGAAGAAAAGGCCTTGGGGGTGCTGGTGGATGAGAGGCTCAACATGAACCAGCAGTGAGCACTTGCAGCCCAGAGAGCCAAGCAGAGCCTGGGCTGCAACAAGAGAAGTGCGGCCAGCAGGGCCAGGGAGGTGATTCTCCCCCTCTGCTCCACTCTGCTGAGACTGCACCTGGAGTTCTGTGTCCAGTTCTGGAGCCTCTATTCCAGGAAGGATGTGGAGGTGCTGGAAGGTGTGATGGAAAAGTTAATAATTTATGAATTATGAATTATGAAAAATATTTTAAGTTATGAAAATTATTAATAACCGATTATTCACTATTTTATATACAGATTCTAGTGCATGGTTGTGAAATACATCCCATAACTGGTTTAGTATGTACAATTAGACCCAATCAGAATATTTACCGAATAATTGAGTGAAGGGTGCAGTTCCACTGATTGTCCACCAGATGGCAACTCGACAAGTTGCTGCGGCTGCTTTAACTATATACAGAGAAAGATTTACAATGCTATCAGAGGCAATTCAAGCTGCAATGCCATGCAGCTGGGCATGGGTGCTTTGAACTGAACGGTAGTGAGTGCTGCCCACGTGGAAAGCTACACTGTGTCTTTGTTTGTAGCGAAGTAAGGTACTAGGTTATACTAGCTGGCTGATGCCTGCTTAGTGTCTGCCTGGGGGCTGGCCTGGGCCTAGTCCCTACGGAAAAGAGGGAGGGCTCTTGGGGCTGAGGCTGCGACTGAGTCGCTGGCGGGCCATTGGAGTCCTTCCCCGGATGGGATCAGTGGCTTTCCTTCTCCTCCTGCCTCTACGGGAGGGGTTGGACTTTAGCCAGCTGGTGGTTTCCCTTAGCAGGGCGGTCCCTGCGCAAGAGTGGCTGGGCTGGTGTGACTCCCTGAATGGGGTCGGCCCACACGGTGGGGTGGGACGGCAGTTCCTGGTAGGCAGGGTTGGACGTCTCTGATCCCAGCAGTGATGGGCTTCGGGGCCGGCGGAAGTGGCCCTGGGGCAGAGGCACTGCTACGCGGAGCGACAGCTCCCCTTGGCTGGCTCAAAGTGAGGTGGCGGTACTGATTCTTCTCGCGACTGCTTCCCTGTTTAAGGTTATGAGGCAGTCCTTTGCTTGACTCAAAGGAGAGAACAGGACTCTCTCTCTCTCAGTGTGGTCCCAACTTTGAGTTACCCTGCGGTTTACAGGGCTGCGGAGCGGCGAAGCAGGCGGCTCCCTTATCTCCTGTGAACAGCGGGGTCACACAGGGCGTGTCTGAATGCTGTCCTGCTCTCCGAACCAGCACAGAGGCTCTGTGGTTCGTTGTCTGCTGCTCCTGGCTATAGTAGACGCTTGAACTGCCCTAATTGGGCTAGTCCTTTCCCCTCTGGGCCAAAGGCTTACCCTCAGGTGTCCAGTCCTCTTTAAGACACGGTGGGCTCCTCTTCCGATCTGCTGGGATTGGGCTTTCAACGCTGTAGCCTTCTGTACCTTCCAGTGAAAGGATCTCTTTGCAGATTCCTCAGGGAAACTGTCCTCTGGGGCACGACAGCCTTCCCAGGGTGCTGGCTTCTCCTCCGGACTGCAGAGGCCGCTAGTATGCATGCATGTGGGAGTGAGAAGACTTACAGGCAATGGCACTTAGCACCTAATGCTTAAACACAATGATCTTACAAGCTCGAACAAAGTGAGAACGATTTGATTACACGGTGAGGTAATACTTATAAGTTTCTCAAGGCTGGATTTGACCAATGGGCAACCTGCTTTAACCTATAGAAAGAGTGAAGCTAGAATTTTGCCCTTACTTGGAAGAAGCATGAGCACCCTATGCGATGGGTGCATGGAGTTGATTGCCCCCTAGAAGGCAGGGTGGGACCTGGGCCTTTGTCTCCCACTCCAGAAAGGAGGGGAGAACTTGGCCAAACATGCTGGGACAAGTTTTACAGTGTTTCAGGGCATAATTCTAGGTATATGGTGTCTTTACCACAGAAGGTGTCCAGAGAAGTGCCATGAGGATGAGCAGAGGGCTGGAGCTGCTCTGCTATCAGGACAGACTGAGAGAGTTGGGGCTGTTCAGTCTGCAGAAGAGAAGGCTCCAAGGAGACCTTCTTGTGGCCTTCCAGTATCTGAAGGGGGCTACAAGAAAGCTGGGGAGGGACTTTTGAGGGTGTCAGGGAGTGATAGGACTGGGGGGAATGGATCCAAGCTAGAGGATGAGAGATTTAGATTAGACATCAAGAAGTTGTTCCCCAAGAGACTGGCACAGGTTGCCCAGGGAGGTGGTGGAAGCCTCATCCCTAGAGGTTTTTGCAGCCAGACTGGATGTGGCTGTGAGCAACTTGCTGTAGTGTGAGGTGCCCCTGCCCATGGCAGGGGGGTTGGAACTGGATGCTCCTTGAGGTCCCTTCCAACCCTGACAATTCTGTGTTTGTGGGACTCCAGCTGCCTGATGAATATTTTTCACCTTGCCTTTGCTGTCATATCAGCAAAGATAGACTTGAAAAAAGAGAATCTTTTAGAAGCTGCTGGCACTAGAAGAGGCATCTCACCTCATTTTGGACCACCACTTTCAGCCAGATTTTACCCATTGTGTGTACAGACTGGATCCATAGTGAAGAAGGAAATCAAATCTAGGAGGCTTCTGGGTTTTCCTTGCCAGTAGTCTGTGGACTAAACAAAGGACAAGAAAAAACAGGTGGGGAGTGTTTTAATTCCTTCATGGGTGTGCATGGCTAGGGAAGAGAGCTTCTCATCACTGCTGGCTTCTGACCAAAGCTAATAATTGCTACTAAAGTTTTCATGGGGCATATTTTTAGCTTTTTTGGGTTTGGAGGCTGTATTTTTGATGTTGTTGTTGCTGGGTTTGGTTAGCTTTTAAGTTGATAATTTATAATCAGTCATGATTTACTTATTACTATTAATTTATTATTATTACATTATTATTATTGTTATTGCTGTTGTAATAATTAGTTTAAAAAAACTATTTTATCATTTATTATTATTCAAAGCACAACATATTTTAAAGGGCAAGACAAGGACAAGAAAAGTTACAGCTGCTATGTTTTAAGTTTTTTTTGTTCTTGTTGTGGTTTTGTTGTTGGGGTTTTTGCCTTTTTTTTTCTCTGAAAGCATCAAATTTAGTTAAACTGTCAAAATATGCCAATTTCTTGACAGCCAGAAATTATGTGGGTGTCTTAATAGAAGGAAAACTCTTTTAGTTTTAATTGTGGCAGCAGCTGAAGGAGTGTGCAATCTTACAAGCAGCTCATGCCTGTCTAATTTAAAGAGCTGCCAGCTGGTTCCAACCATGCACATGAGCTGCATTTGCTTTCCTGCAAGAAGCTGAAGGCTTCCACCGGAGCAAGTCATGTCCGAGTAGCACTTAGTGGGACTCACTGAGGCATGGTGACAGCTTCATGGTGTTATAACATGGTGCACTTCATTGGAAGCTCTGAATAATAACAGTGCCCTGATTTTTATTTTTTTTTTTTTTTTGCAGGTATTTGACCAGACAGCTATTGCTCATGCATTCAGATAATGAAGAGAAGAGTTAGTGCCTGTGCTTCACTGCGTGCATCATTCACCCTGAGTCCTTTCATTGTTAGTGTTGAATACCTGACATTTATCAGAGAATCACAGAATCCCTGAGTGGTAGGAGTTGGAAGGGAGCTCTGAAGATCATCCTCTTGCTCCAGCAGGGCACCCACAGCAGCTTGTCCAGGATCACAATGGCCAGGGGCATTTGGAAGCTCTCCAGAGAAGGAGACTCCACAACCTCTCCAGGAAGCCTGCTCCAGGCCTCCAGCATCCTTAAAGTGAAGAAGTTTCTCCTTATGTTCAGGTGTAGTCTCTCGTGTTATATTTGGTTCCTGTTGTCCCTTGTTCTATGACTGGGCACCACTGACAAGAGCCTGGCCCCATTCTCTTGACCTCTTGATCAGCATTGAGAAAATCCTGTCTCAGTCTTCTCCAGGCCAAACAGTCACAGGTCTCTCGGCCTCTCCTCATAGAGTAGGTGCTCCAGTCCCCTCATCATCATAGTGGCCTTCTGCTGGACTCTCTCCAGCAGTTCCCTCTCTTTCTTGGAGTCCAAGAGACAGAAGATATGTTGGGGTGTTTTGCCTAATTCATTTTTTAAAAAAGTCCTTATTTTATAGACTCTCTGGTCATCCTAGGACTAAATTACAGTTATTTTGACATCAGTTAATCTCTAAGGAAATCAGCTGCAGGACAAAGGCTACCAGAGAAAACTTTCATACTGAATGATGGATTTAGTTTTCATTTGTAAACTGCAGCCCTTAATGAGTGTGATGGTTTGAAACTGTCTTTTTAATTTTTTTCCTTGCAAAGTTCAGAACAGAGAAAGTGAAAGAATGCAAATAAGTCACTATTGGGTGTAAGAAAGCAAAATAACGATTGTTCTAAACACTTCCATTGGATAGATAGAAATGTTTAAGAACTATTACCCAAAACAAAGTAGGCACTCTGCACATTCTGCGTTCTGCAGTCGGGGCAGTTGCTGGGCTGTCTGGCTGCTGTTTTCTTCTTCTTCTCCTCTGGCTGAAGATAACACACACTGACCTTGGCAGCTAAGTTAACAACTTTCTGCTCTAACTGACTCTGTTTTCTGTCCAAGGCGGGCCTGGGGGGGAAGCTCCTGGGAGAGAGGCCCCTTTGAGAAGGGTCCCTTTGGGGGGAAGCAAAGGGAGCTTGGTTGTGCTTTTCTGTTGATTGTATATATTTGTAAATGTTGTGAATTTTGTATATTTGTACATATTCATTGCATTTCATCATAGATTGTAGATTCTGCTTGTAAATACAGCTTGCATTTGCTTCCAGACTGGGCTAGCCTGGTTATTGTCGGGGGTGGGGGTGCGAATTTCAGCTCACACTGACACAATGAGTGAAAAAGAAAAGCAGCATTTCCATGTGCACATGCCAAGGTAACAATGCAAGCAGAGCCTTGCTTTCTAGTGGTACAGTAGGCAAGCTCCTGCTTTCTGGAGCACAGACTGGTGGAACCTTAATGAACATGATGTCCAGAAAGTGTCACCTTCAAGTTCATTAAGGGGCAACTGAAGTGTTGAGATTTGATGTTCTCCACAGAGAGAGGGAGGGAGGGAGGGAGGGAAGAAGCAAAGATAGACAGGCTGAAGAAGTGAGCTAAGGAGAACAGCAGGAGGCTCAATTAGACAAGTGCCAGGTCCTGCACCTAGGGTGATCCTTGATATCAGCCCAGGCTGGGGGATGATGACATTGAGAGCAGCCCTGAAAAGAAGGACTTGGGGACTTGATGACAAGAATCTGGACATGAGCCAATAATGGGCACCTGCAGTCCAGAAGGCCATGGACAGCCTGGGCTGTATCCAAAGCAGCGTGGCAGGAGATGGAGAGGGTGGATCCTGCCCCTCTGCTCTGCTCTGGGGTGACTCCACCTGCAGTGCTATGTCCAGCTCTGGGCCCCCAACATGAGAAGGACACAGACCTGCTGGAGTGGGTCCCAAGGAGGGCCACAGAGATGATCCTAAGAGACCTGTCCTAAGACAGGCTGAGAGAGTTGGGATTGTTCAGCCTGGAGAAGACCATATAATCCACCCAGTCTCTAACTTTACCAAATCTGGTGCTGATCCATCTCTCTTAGCACCACACCTCTGTGCATTTGAAGTACCTCCAGGGATGAGGATTCATCCACCTCTTCCGGGGCAGCCTGTGGCAGTCTTTGAGAACCCTTTCAGTGAAGAAGTTTCTTCACTGGTGCAACTTGAGGCCATTTACTGGAATCTCATCACTTGTTACTAGGGAGAAGAGACCAACACCTACCTGGCTCCAACCTCTTTTCAGGGAATTACAGAGTGAGAAGGTCTCCCCTCAGCCTCCTCCAAACTAAACACCCCCAGGTCCCTCAGCTGCTCCTCACCAGCCCTGTTCTCCAGCACCTTCACCAGCTTTGTTACCTTTCTTTGGACCCACTCCAGCATCTCAATGTTTCTTGTATTGAGGACCCCAACACTGAACCCAGTACCCAACATGTGTGCTGTAGAATCTGAGAATCATTAGGGTTGGAAAAGACCTCTAAGATCTTCCAGTCCAACCCTCACCCCAACACCCCTGTGACCACTAGAACCTGACCTAAAGTGCCACATCTAGAAATTATTCATAATGTGTGCATGAGTGGCTTCTGTTGTTATGTTTGTGTGGTTAAAGCATCATCCTGTAAGAAATATCATTTCCTATCATCTCCTCTTATGTGTGTTTTGATATTAAAACCCCAGGCCGTCATCCACAGTTTAACAACCAGCACTGTGTCTTCCATTCCTTTACATCTCTCTGCTTGCAAATTGTGTTTGAAGGGATGAGACTCCCATATTTCATCTGCAGCTTTATTAAACCTGTTCTGGATGAAGTCCCAATAATAAACATGAAAGGGAAGGATGTAGCTGTCCCCTCCCCACTGCCATCTTCTTACCAGTCATGTGCCATGATGATATTAAAACATTTAGTGTGTGAGAGAGAAAATAATTGATGCTCAAAGAGTGTTTCAGGACCAACCCCAGGGACAAGAGTTGACAGCAAGGCTGAGATTTCTCATTGATCAGTGAGCACCAGCCTTGACCACAGGTCTTATGAGGAACAGCTGAGGGAACTGAGGTTGTTTAGTCTTCAGAAGAGGAGACTGAGGGGAGACCTCATTGCTCTCTTCAGTTCCCTGAAAGGAGGTTGAAGGGAGGTGGGGGTTGGTCTTTTTTCACATGCAACTAGTGACAAGACAAAAGGAAACGGTCTCAAGTTGTGCCAAGGGATGTTCAGGCTGGATATTAGGAACTATTTCTTCACAGAAAAGGTTCTGAGGAGCTGTCACAGTCTTCCCAGGGCAGTGGTGGAGTCACCATCCCTGGAGGTGTTTAAAGATGCACAGATGCGGTGCTGAGGGACGTGGCTTAGTGGTAGTATTGTGAGCTCTAGGCAAGCACTTGGACTTGATCTCAAAGGACTTTTCCAGCCTCAACAGTTCTGTGATTTTATGACTATAACACTCAACATCACTTTCAGCTGTGAAAGTTTTGTGGTCAGTCTGATCTCTACTAGTTCATGTCAACTCAAGAGGGGGCCCAAGTAATTTTTCAGGTTATTCAAACAAAAGGTTAAGAAGTCTACAACATGAGTCCACATAGCAGTCTTCCAGTACCTGAAGGGGACCTACAAGAAAGCTGGGGAGGGACTGTTTACAATGACTTGTAGTGATAGCATGAGGGGTGGTGGCTTTAATCTGGGAGAGGGGAGATTTAGACTGGTGATAAGTAAGAGATCCTTTCCAGTCATGGTCGTGAGACACTGCAACAGGATGCTCCCTCCTTTTCAAGGGCAGGTTGGATGAGGCCTTGAGCAACCTGGGCTAGTGGAAGGTGTCCCTGCCCATGGCAGGGGGTTGGAGCTGGATGAGTTTTGAGGTCCTTTCCAACCCTACCCATTCTCTGATTCTGTGATTTAATTGGATTTGTTGTGGGTTAAAAAACACTAATGAGGAACTGAGTTTCTTCAAGAGCATCTGGTCATTGTGAAAAACACCAAATTAACATAAAGGGAAAAACTCATCTTATTGCTTCAAATTCATACAACACAAATGGGGATATTCTAAGCTACTTCTATCTGTTCCAGAATCCTGATTTGTTTTGGTGAGACAGATTTATGATCAAAGCTCAGGTCACATTTTATGGTGTTGAGTGCTGCCCACAACATTATAGTCAGGAGAGAGACCACAGAGGCATCGAAAGAACCACAATTTTGGTGCATTTTATGATAAAACATAACTTTCTGCTGGAAGATAATGCTGCTGCAATCTATTTATCTCACATGGGCAGCAAAACAGCCATCAAACAAAAATACTCATATCGTCTCCAGGTGTTATATTTTTGCAACACAACCCAAAACTCCTGTGAACACTCATTTAGGAAAGGTTTTGTCAGATTTTAGGGGGGTTTTATAGTCATATGAATTTTCCCTGGCTAATCTTCACCTGCGTGTAAATTGTCAGTCCTCCAGGTGACACACACACACACACATAAAAGTATCAGGAAAAGATTTGGCTCCAGAAAAGAAAAAGAAGAAATCACCAAAAAAAAAGAAGTCACAGAAGGAAAGGAGTAACTTCATACCTGAGTTGCCTTCAAGCCATATAAGACCCAAAGAGCATTTAAAAGAGCAGAAGCTTGAGCTGCATCCTGCTCTGTGGTTGCAGAAAGTTCTCATTCTGTTTGAAGGTAGCTTCCTTATGGAAATCAAAAGTCATTGCAGGTATTCCATCATCAGAAACAAGGATTCCATGAATTTCTGTGATTCCCCTGTCCAAGTAGAGCAGTCGATTTGATGGATAACAGGCACAGGAAGAGCCAGAGAAGTAGCAGTAGGTATATATTCTCTGCAAGGCGTTTGGCACAGTCCCCACAACATCCTGCTGGCCAAGTTGGAGAGATGTGGATTTGCTGGGTGGACTGTTCAGTGGGTAAGGAATTGGCTGGATGGTCACATCCAGAGGGTGGTGCTCAATGGCTTGAAGTCCAGCTGGAGAGCAGTGTCAGTGGTATTCCCTCAGGGGTCTGTACTGGGACCTGTGTTGGTTAACATTTGTATCAGTGCTATAGGCACTCTTATGCAGCAAAAAAAAATAGGTCCAGAGTTGCCATCACTGTGATTATTAGCAGAGCCCATCTGTCTGCCACAATCTCCAATCACTTGTCCTTAATCCAGATCCTGTAAAATGAATCCCATTGCATCTGACAATTTTTACCTTAACCTTTGTCTTCTATAAAGCATTTTTATTAATAAAGTCTCTGACATTCCCTCTTTGAATTCACAGTTTTGCCTTAACTGTGTCTAGAGGTCTAGATCTGCTGACATTGAAGAACCTGTCATGTTATTGAAGTCTTTTTCTGGTTGCATATCACTGCTACTTAAAAGGAGGTTGAGTCAAGGTAGGAGGTGGTTTCCTCTCCCTTGTAACAAATGATAGGGTGAAGTAAAATGGCCTCAAGTTGAGGAGGTTTAGACTGGGTATTAGAAGAAACTTCTTGACCTAAGGAGTTCTCAACCACTGACACAGGCTCCCCAGGGAGGTGGTTGAATCTCCATCCCTGGAGGTCTTGAGAAGATGCAGAGCTGTGGTGCTGAGGGCCATGGTTTAGCACCAGCCTCGGTAGAGTTAGAGAATGGTTGGACTGGGTGATCTTAAAGGTCTTTTCCAACTGGAACAAGCCTATGATTCTGCTGGGATTCAAGGATAGACTGAAAAGTTCTAATGCCAGATGTGGTAGAAGAGATCTTTGTAAGGGATGACAGCCACTCAGGGTGAACTTCACCTCACGTCATTTCATCCATTCCTAAGCACCAGAAAGAAGTGCTTCCATAGGCTTAACCCTACTCAATTTGAACAGAGACTTACAGTGGAAAGATGTATTTGGCCATATCAGCCTTTATCCAGAGGCTGAAAGAAACCTCAGGAGCTAATATAAGCTGTCCTGATAGGGATGGAAGAGCTGAACGAGAACTGCAGTGCCTAGACAAAGACTAACTACATTTAACTGACTACTGGAACAGGCTGCCCAGGGGGTTGTGGAGATATTCAAAACCCACCTGGATGAGTTCCTGTGTGGTCTGCTCTAGGTGATCCTGCTTTTGCAGGGAGGTTGGACTGGATGAGCTTTGGAGGTCTCTTCCAGCCCCTAACATTCTGTGATTCTGTGAAATCCTATGGAGAAGAACTATCCATCCACCACCAACTAAAAAAGAAAGCCAGAACTATAAATCCAGCACCACTTCTGTTGCACTGACTACATTTTGTCATGGTAAGCATCTCATTTTGTTTTTCTTGCTAAAAGAGTGAGCAATTAGCTATGTTAATTGGTAAATGAAACTTGCAGACATCCCTGTTCGTTTTGTAGCATCACAGAATTCATTGGGTTGGTAGAGACCAAGAGAAGATAGAGAACTAAATGACTGTGAGGGCCAAAATGTTGCCTTTCATTCCCTGCCGTGTTATGAAATGAAGAATTTTTCACTGAATTCACTGAATCAGTAGAAAAATGAAGCACTAAGTAAAGTGGAACTAGGCTGGATTTCAAGCAAGAGTGAAAGAGGGACCTATGCTGGTTGCTATTACTGAGGAGGAACTTCTCTAATTTAAGGGCAACAGAGCACTGGAACAGGCTACCCAGAAAACTGGTGTAGTTTCAATCTCTGGAGACATTCAAAACCCTCCTGTGTGACCTTCTTTAGGTGAACCTCCCTTGGCAGTGGGGCCGGACTTGAGGACTTCCTGAGGTCTCTTCCAACCACTACCATACTGTGAATTACAGATTATCAGGGTTGGAAGAGACACTTGTGATGGTTTCAAACTGTCTTTTTAATTTTTCTTTGCAAAGTTCAAGCAGAGAAAGCTAAAGTATGTAAATAAGTCACTATTGGGTATAAGAAAGCAAAATAATGTTTGTTCTAAACATTTCCATTGGATGGATAGAAATGTTTAAGACTCAAACCAAAGTAGGGCAGTCGGAGTCTGAGCTCTTGGGGGCAACTTGCTGGGCTGTCTGGCTGCTGCTGCTTCTTCTTTTCTGTCTGAAGATAACACACTGACCTTGGTGAGCTAACTTAACAGCCTCTCTGCTTCTTAACTCTCTGTGTTCTGCCAAGGGAATCTGGGGGGAGGAGGCCCCTTGGGAAAGGCCCCTTTGGGGGGAAGCAAAGAGAGCTTGGTTGTGCTTTTCTGTTGATTGTACCTATTTGTAAATGTTGTGACTAGTGTCTATTTGTACAGATTCATTGCATTGCATCAGAGATTGTAGATGTGCTTGTAAATACAGCTTGCATTTGACTTCCAGACTGAGCTAACCTGGTTAGTGTCAGTGTGTGAGGGGGATTTCAGCTCTCACACTGATACAACACCTCACACTAGATCAGGTTGCCCAGAGCCACATCCAGCCTAGCCTTAAAAACCTCCAGGGATTGGGCTGCCACCACCTCCTGTGATGCTGTGATAAATAAATTTAGGACTTGCATTCAGAAGGGTAGTGATAAAAACCTTTAGAAACTTCCATGCTTCAGGCATGGATTTTAAGTCAGGCTTAGATCATTACTAAAGTAGGGAGTAAGGAAAGTTCAGAGAGTGAATTGTCAGCATTAGGGTATGGCTCTTCCATCCTCACAACAAAAACTGATTGCATTTACAAGCTGTGTGGTTTGAGAGTGTTTTCTTGGCTGATTAATCTTTATTTATGCTAACCAGGGGTAAGCTCAGTGTCCAGTGGCTCAATGAAAATTAATTAACTTCGTAATTTTATTAAGATGGAATTTGGAGAGACATTAACTGACAAAAGAAAAAAAGTAAAAAAATATGCTGACACTTATGCTGAGATTGTAACTGGAACTGATGCTGCTGCTCTGGCAGGAGAACAACCTCTGCTCCTCCTGGCACTTCATAAACTCTTAGACTCGTAGAACCTTAGAATCACAGACTCACAGAATGGTTTGGGTTGGAAGACTTCTTAAGGATCATCCAGTTCCAACCTCCTGCCAAGGGCAGGGACATCTCACACTTGATCAGGCTGCTCAAGGTCCTGGCCAACCTGGAGAGGGTATCCACAGCTTCTCACAGTCCTCATGGCAGTCAGGACAGAGTGCAGACACAAGACAGCCTCAGAATCACAGGAGGCTGGAACAGACCTCTGAGATCATCAGTTCCAGCCTAGGACCTAACACCACCACCTCCACCAGATCATGGCACCAAGTGCCACATCCAATCTTGCCTTAAACATCTCCAGGGGTAGTGACTCCACCACCTCCCTGGGCACTCCATCCCAGTGTCTGCTTGCCCTTTCCATCAGGAAGTGCTTCCTAACATCCAACCTAACCCTCCCCTGGCACAGCTTCAGGCCATGCCCTCTTGTCCTGTCACAAGGTGCCTGGGAGCAGAGCCTGACCCCCACCTGACTGCAGCTTCCCTTCAGGTAGCTGTAGAGATGCTAAGGTCCCCCCTGAGCCTCCTCTTCTGCAGGCTGAACACCCCCAGCTCCCTCAGCCTCTCCTCATCACCTTTCCCTCCAGTCCCTTCCCCAGGCTGGTTGCTCTCCTCTGGCCCTGCTCCAGCACCTCAAGATCTCTCTTGCAGTGAGGTCCCAGAGCTGCAGACAGTGCTGGAGGTGAGGCCTCAGCAGTGCCCAGCACAGGGCAGAATTCCATCCCTGCTCCTGCTGGCCACACCATTCCTGATCCAGGCCAGGATGCCCTTGGCCTTCTGTGCCCCCTGGGTACACTGCTGGCTCCTGTCCAGCTGCTGTCACCCAGCACTGCCAGCTCCCTCTCTGCCAGGCTGCTCTCCAGCCACTCACCCCCAATCTGTAGCCTGCATGGAGTTGTTGTGGCCTGAACCTGGCCTTGTTAAACCTCATCCCTTTGGCCTCAGCCCATCAGCCCCACCTGGCCAGGGCTCTCTGAACAGTTTTCTTCCCTCCCAGCAAATCCACACTGTCCCCAGCTTGGTGTCATCTGCCAATGCACTAAGGGTAGACTCAATCCTCTCATGCAAGTCATCCATCAGAGGCAGACAATGTCCAGCACCTGAATGATATGCAACAGTGACTGCTCCTCACCCTTGGCCTCCCCTGGGTACCCACAGGAGTAGGGTCATCCTTCCACACAGTCACTACAAGTGCCCTTGCAGGTGGCAGATTTATCCATGGTGTCACAGAGCATCTTGGCTCCCCCAGCTCCTGAGCTCCTGCATGTGCCAGGTGACTGTGCTGCTCCTACCATGCTGGAGACTCTCTTGATTTAATAGACTGAAGATGGATTTCAGAAAGTTTGTGTGTGTCTGTGTGTGTTTGTGTGTGTGTCTGTGCCTGCCTGTTTTCAAGGCTTTTTCTGAACCAGGGCTTAAATACCATTATTTGTTCCCCAGTGCCCTGCTACTGTGTTTCTTGGCTGACTTCTTTGTTATGTATACTGCACTATCAGCATGTAATCATCATCAAACAAATGTTTCAGTCTTATTTGAACATCTGCTTAACCTCTCCCATTATTCTGAACTTGACTGCTACAAGGAAAGGAGGAAAACAAAACAACAGGACTAACAATTCTGCTGCACTGAAATGAGACTTAGAGCTCTTAAGTCATTGTCCTAAATTACAGAATGGTAGGGGTTGGAAGGGACCTCAGGATATCACTGAGTCCAATCCCCCTGCTAAGGCAGGTTCACCTAGAGAAAGTCACAGAGGAACCAGGCAGGTTTAGAGTCTCCATCTCTGGAGACGCCACCACCTCTCTGGGCAGCCTGGTCCAGTGTTCCATCCCCCTTAAATTAAAGAAGCTCCTCCTCATGTTTAGATGGAACTTCTTATGTTCTAGTTTAGGTCCATTACCCCTTGTCCTGTCACTGGGCACCACTGAGGAAAAGCCTGGTGCCATCCTCCTGACACCCAGCCTTTGGGTGTTCATAAAGGCATGGACCTGTGGGGGCAGCTCCAAAGGAAGACCACAACAGTGATCTGAGGGCTGGAACACCTTGGCCACAAAGAAAAGCTGAAAGTGTTGAGATTGTTCAACCTGGAAAAAGGTCTTTGGGGAGATCTTCTCATGGCCTTTCAGTAATTAAAGGGCTAATAAGAAAGCTGGAGACAGACATTTTAACAGGGCCTGTTGTGACAGGACAAGGGGTGATGGTTTCAAAAGGAAAGGAGGGAGATTCAGACTAGGAGAGAAGGAAAACAGTTTTAAAAGGAGGGTGGTGAGATGCTGGCCCTGGTGGCCTAGAGAGATTAAATATCCCTGGAACCATTCCAGGTCAGGATGTTTGGAGCTCTGAGCACCCTGGTCTAGTTGCAGAGCTGTAGGGGGTTGGAGTGGATGATCTTTGTCCCTTCCAACACAAACCATTCTATCATTATATGATCCCTGTGAGATCCTGAGGTGGTTACATCTCTTGCCACTCACTGCTTCAGTAAACTGAGGCTTGAGAAGCTGCACTGTGAAATCTTCAGTTACACTGAGCACCTCAGCTGAGGAGAGGATCTGCTTCTGAAGTTCCACAAAGGTATTCAGAGAAGCAAGAGAGATGAGGCAGGTGGAGCCAAAGCTGTAGAGGGTACTGAAGTGAATTGTCTCTCTCTTGGTGGGTGTGAAGGTGTGGCTGTCAGGCTGCTTCTGGGTTCTGGAGGAATTGCATGGAATCATAGAATGGCTTGAGATGGAAGAGACTCTAAAGGTCATCCAGTTCCAACCCCTCTGCAATGGGCAGGGACACCTCCCAGCAGCCCAGGTTGCTCAAGGCCTCATCCCACCCGGCCTTGAAGACTTCCAGGGATGAGGCATCCACAACTTCTCTGGGCAGCCCTTTCCAATGTCTCACCATCCTCACAGTAAAGATCTTCCTAATGTCCAATCTAAATCTACCCTGCTCTAGATTCAAACCATTGCTCCTTGTCCTATCACCATATGCCCTTATCAAAGTCACAGGCTCATAGAATCAGAGGGTGTTAGTCAGAGGGGTTGGAAGGGACCTCTGGAGATCTTCCAGTCCAACCCCCTGCCAGAGAAGGACCAGAGAATCCAGTACAGGTCACAAAGGAACACATCCAGACAGGGCTGCAAAGGCTCCACAGAAGGAGACTCTACAACCTCTCTGGGCAGCCTGTTCCAGGGCTCTGGGACCCTCACAGTGAAGAAGTTCCTCTTCATGTTGAGGTGGAACCTCCTGTGCTGCAGTTTCCATCCTTTGCCCCTTGTCCTATCCCAGGGCACAAGTGAGCAGAGGCTGTCCCTGTCCCTTCCTTGCTGACCCCCAGCCCTCAGCTATTGATAGACATTGATCAGATCCCCTCTCAGTCTTCTCCTCTGCAGACTGAACAGCCCCAGGGCTCTCAGCCTCTCCTCCCCAGGCAGTGTTCCAGGCCCTTCAGCATCCTTGGAGCCCTCCCTTGGCCTCTCTGCAGTATAAGTCCACTGCAATCTGAAGAAAGAGACCATCCTCCTATTTTTCTGATCTGTGTATGATTTCATTTTAGATGAACCCTTGATTATTTTCATCCCATTGCCTGTGTGGCAATCCTATGCTCAGACTGCATAAATTGTTTTAATTGTACAAGAAGTAAAAAAAAAAAAATCATTACAAAATAAAATCTCTGCACTTAATTAGAGGAAAACACACCAGACAATGTTCTAATTCAAGAACAAGAGGGATAAAGTCATCACAGAATAAAATTTCTGCACTTAATGGGAGAGGGAAACAGTCTAAAGCAATTGGAACTAGTTGAAGAAGAGATGTGTCTAGTGGAGTCCCTCAGGGGTCAGGACTAGGAACAGAGCTGTTCAATCTATTAATCAATGACCTGGGTAAGGGCACAGAGGGCACTGCCAGCAAGTTTGCTGCAGGCACCAAACTAGGTGGAGTGGCTGACACAGGAAGGTTGTGCTGCCATTCAGCCTGACTGAGACAGGCTGAGAGCTGGGCAGGGACAAATAGAATGAAATTCAACCAGGGCAAGGGGAGAGTCTTGCACCTGGGAAAGAACAAGGGGAAGGGAATGGCAGTGAAGGGGAAAAGGCCCTGGGGGTCCTGGTGAATAGGAGGTTGACCATGAGCCAGCAATGTCCTTTTGTGCCCAAGAAGGCCAAATCCATCCTGGGGTGGATTAGAAGGGCTGTGATCAGTAGGTTGAGAGAGGTTCTCCTCCCCCTCTACTCTGCCCTGCTGAGGCCACATCTGGAAGATTGTGTCCAGTTCTGGGCCCCTCAGTTCAAGAAGGACCTCAGGGAACTGCTTATAATGAGTCCAGCACAGAGCCACAAAAATGCTGAAGGCAGTGGAAGACCTTCCTTAAGAGGAAAGCCTGAGGGAGCTGAGGGCTCTGGAGCTTGGAGAGGAGGAGCCTGAGGGTGACCTCATTGCTGGTGATCAAGATGTGCAGGGGGAGTGCCCAGAGGCTGGAGCCAGGCTCTGCTGGGTGATGCCCAATGGCAGCACAAGGGGCAGTGGTGGAAGCTGAGGCAGAGGAAGTTCCATGGAAACAGGAGGAAGAATTTTTTTCCCTGTGAGGGTGACAGAAGATTGGAAGAGGCTGCCCAGGGGGTTTGTGGAGTCTCTTTCTCTAGAGATGTTCAAGACCTGCCTGGCTGTGTTCCTGTGTGATCTTCTCTAGGTGCTCCTGCTCGGGCAGGGGGGTTGGACTGGCTGAGCTTTGGAGGTCCCTTCCAACCCCTAACATTCTGTGATGCTGTGTAATTAGAGGAAAATACACCAGACACCAGGCTATCACCAAATCTCCTGCAGAATTTGAATAGCAATGCTGCTGTGCAGGAGTCAATAACACTTTAATTTGCTTTTGGTAAGTCAGTAAAACATACACTCTTTGTTTCCTACTGAAAAATTAAAAGCCCCTCTGGAAATTCCAGGCCCAGCTCTGTGTATGTTACAAATGTTGCTATGTAATTCATCCAACAATAAATCTCTGTGGAGGACAAAGATGTTAGAGTGAACAATGCCCTGCTGCTGTGAACAAACATCGTACTGGGATATATAAAGAGGCACTCAGCCTGCAAAACACACTCACAGTAATTACTGTTTTCAGCCTGAGTAATGCCTTAGGTGAAGCACTGTGTGCTCATTTTGGGCACCACAGTTTAAGAAGGAAGGGGACTGTTTGGACAGCAAAAGGATTACTCAAGTATCTGCAAGTTATGACTTTTGGAGATGGAGAGCACTCCCTGCAGTTAGGAAGCTTCCAAGAAAGAAAGTTTAGGGGAGATGCAGTCACAGTCTTCAGTTTGCAGAAGAGAAGGCTCCAAGGAAATTTTCTTATGGCCTTCCAGTATCTGAATGGGGCTCCAAGAAAGCTGGGGAGGGACATTTTAGTGTGTCAGGGACTGGAGGAATGGATCCAAGCTAGAGGAAGGGAGATTTAGATCAGACATCAGGAAGACGTTGTTCCCCAGGAGGGTGGTGAGAGACTGGCAGAGGTTGCCCAATGAGGTGGTGGAAGCCTCATCCCTGGAGGTTTTTGCAGCCAGGCTGGATGTGGCTGTGAGCAGCCTGCTGTAGTGTGAGGTGTCCCTGCCCACGGCAGGGGGCTTGGAGCTGGATGCTCCTTGAGGTCCCTTCCAACCCTGACAATTCCATGATCCTGTGCAATATGTATTGCCTTCTGCCAAAAATCAATTATCTGCTCTCCCATCCCTGCTGATCAGGCCAGGAAATGGTGGCCTCCAATTGCAGAAAAGAAGACTTCAAGTTAGACATCAGGGGTGAGTTCCAGCATTTTTTATTAATCTGCTTTGGATTTATTTACTTTTGCTGAACATAGACAGTGGTTGCTGGCAGCTTTTAACAGAACTACCAGAAGGTGACTCGAACTTTCCAGGGACTATTGATCTGAATAAACATAGGATAAAAAATACTGGGAAGCTCCTGGTGTTCAATAACAAAAATACTACTTTTTGCCATGTGTAATTGCTAAATAACAGATCTACAGCAGTTAAAGTTCATTTCTGAAGCATCCTTTGCTACAACTGTATGAGAAAGGCTTGTAGCAGCAGTGGTGGGATTTTTCCTCAGCAGTAATGGTGGGATTCTGAGCTCTAGGCAGGTGGTTGGACTTCATGATCTCAAAGGTCTGTTCCAACCTCCAAAGTTCTAGGATTCTAGACACTTGATGGTGGGAGAGGGAAACATCCTGAAGCAATTGGAAGTACTATAATAAAGTTTGCAACTGGTAAGAATCAGGAAATCATAGAATTGTAGGACAAGGAGCAATGGATGGAAACTGCAGCACAGGAGGTTCCACCTCAACATGAGGAAGAACTTCTTCACTGTAAGGGTCCCAGAGCCCTGGAGCAGGCTGTCCAGAGAGGTTGTGGAGTCTCCTTCTGTGGAGCTATTGCAGCCCTGTCTGGATGTGTTCCTGTGTGACCTGTGCTGGATTCTCTGGTCCTGCTGTGGCAAGTGAGTTGGACTGGAAGATCACCAGAGGTCCCCTCCAACCCCTAACACCTTCTGATCCTGTGGAAAAGATTTCCAAGATCATTGAGTCTAACCATCAACCTAACACCACCATGGCCACTAAAACATGTCTCAAAGCACCATGGCCACACGTTCCTTGAACACCTCCAGAGATGGGCAGCCTCTGTTTCAATCCCAGACCACTCTTGCAGAAAATATTTTTTCATGATATCCAACCTAAACCTCCCCTGGCACAATTTCAAGCCATTTCTTCTCCTTCTATCACCTCAAACTAGAGAGAAGAACCTAATCCCCACCTCAATCCAACATCCTCTCAGGAAGTTATAGAGCAATGAATTCTCCCCTCAACCTCCAATTCTCCAGGCTAAACACCCCCAGTTCCCTCAGCTGCCCCTCACCAGCCCTGTTCTCCAGACCCTTCCCCAGCTTAGTTGCAGTGAAAATTTGTAGGGAGCAGGTTATTTTTATATTTTCCAGAGATGATATAGATGTGTATGAAGAGGTCATGAAGGCAAGGCTCAACTTATTATAGCTTCTGTCCTTTTTTTTTCTTTTTTTGTCATTTGTTTGGGGTTTGTTTGTTTGCTTGTTTTTGTGTTGTTGATGTTTTTTTTTCCCCTCTGAGACATTCCAGCAGTGCTTTTGGGTTAGTTTCCAGCCTGGGATAAGAGGAGCCTGAGTGTTTTGCTCAGGAGCCTGAGCATTTGCTCTTGTTTCTGATCCAAATCAGAAGGTATTTAGCCAAGAACGAAGATTCATTAAGCCAAATGTTTGATGTCTGATCCTTTTCCCAACAGTCTTTCTTGACCAGTACAACTTCCACCTGAAAATGCTTTTCCTCAATGTGTATCCCATGCATTATCTTTTGCTTTATAACCAAATCCAAATCATTGATGTGCTGTTTGGAACTGGTTTGATTGTGCAGTTTCTCTTCCTCAAATGAGGCAAAATTCTTAACTCCATTTACATACAGCCCTGAGTTACATAAGCTGATGCTGTACTTCACTCTGCTCCCCTTTAGAAGCTGTTCTCTTTGCATCTGATTAGTTCTGTCGTCACAATCTGCTGTAAATATCTGGATGGAGTGTTTCTTTGTTGGATGATTATGTGATTATGTATCCTAAGTACTAATGAAAATATATTTGAAGAAGAAGAATGGGCTCTGAAGCCACTTGTGCCCTCAATGCTTGTATAAACTGGCTTCTAAAGAGGATTTTTCCCTTACAAATCACAATAGATAAACACAAATCTTAAAAATCTTCTCAGTGTTTCCAGTGTTCCATTGCTGAGGGCTATGGGAGTTCCAGTGGTAGATCTGGAAGTGTGCTTAGAGCTCTGGTGCAGAGGCACCAGAAGTCTAGCAATGATGGTGAAATTAATGGCTATCCAAGCAGGAAGACAGAGGCACAGAAGTTGGGTTCTAGAGAGGCTTTTTCCCTTACAAATCACAACAGATAAATACAGATTTTAAAAATCATTTTTTTGGTCAATGTTCCACTGCTCAGGGCTCTGGGAGTTACTGAGTTCCAGTGGTAGATCTGGAAGTGTGCTTAGACTGAAGACACAGCTCTGGTGAAGAGGCACCAGAAGTCCAGCATTGATGGTGGAGTTAATGGTGTTTCAAGAAGGAAGAGAGGCACAGAGGTTGAGCCTCTGTCCTCCAAAATGTTTCCCTGAGGTTGACCACCTCCAAAGTCCTTCTGAAGAAAACAGAGTAAGAAGTGCTTTATCCTGTTCTACATTTGTTGGAAATCTCCAAGAAAGGTCAGGAGTTGATGTTTCCTGCTCCTGATGAAGTAGTTGAACAGAGAGGAGAATTAATGTGACTTCTTTGTTATTGGAAAAATGCTCCTCACAGAACTAAGCAGAAGAAACTGAGTTGATTTAAATAATCAGATCATAACTATGGGAGAAGTCTAAGCACACCTCAGGTAAACTGCAACAGCTAAGCAGTCAGTTCTGGTATCACCTGGGACTAAGGAAACGTTGTGAGATACAGCTGGGCCTGTGAGTGACAGATAGATTTGGGCCACTCACTCCAAGAAAGACATTGAGATGCTGGAGTAGATCCAGTGAAGGGCAATGAAGCTGGTGAAAGGTCTGGAGAATAGCTCTGGTAAGAAGCAGCTGAGGGACCTGGGGTTGTTTAGTTTGGCTGTAAGAGGCTGAAGGGAGACCTCATTGATCTCTACAACTCCTTGAAATGAGGTTGCAGTGAGGTGAGGGCTGGCTTCTTCTCCCTAGTATCAGGTGATAGAAGGAGAGGAAATGGTCCTAAATAGCACCAGGGGAGGTTTAGGTTGGATATGAGGGAAAATTTCTTTGCTGCAGGGGGCGTTAGGGATTGGAACAGGCTACCCAGGGAAGTGGTGGAGTCCTCATCCCTGGAGGTGTTCAGGAACTGTGTGGGCATGGCACTTTAGTGTTAGGTTGATGGTTGGATTGGATGATTGTGATGATTTTAAGACTGTCTTTAATTTTTCTTCACAAAGTTTGAGCAGAGAAAGTGAAAAGATGTAAATAATTCACTATTAGGTGTAAGAAAGCAAAACAATAACTATTCTAAACACTTCCATTGGATGGATAGAAATGTTTAAGAGTCACTACTCAAAACAAAGTCACTTAGTCTCAGCTTGCTTGGCTTCTCTCTTCTTCTCCTTCTGCCTTCAGAAGATAACCCTCACCCCTGCATACTGACCTTGACAAGCTAAGTCTAACAACCTCTCTCTGCTTCTTGGCTTCCTGCCCTGCTCTGGCAGGGGAGGAAAAGGAAGCATGGCCCCTTCTCTTTTGTGGGGCCCAAAGAGGCTTGGTTGTGCATTTCTGTTGACTGTACCAATGTGTAAATGCTCTGACTAGTGTCTATTTGTACAGATTCATTGCATTTCATCATAGATTGTAGATTTGCCTGTAAATATAGCTTCATTGGCTTCCAGACTGAGCCAGCCTGGTTATTGTCAGTGTGGGAGGGGGATTTCAGCTCTCACACTGTAACAATGATCTTAGAGGTCTTTCCAATCAAAACAATTGTATGAATCTGTATTTTATGATGGGGCTGGATCTTGCCACCAGGATCAGTCATTTGTTCTCTCTTCTTGTTTAAACCAGCAAGGTTGGAATGCTGGTTCAGATTCTGGGGCAAGGGGAGTCATTTATGTCAGTAACTCAGTATCAGATTGTAACAGTGTGAGACCTGAAATTTCTCCCCCCTCCTCCCCTCCCCTGGCAATAACCAGGCTGGCTCAGTCTGGAAGCAAATGAAGCTGTATTTACAAGCAAATCCACAATCTATGATGAAATGCAATGAATTTGTACAAATAGACACTAGTCACAACATTTACAAATATATACAATTAACAGAAAAGCACAACCAAGCCCCCTTTGCTTCCCTCCAAAGGGGCCTTTCCCA
This sequence comes from Indicator indicator, assembly GCF_027791375.1. NCBI lineage: Eukaryota > Metazoa > Chordata > Aves > Piciformes > Indicatoridae > Indicator > Indicator indicator. The sequence continues at coordinate 16,893,631 of NC_072013.1, read as the reverse complement.
AGGCGCCTCTCTCCCCCCACCCTCCAGACCCCCCTGGCAGAAGGCAGAGAGTTAAGAAGCAGAGAGGATGTTAAACTTAGCTTGCCAAGGTCAGTGTGTTATCTTCAGACAGAAAAGAAGAAGCAGCAGCAGCCAGACAGCCCAGCAAGTTGTGAACCCAGACCCCGACTGCCCCAACCTTGTTTTGAGTAGTGGTTTTTAACCATTTCTCTCTCTCCAATGGAAGTGTTTAGAACAATCATTAGTTTGCTTTCTTACACCAAATAGTGACTTATTTACATTCTTTAGCTTTCTCTGCTTGAACTTGGAGAAGAAAAATTAAAAAGACAGTTTTAAACCATCACACAGATTCTGTGAGGAAGGCTTCAGTGCAGCATTTACTTTTGCAAGCTAGACACAAGGGCCAGATTGCTTCAACTGATGCCAGTGCTGCTGCTGCCTCATCATGCAATCTGGGATGCACTGCTACCTACAGAGCCACTGCAGGGCCTGGCCATTTCCCTGCTGTTTCCTAACAGTGGCAGCATGTCCTTCCCTACATCTTCGACCTTGAGATATGTGTATCAGCATCTTTAATAGTTCTGGCTTGACAACACACATCTTGGAAGTGTAAGATTATAGTTTACATCTCTGCCTTCTCTGGATTGAACAGGTTTAGCTGGTGACACCAAGCTAAGAGTTTCAACGCCTGAAATAGAATTCTCTTCCCGCTAATAACCTTTTCAAGATGGTTGAGACAGCTTTGATTCATTGCCTGGCAGATGACAGTAAAATAGATGTCAGAATGATTATATCCTCTGGACATTTTTCCCTCTACCTGCATGCATTAATAATACATTTTAAACACGACAGAGCAGCTGTGATTTCCATCTTGTGGTAACAGCTGAAATTAGAAGATGATTTTGTGTGTGTATGGAGGAGAGAGAAAGAGAGGAAAGTGTTGCCTTGGTAGGGTGGAATCAGACAGGACAAACACAGGGGAGAAAGCAAAACCTAACCATGCAATCTCAAAGATATTTCTTTTTCACTTCATTATGTTTTCTATAACAGGAATCAAATTGTTGAGTTAACCTCAGCCAAGGTTTGCACTCCTTTTTGTGGGGCAGCACTAGTCTTGTTATGGCCTTGCTCTGTAGCCTGCAGGATCAGATGAAAGCAATAAGAATTAAAGTCACATAAACCAAAAAAATCACAAATCAATGGTAAATGCCCGCTCAGGGTATGCAAAGACTGGGTTCTTAAATGGCTACCTTCAGGAGCTGCTCTTTACTATGACTGTCACTTTTGGGCCACTCATTACAACAAAGACAGTGAGTCACAAGAGCATGGCCAGAGAAGGACAACAAAGATGCACCTGGGCTTGAGGAGGGGCTGAGGGAGCTGGGGATGTTGAGGTTGGAGAAGAGGAGACTGAGGGATGCGTCATTGCTCTCTCCAGCTCCCTGAAAGGAGGTTGGAATGAAGTGGGGGTTGGTCTCTTCTCCCTAGTATCAGGTGATAGAAGGACAGGAAATGGCCTGAAATTGTGCCAGTGGAGGGTTAGGTTGGATATCAGGAAAAAAAATTACTTTCTGCAAGAGTGGTCAGGGACTGGAACAGGCTGCCCAGAGAGGTGTTGGAGTCACCATCCTTGGAGGTGTTGAAGTGCAATGCAATCTCACTGCAAATCACAGAAAACATCCAGTTGGAAGAGACCTCCAAGCTCACCCAGTCCAACCTTCAACCCAGAACTGAAGGGTCAACACCAAATCATGTCCCTAAGCTCCAGCTCCACAGCTGCTGGAACACCTCCAGGGATGGGGACTCCAGCACTGCCTTGGGCAGACCATTCCAATGGCTGAGAAGCCTCTCTGGCAAGAAATAGTTCCTAGCATCCAGCCTGAACCTCCCCTGCTGCACCTTGCAACCTGTTCCTGTCTCTTGCCACCAAGGAGCAGAGGCTGCCCCCTCCTCACTCCAAGCTCCCTTCAGGGAGCTGCAGAGAGCAATGAAGTCTCCCTCAGCTTCCTCTTCTCCAGCCTCAACACCCTCAGCTCCCTCAGCCCCTCCTCTAGCCCAGGGGCTCCAGGCCCTTCTCCAGCCTTGTTGCCCTTCTCTGGACAGGTTCCAGCTCCTCAATGTCCTTCCTGCAGTGAGGGCCCAGAGCTGAACACAGCACTCGAGGTGTGGCCTCCCCAGTGCTGAGCACAGGGGGATGGTCACCTCCTGTCCCTGCTGCCCACCCTGCTTCTGATCCCAGCCAGGATGCCTTTGGCTTTCTTGGCCACCTGGGCACTGCAGGCTCACATTTAATCCACTGTCAACCAGGACCCCCAGGTGGCCTGTCCGAGTCACAGCTCCCAACCACACATCCCCAATGTCCCAAATGAAGCAGGGACATTTGAAGCTTAGAGAAATATTTCTATGCTTCTTGCCTGCTTTTCTCCAGTGTCTGCTCTAAGTAAAAGAATGTAGGATGAGAACTTACCCTTAAGGAGTTTCTGCCAATATTGTATTTGATTTAGTGCAATACAAGAATTGTGTTCCAAACAAAGATAGATTGAATAATTTAAAAAAAAAAAAAAGAAAGAAAATCAACCAAACCTCACAACATAAATAGCAAAAATAAGTCTTGGGTCTCTTCTTCTAAGTCAGAAAACAGCCTCAGGCTGCAGTGAGGGTGATTTAGTTTGGACATTAGGGAAAATATCTTCACTGAAAGGGTTTTCAAGCCCTGGAACAGGCACCCCAGGGCAGTAAGGAGTCCCCATTCCTGCAGGGATTCAAAAGCCTGGGACATGTGGTGCTGAGGGATATGGTTTAGTGGTGGCCTACCAGTGCAGGGTTCATGGTTGGACTTGATAATTTGGTCTTTTCCAAGCAAAACAATTCTATGATTCTTTGACTCTATGAAAGAAGTTTTTCTCATAAAATTAATGTTTCTATCTTAGTTTATGTAGCAGTCACAGCTGACATGAAATAATGAGTGGAAAGATGTTCTCAGTCTCTCAGAAATGCATGGAAATCTGTGGGGCAATGGAAATAAACACAATTCATGTGTCCAGTACCTCCCCAAGGAATGCTCTTTGTACTCCTGTATGGACATAGTTGGGCTGCTGGTGCACGGTAAACAACAGGAATGGCCTTCTCAGGTCTGAGCTTTCCCTGTGCTCTTGAAAGCTACACTGGACCTTGAATCCATGGTGAAAATGAGAGTGCAAGCTGATTAAAAGACATGAGGTAGCTAAAGCATGGGTGTTAGCACATGAAGCAAGATGACCTTGGGCTAAGGTTTTGGTTTTGTGCTCTTTATAAGGTATAGATACAAAACAGTACCCAATATAAAGGGGGTGAAAAGGGGAAGAGGAAATGAGAGCATGATCGGAGGAAGCAGGACAGGAGCAGGAAGTGTGAGCTTGCAGCACAGAAGGCCAAGGGCAGCCTGGGCTGCATCCAAAGCAGCATGGCCAGAGATGGAGAGAGGCGATCCTGCCCCTCTGCTCTGTTCTGCTGAGACCTCACCTGCAGTGCTGTGTGCAGGGCTGGAGCCCTCAACACAGGAAGGACATGGACCTGATGGAGAGGGTCCAGAGGAGGCCATGAAAATGCTCAGGGGGTTGGAGCAGCTCTGCTGTGAGGACAGGCTGAGGGAGCTGAGGGTGTTCAGCCTGGAGAAGAGAAGGCTCCAGGCAGACCTAAGAGCAGCCTGCCAGGACCTGAAGGGGGCTCCAAGAAGGCTGCAGACAGACTGTTTGCAAAGGCCTGCAGGGACAGGACAAGGGACAATGGCTTCAGACTAGAGCAGAGCAGATTGAGATTGGATGTGAGGAACAAGTTCTTTGCCATGAGGGTGGTGGAACACTGGAACAGGTTGCCCAGGGAGGTGGTTGAGGCCCCATCTCTGGAGATCTTCAGGTGGGGCTCTGGGTGACCTGATCTAGTTGAGGATGTCCCTGCTGAGTGCAGAGGGGTTGGGCTGGATGACCTCTGGAGGTCCCTTCCAACTCAGGTGATTCTATGATACTATGATTCTACTCATGATAGAGCAAGGTCCTTTCAGTCCATGCTGCTTGAAGAAATCTGCTGCTATACACAGTGGCAAGGAGCTGACCTCTCTAGAAGGAGAGAATTGGTGTCTGTAGTGGCTGAGTGAAGGGTCCTTTGCCTACTGTCACCTCAGCTCCTAAAGGGACAGTACTGTAGTCAAATGTGTCTACCTCCTCTGTCAAACCTTCAAGAGGGTCATGCTGGTTAGGAGAGTTTCAGGTGGTCAGATAGTGAAGCTCTCCTTTCTCTCAGAATCATAGAAGGGTTTGGGTTGCAAATGACCTTTAAGGGCCATTTAGGCCAAGCACTAAATCAAGAGACTTTTACATAGAGCAGGTTGCTCACACCCCATCCAGTCTGACCCTGAATGGTTCCAGACATGGGATATCTACCACCTCTCTGTGCCAGGGTCTCATCATCCTCATTCTGGACAATGTCTTCCTTCTCTCCAGTCTGAATCTCCCTCTTTTATTTTTAAACCATCACCCCTTGTCTGATCACAGCAGGCACTGATAAATTCTGTCCCCAGCTTGCTTTTTGGCCCCTTTAGGTACTGAAAGGCCACAAAAATGTTTCCCTGGAGCCTTCCCTTCTCCAGACTGAACAATTGCAACTCTTTCAGCCTGTCTTCACAGCAGAGGATTTCCAGCCCCAGGATCATTGTTGTGACCTCCTCTGGAGGCAGTCCAACAGGTCCTTGTATTTCTTATGCTGAGAGCTCTGGAGCTGGACAGAGTTCTTCAGGTGGGGCCTCACCAGAGAGGAGCAGATCAGCACAATCACCTCCCTCACACTGCTGACCATTCAGTGCATTACTCTTAACCTCTTGTGCTGTTTTAATGTTGTCCTCTCTTCTAGCAGCTGAAGCTATATGTGTGCATTTCACTCTCCTACAAAAATGTAGCCCTGCACTAATGATTTCTTCATTGTGGTTCTTCTGTAAAACATGGAGCACACCTTTTTTGTTTTGTGGGTGGGAAAAGGGCAAAAGGAAAAATAAAAGGAAATGAAAAAAGGGAAATAAAAATAAAGGAAATAAAATAAAATAAAATAAAATAAATTAATAAAATAAAATACATAAAATAAAATAAAATAGGGAAATAAAGAACATTTTGGCACTAGGACAGGTTTGAAATGTTAACAACAAAAAAAAAATATTTCCCAATATTTCCCAAGTATTGACAGGGAAGTTGGAGGTTGTCTAAAGTAAACACCCATCTCAATGGAAGCCCTGCAAAGAAAGGAGAGGTTGTAACCTCAAATGCATGGATGCAGGCATCCCTTTTGTCAGTTTTGAATCTCACTGATATGCTCTTAAGAGCTGCTGAAATGTTGAAGAAAGCTGCTTAGCTGATGTGAAGCCCAAGCAGATGTTTTAATCAAGTGTGGTGGCACTTTCAATTCCATCACTCATTAGCAGGGTGCCAGGCTTCTGCCCTACATCCAATTGACCTGCAGAACACTGCTCTTCGGGTGTCAGAGCTATGCTCTGGGCTAGCCTTCAGCTCTGCTCTCAGTCTGCTCCTGGTGCTTTCCAAAAGCTCAGAAACAAAACTGTATGGTTTTAATGAAAGGGGATTAAAGATTCTGTCTCAGGCAATCAGAGCAAAAAAGGGGTCCCTCCTGATTTTGATGAGGTTTCTGGGACCTCAGTGGTGCAATAAAGAATGACTTTTGCAATTGCCTCTTTCTCTTATCATTGGATTAATGCTGAAGAAAAAGTGACACTTTAAAAGGTTTAATGCTGTGCTCATAGCTGTAGCACTGCTGCTGAGTGGATGCTTTTTTTCTTGCTGAAAGAGCAATGCAACACAAACTCCTGTAACTGCCTTTTTAAATTGTACGCTTATAACCATTTATAGTTCTGATTCTAGGCCATTATTGGGAGGAGAGGACTGTGTCTTTCACACATATTTCATATCCATAGAATTCCTTGGGTTGGAAAAGACCTCAAAGATCATCCAGTCCAACCATCAACCCAACACCACCATGGCCATTAAGCCATGTCCCAAAGTGCCATAGCCACACATTTCTTGAACACCTCCAAGGATGGTGACTCCACTGCCTCCCTGGGCAGCCTCTTCCAATCCCTGACCACTCCTGCAGAAAAGGTTTCTTTTTTCCCTAATATCCAACTTAAACCTCCCCTGGTGCACTTTCAGGCCATTTCCTCTCATTCTGTTACCTTATTCTAGGGAGAAGACACCAACCCCCACCTCCCTCCTACCTCCTTTCAAGTAATTGTAGAGAAAAATGAGGTCTCTTCTCAGCCTCCTCTTCTCCAGACTTAACACCCCCAATTCCCTCAGCTGCTCCTAACTAGCCCTGTTCTCCAAACCCTTCATCAGCTTCGTTCTCCTTCTCTGGAAATCTCCAACACTTCAATGTCCTTCTTGTAGTGATAGTCCCAGATCCATCCAGTACTCAAGGAGTGGCCTTGCCATTGATGATTACAGGAGGACAATCCCTTCCCTCACCTACTGCTCACACTATTGCTGATACAGGCCACAATGCTGTTGGCCTAACAACACCCATGTGGTATGGAATATCCCTTTAGCTAGTTTGGTTCAGCTTTCTGTCCCTCCTATGATCTTGCCCATCCCTCAGCCCAGTGTGTTATCAACTCTTCCCTCACCCCAATGCAAAGCACAGCACTATGAGAGCTGCAGTGGGGAATGTTGGGGAGGGGCAGTCACTTCTCCCTGGTAACAAGTGATAGGATGGGAAGAAATGGCCTCAAGTTGCACCAGGGGAGCTTTAGGTTGGAGATTAGGAACAATTTCTTTGTTGCAAGAGTGGTCAGGCTGCCCAGGGGAGTGGTGGAATCACCATCCATGGAAGTGTTCAAAACAAACGTAGACATGATTCTGGGACATGGTTTAGTGGGGGTGGTGCTGTTGGGTTGATGGCTGGACTGGATGACCTTAGAGACCTTTTTCAACCGCAATGATCCTACTAATCTTTGATGTCTGCTTACCTCAGAGAGATGAGTAGGGAGGGCATTCAATACAGTGACATTTGTCTTCTGGAGCAGCTGCTATGTGTACAGAAGATCTGCTTCCCAGGAAGTGCCTCAACATCAGCTGCTGATGAGGCACAGAGAGTAAACCTTTTGTTTACCTTTGCTTCTGTGCATGCTCTTTGTATTGCTTTATTAAACTGCCTTTATCTTGACTCAAAAGATTATAATCTATCTTGTTTTTCCCTCTGTCCTGCTGAGGAAGAGGGTGACAGAATCATAGAATCATAGAACTGTTTCAGCTGGAAAAGAGCTCTAAGGTCATCGAGTGCAAGAGCAGCTTTGTGGGCGCTCATGTCCAGACAAGGTCAGCCCATCACATGCTGGCATCAAAACCTTCACACTCATGTTTTAAATCAACATGAAATGCTTGGGTGAATTAAGAAGAATGTGAACAGGAACTCGAGGGAGGTTGTCTTCCTTCTCTACTCAGCCCTAGTTAGACCACATCTGGAGTGTTCAGTTCTGGGCTGCCCAGTTCAAGAGGGACCTGCTTGCAAGAGATGTAGCAGAGAGCTAAGAGGATGTTTAAGGCATTGGAACATCTCTCTTATGAGCAAAGACTGAGAGACCTGGGGCTGTTTAGTCTGGGGAGAAGTTTGAGAGAGGACCTTATTAATGTCTACCAATAGCTGAAGGGAGGCTGTCAGGGGGATGTAGCTAGGCTCTTGTCAGCAATATCCAGTGATAGGAGAAGGTGCAATGGATGTAAAGTCAGCTACAGGAATTGCCATCTCAGCATGAGAAAAAACTTCTTTACTGTGAGGGTGATAGAGCACTGGAAGAGAGGTTGTGGAGTCTCCTTCATCAGAGATCTTCAAAACCTGCCTGGGTGAGTTCCTGTGTGACCTCTCCTAACAATCCTCACTGTGAATACAGACTGGGGGAGGAGGGGATAGAAAGCAACCCTGAGGAGAAGGACTTGGAGGTGCTGGTGTGGGAGAAGCTGGGCAGGAGCAGGTAGTGTGAGCTTGCAGCACAGAAGGCCAAGGGCAGCCTGGGCTGCATCCAAAGCAGCATGGCCTGAGATGGAGAGAGAGGATCCTGCCCCTCTGCTCTGCTCTGCTGAGACCTCACCTGCAGTGCTGTGTCCAGCTCTGGAGCCCTCAATACATGAAGGACATGGAGCTGATGGAGAGGGTCCAGAGGAGGCCACAAAAATGGTCAGGGGGTTGGAGCAGCTCTGCTGTGAGGACAGGCTGAGGGAGCTGGGGGTGTTCAGCCTGGAGAAGAGAAGGCTCCAGGCAGACCTCAGAGCAGCCTGCCAGGACCTGAAGGGGGCTACAGGAAGACTGCAGAAGAGACTGCTTGCAAAGGCCTGCAGGGACAGGATGAGGGACAATGGCTTCAGACTAGAGCAGAGCAGGTTGAGATTGGATGTGAGGAACAAGTTCTGCACCATGAGGGTGGTGGAACACTGGAACAGGTTGCCCAGGGAGGTGGTTGAGGCTCCTTCCCTGGAGATATTTCAGGTGAGGCTGGACAGGGCTGTGGGCAACCTGATCTAGTTGGGGATGTCCCTGCTGAGTGCAGAGGGGTTGGACTGGATGATCTTTGGAAGTCCCTTCCAACCCAGACTATTCTGTGATTCTGTGAAATACAGGTGCCAGGCACTAAAAACAATCCCTGTTCCACACTGCTCCCTTCCACCACAGCAACAACTGTAAAGGAAGCCCAGGAATGGAGGGTTTTAAACTATGCAATATCTTAACAGCAAAAGCTAAAACTAAAGAGACAGACACCCTCCAGGCAGAACAATGTGCTGGCAGGGTACAGCCATTCTTCTAGGCAGGTTACAACATATTTCAAACCCACTTTGATTTCTAAGCTGTATATTAAATGTCTTTCTGTGCCTTGCCTATGCTGATGTTTGTAGGAAGGCAGTTTGTCCTGTCTTTGTCTCCAGTTCAATAAGGTCTGGTTTGCCAATCAACTAACTTTTATTTTAAGCTTAGGAAAAGAGCTTGCTTTCACAAAAGGGAGAAGATGAAGCTGGTGAGAACAAGTCTTTTGAGCAGCATCTCTGGTGTTGTTTAGCCTGGAGAAAAGGAGGCTTTTCACTCTCTACAACTCCCTGAAAGGAGGTTGGAGCCAGCTGGTAAAAGATAGGAAAAGATGAAATAGTCGCGAGGTACATCATGATTAGGTGCACCTAAACCTTCCAGTGAAACTTCTTCACTGAAATGTTTCTCAATCATTTAAACAGACTCCCCAGGGAGGTGGCTGAATCTCCATCCCTGGGAGTGCAGAGGATGCAGTGCTGAAAAACATGGTTTAGCACCAGCCTTGGTAGAGTTGGGTAATGGCTGGACTTGATGATCTTAAAGTTTTTTTTCCAACCAAAATGATTCTATGACTCTATGATTCTACATATCTTTGGACTTTGGTTCATATTCTTTCCTCTGACTTCTTCACCTTCATCTGTATTGCTTTCTCATGGGCATGTAAGAGCTTAATCCAAGAGCCTGCTCCTTCATGGCAGTATATGAACACATCCTTCAGGATGACACTAGTGAGCAAACCTTGCACCTGCATCTACCCAGCCTCTGTTTGACATCTCACAGAGGACTTTCAGCCCTGCCATATGAGGAAAGGCTGAGAGAGTTTGGTTTGTTCAGCCTTGAGAAGAGAAGGCTTAGGGGAGACCTTATTGCCATGGACAAGGACATAAAGGATGGATACCAGGAGGATGGAGACTCTCTTTTTCCAAGCAGTCCCATGGAGAAGACAAGCAGAGATGGAGACAAGTGACTGCTGGGGAGATAATGATTGGACTCCAGAAGAAAATGTTTCCCCATTTGAACAGTCAGACACTGGAATCATCTCCCAAGGGAAGTGGTGGAGTCTCCTGCACTGGACAGTTTGAAGATTCAGTTTGACAGGGTGCTGGGCCACATAATTTCAATTGTACTTTCACTTAGAAAGGTTGGAGTAGATGATCTTTGAGATCCCTTCCAACCTGGCATTCTGTGACGATTCCTAACAGGCACTGCCACAATTCAAAATGCTTGATGGCTTGCACAGAATGATGAAAAGACAGACCTTATACAGCTTCAATTGCAAGGACCTCTTCCATAGCTCAAAGCTATCACAGTGTCACAGTGTCTCAGTACATTAGAGGTTGGAAGGGACTTCTAGAAACCATTGGGTCCAACCCCCCTGCAGAACAGCATCACCCAGGGGAGTCTGCACAGGAATGCATCCAGGTGGGTTTAGAAAATCTCCAGAGCAGGAGACTCCACAATCTCTCTGGGCAGCCTGCTCCAGGGCTCTCTCACCCTCACTGGAAAGAACTTTCTCCTCATGCTAAGGTGAGACCTTCTCTGGTCAAGTTTGTCTCCATTGTTCCTTGGCTTATTGCTGTGCACCACCCACAAGAGCCTGGCCCCCTCCACTTGACCCCCCAGCCCTCAGCTCTTGATAGACATTGATCAGATCCCTCTCAGCCTTCTCTTCTCCACACTAAACAGCCCCAGGATTCTCAGGCTCTCTTCACAGGGGAGATGCTCAAGTCCCCTAAGCATCCTCCTGCCTCTCCCTTGGACTCTCTCCAGCAGGTCTCTGTCTCTCTTGAACTGGGGAGCCCAGAACTGGACACAGGATTGCAGGTGTGGTCTTCATTGAGTCAGGTGTGGGTATTTTAAAGATAGGTTCTTGATCACTAATGGAAAGGCAACAAATGTGGTGTTAATATCTACAGATCCTCACCGACAGCTTTTGGGTTTCTTTTTTTTAAGTTATACTTCGAGATGCCACAGCAACACAGAAGTTTAGCATAGGGACAAGCTTAATACTCATCAGAAGTAGCAAGCCTGTAAGCTGCACAGTTTGGGTTGGTTGGTTGTCTGTTTAAAAAGTCACTAAATCCAGAAAAAAAAAAGCAGCTAGGCTTAGGCTATTAAGAGGCAACTTGCAGCAAAGGCTTTCTTTCCAATCCTGGTCAAATTAATCATTCTCAGCTTGTCTCACTTGTGCTGGATTCCCTCCCCACAGCTCCAGATCAGGAGTGATATGCTCCTGGCTGTACTGCTGCCATCTATGAAGGTGCACCTCCAGCAGTAGAACACAGCTCCACTTACAAGAAAACAGCTTCCTCCTTTCTTCAAATGGGGGAACTGAAACAGGACAGCCAAGAAGGTCTGAAAATACTGCCATCAGCTGCCCCTCAGAAAGAAGGTGACTAACTCGTCTGAAATTAGAGTTCTCCATTAGTAGTGGTGTAAGTGGGTTTCATGAGCTGTGTTCACCTCGACCTGACAAGGCTTGATCTCTATCTATAAGCCTCCCTACCAATTCCCCTCGCAGCTCAAAGCTTAATGGACCATTCAGGAGCTAGGCTGCTCCTCACAACTAATAATTTCTATCAGCCTGGGACTTTTATCCTCAGGTATTCCCTTCTCTGCAGCCTGATAATTCACCTCTAATTACTGCTGCATGAACACCACTGTTCTCTCAGGCTCAATCCCATATCCTTTCTACTCTGTGCTACTTGGTACATCAAAAAATCAATAGCAGGCTAAGGCAAGCTCTCCCACCGCTCTGCCTTCACCAGATTTAGCCCTCCTTAGCAATTCTAATGCTTGCTCTGCCTCCTCTCCCCGGGCTGTGAGAGCTGCCTTTTTTATTCCTTCTGCCTGCTCTGATCTCAGGGGCTTTGTGAATGCCCTTGAATTTAACTCTGCTATAGCCACGTGGGATTTCAGCATCCTGTAACAGGTTTTTAAGTCCTAATGATGCTGCTCCACAATTTGCCTTCAGTTGCATCATGTGAGTTCTTGCAAGTGATAGTAAGATTGGTAGTGAGGCAGCTCTGTGTGGTTTGATTCTGTCATTTTCATGATAATTGTAGGAATAAAATGGCAAAGAATGACCAGTAAAATAGTGATTCTGAAATGTTTGGTTGTGGGTAAAAATGAGACATTTTAGACAATTATATATTTTTCATTTACCCTCATTTGAAGAGAATAAATTAAAATGAAACCAAATGTACAAATTCTTCCTTGTAATAGGGAACATTTTTTTGCCTGCTCAAATATCTCCTTTAGAATCATAGAATGGTCTATGTTGAAAGGGACCATCCTAAGCTCATCCAGTCCAACCCCTCTGCACTCAGCAGGGACATCCCCAACTAGATCAGCTTGCCCAGAGCCCTGTCCAGCCTCACCTTGAATATCTCCAGGGTTGGAGCCTCAACCACCTCCCTGGGCAACCTCTTCCAGTGTTCCACTAATAGAATCACACTAAGTTTTAGTAGTGGTAGTTTAGGTCCAACAGTTCAAGATCTAAAGCACTAAAATTAAGCCATTGAAGATGTTAAGTTTGAACACAAAATTTCTAAAAGATTTCCTCCAGGTAAACCAACCTCATAATTGCATACAGGGAGTTCTAAATTAACAAGGAACTAACAGCCACTACTGGGGTAATACCTGAATCTGAAGTGCTGTTCAAGGGTCTCATCATATATAAGGGGCTTGTGTATTTTTTTCCTATGGTGTACAGAGAATTACAGAATCATTGTGGTGGAAAAGACCTTTCAGATCATCCAGTCCAAGCATTCTCTAACTCTACCAAATCTGGGGCTAAACCATGTCCCTCAGCACCACATCTCTGCCTCTTTGAGACACCTCCAAGGATGGGGATTCAACCGTCTCCCTGGGCAGCCTCTTCCAGTGGCAGAGAACCCTTTCAGTGAGGAATTTTCTTCTAACATCCAATCTAAACGTCCCCTGGTGCAAACTAAGGCCATTTCCTTTCATCCTATGACTTGTGTTAGGAGAAGAGACCAACCCCAACCTCACTCCAATGTCCTCTAAGGGAGCTGTAGGGAGCAATGAGGTCTCCTCTCAGCCATCTCTTCTCCAATCCAAACAACCCCAGTTCTCCCTCAGCTGCTCCTCACCAGACCCTTCACCAGCTTTGTTGTCATTCTCTGGATGTTCTCCATCACCTCAGGCTCTTACTTTCAGTGAGGGTTCTGAAACTTAACCCAGGATGCAAGATGTGGCAGTGCTGAGCAGTGCTGACTGCAGGGGGACAATGAGGCCTCTGGTCCTGCTTGTGTTGTGTCTTCAGCTGTAACTGTTAAGGACCAGGTCACACTGACACGATTCTGTGGCATTTGCTTATGGCTAAAGCAAGCTTTAGTGTTCTCCTGGTACACCTTGGATAAGGCTTTGTCTATACAACTTGTACAGGCAGCAATTACTCGCTTGAGAGACTTTCTGAAACCAGGTTTCCAGCAAACTGGCTGCATCTTATTATTTCCTGCAGCACACTGTTGACATATGTTTTGTGTCAGAGCCTTCTGCTCAGACAAGTGAGATCACAGTGAAGCAGAGCACTGTGCCTGAAAGGTTAAGATCTCAGTGCTGTGAGAAGATGAGAGACCCCAGGAGACTGAGCTGCCTCCATCCTCCATCAACAGCCCAGCACCTTGCAGATTGAGTCTTTTCATCAAGATGCTGGATAGCCACTTCTTGGTCCTAACTGCCTACCACCAGCCTAAAAAAATGCCTCACTCCCACTCCCCCTGCATCTTAGCTGCAGATGAGAGTAACCACTTCATGTCTGGTTAGTCTGTGAATCAGAAGGGAGGAAATACAATTCTGTTGTTTTCTCAGGCAGATAAATTGCCACAGTGTTTGTAGAGCCAGGCCTTTGTGTTATAAACCTAAAATCTGAAAAGCCTAAATAGAGGAAAACCACCCAGGAGGAAAACTTACATAGCAGAGAGCAAGTGTGAAGAGGAAAAGCTCAATCAATAGTGAAACAATAAATGTGCCCACATCAAATCAAACTGGAAGAGCAGGGCCTCAGCGGTGAGCAGCAGATACAATATTGAGGAGGAAACAGCAGCAATAGCTGGAACTGATCTGTGCTTGGTTCCTCTTCCCAACATTATAGTCTTTTGTTAAAGTGGGAACTGAGACTATAAAATCATAGAATGGATCAGTTTGGAAGGGACCCTCAACGGTCATCATGTTCCTGGAGGGAGCAAGGACATCTTCAACTAGAACAGGTTCTCAAGGCCCCATCAAGTTTGACATTGAATGTCTCCAAGGATGAGGACTCCACCACCTCTTCGAGCAACCTGTTCCAGTTTTTCACCATCCTCATTGTAAAGAATGTCCCCCTGATGTCCAAATTCCTGACACACACTATTGCTGAAGGACAAGGCTGTGCTTGGCCCAGATCCTGGGCTGCATCAAGTGTGGCCAGCAGGTCAAGGGAGGTGATTCTCCCCCTCTACACAGCTCTGGTGAGACCCCACCTGGAGTACTGCATCCAGTTCTGGAGCCCCTATTACAAGAGGGATATGGACATGCTGGAAGGTGTCCAGAGAAGGACCACCAGGATGAGCAGAGGGCTGGAGTTGCTCTGCTATGAGGAGAGACTCAGAGAGTTGGGGCTGTTCAGTCTGGAGAAGAGAAGGCTCTGAGGTGACCTTATTGTGGCCTTGCAGTATCTGAAGGGGCCTACAAGAAAGCTGGGGAGGGACTTTTTAGGATCTCAGGTAGTGATAAAACTAGGGGGAATGGAATAAAGCTGGAAGTGGGGAAATTCAGGCTGGAAGTGAGGAAGAAGTTCTTCCACATGAGAGTGGTGAGAGCCTGGAATGGTTTGTCCTGGGAGGTGGTTGGGGCCCATCCCTGGAGGTGTTTGCAGCCAGGCCGGATGAGGCTCTGGTCAGCCTGATGTAGTGTGAGGTGTCCCTGGCCATGGCAGGGGGGTTGGAACTGGATGATCCTTGTGGTCCCTTCCAACCCTGACTGATTCTATGATTCTATGATGCCAGCCAGATTTAGTGTAAGAGCCTCTCACACCAGCTCTGAGTATATTAAACTGTTGATTAGTGAGATATTTATGCAATACTCCTGGCTGAGAGCTTCCAAACATCCTCTAAGTAGTGAGTGCCTCAGTTCTGGATGTCTAGCTGTAGACTCTTCCTAATAAAATTACTGAGAAAGTAAGTTTTGAAAACAAAGTCCTTTCAAGAGTCTTTGTTGTAGGTGATCCTGCTTCTGCAGGGGGTTGGACTTGATCTCTGGAGGTCCCTTCCAACATTTAACATTCTGTGATTCTAATTATGTAAAAAAGAAATAATAATAGAAAAAATTAAATCAACTGCAAACACCAAAGAACTGTTTTGAAGCCTGTCCCAAGCCTTAATGAGGCATTTTTATGCTCTTCAACAGTTTTCCACTCACAGCTGAGAAACCAAGAAGTCTGCTTTTCTGTTGAAAGCCAAAGCAAACCAGGAAGCCAAGTGCCAGTGTTTTTCAGCTGTGTGCTGGGGCACACCTATCCTGGATGGGTCTGAAAAGAACCCATCCCCAGGTGGACAAAAGAAACTTAATCTGAGGGGAGGGGGTGGGGGGAGGAACTTGGCCCCTCCTCTGCCGGGAGAAGGTGGTCCCCTGACTCGAAAGTGGTCTATTCCACTCCCCCTTCCTGTCCAGCAAGCCTATAAAAAGGGTGGACATGTTGCTGCTCACGCTCTTTCCTGCCTCGTCTGCCGCACTGCTGCTGCCACTGCCACTTGCACTTGACCATGTGGCCGGGGCCTCCTTTCTCCCAACTGAATCCACCGACATCCAAGGGAACACAAGGCCATCCAGGCTTGGTTTTATATATTTTTTCCCATTTACCCTCATCCCTCACCTCTGTGAACTCCCTGTTACTGCTAGCTATATATATATATATATATACACACACAAAATTATTCTTCCTTTCCCTTTTGTAAAAGACAATAAAATTTACCTCTCTTACTTTCAAACTGACTTCAGACTATTTCTTTCACAAATTTATTTCCCCTTTCCCCTACCCTTTTTTTTTCTTTCTTTTCTCTTTCCACCCTGCCGAGAGAAAGGGAGAAGGGCAGGGGGAGGAATCCCAATCTATTATCATTCGAGCTCCTAAACCCCAGTCAGAGCTCAAACCACCACAAGCTGCCTTCCAGTCCCTGAAGGGATCCTACAGGAAGGCTGCAGAGGGACTGTTTACAAGAGTGTGCATCCACAGGACAAGGGGAAATGGGTTTAAATTGAGGGAGAATTGGTTTAGATTGGATCTTAGGAAGAGATTCTTCACTAGGAAGGTGGCAAGAGTCTGGAATGGATTGTCCAGAGAAGTTGTGGCTGCCCCCTCTCTGGGAATGTTGAAGGCCAGGTTGAACATGGCCTTGAGTACCCTGTGCTGGTTGAGAGGTGGCCATGGCAAGGGGCTTGGATTTGTTGATCTCTGAGGTCGCTTCCAGCTTAAGCTGTTCTATGATCTATGATTTATTTGGTCTTACTAAGCTTTTTTTTTATTCCTGCCACCTAAATCAATATTACTTAATGTGATGGTTTGAAACTGTCTTTTTAATTTTTCCTTGCAAATTTCAGAACAGAGAAAGTGAAAGAGTGTAAATAAGTCACTATTGGGTGTAAGAAAGCAAAATAACGATTGTTCTAAACACTTCCATTGGATAGATAGAAATGTTTAAGAACTATTACCCAAAACAAAGAGGGGCACTCTGCACATTCTGCGTTCTGCAGTGGGGGCAGTTGCTGGGCTGTCTGGCTGCTGTTTTCTTCTTCTTTTTCTCTTCTGGCTGAAGATAACACACACTGACCTTGGCAGCTAAGTTAACAACTTTCTGCTCTAACTAACTCTGCTTTCTGTCCAACGGGGATCTGGGGGAGAAGCTCCTGGGAGAGGGAGGCCCCTTTGGGAAGGGTCCCCTTTGGGGGGAAGCAAAGGGAGATTGGTTGTGATTTTCTGTTGATTGTATATATTTGTAAATGTTGTGAATTTTGTATATTTGTACATTTTTCATTGCATTTCATCATAGATTGTAGATTCTGCTTTGTAAATACAGCTTTCATTTGCTTCCAGTCTGGGCTAGCCTGGTTATTGTCGGGGGGGGTGGGGGGTGGAATTTCAGCTCACACTGACACACTTAACTAAAAGAATGACTCAGTTACATAAACAGAAGATTCTTCACCAGCCACATAGGGTCTGAGCTTCACTTAAGCAGTTGTGCAGGGCTTGCTAAGCCCTTCCTTAGAAGAGCAACAAAGCTGTTGAAGGGTCTCAAGAAGAAGTTTTGTGAAGAGAGGATGAGGGATCTTGAGGAATTTAGTCTGGAGAAGAGGAGGCTGAGGGGAGACCTCATTGCTCTCTACAGCTCCCTGAAAGGAGGTTGGAATGGAGTGGGGGTTGGTCTCTTCTCCCCAGTATCAGGTGATAGAAGGAGAAAAAATGGCCTGAAATTGTGCCAGGGGATGGTTAGGTTCGAGATTAGGAAAATTTTTTTTCTGCAAGAGTGGTCAGGGATTGGAAGAGGCTGCCCAGGGAGGTGGTGGAGTCATCATCCCTGGAGGGGCTCAAGCAGTGTGTGGCCATGGTAGCTGGGGTCATGGTTTGGTGTTGACCCTTCAGTGCTGTATCAAAGGTTGGATTGGATGAGCTTGGAGGTCTTTTCCAACTGGATGTTATCTGTGATTCTGTAATCTTTTTCCTGTCAAGGGACTCTATACTGTTGAAAATGATGCTTTTTAAATTGTAGTGTCTAATGGAGTAGGAGAGAATGATATATAGTGCATGCAATGTAATATAGTGTTGCAATACTAATGCAATTGTACTGAGCTGTATAGTGTCATTAAAGTAACAGTGTTAAACATGACATATATCATTCTGGGAAGTTAGATACTGTGGCAGAGACAACGATTTCCTGTTCTACAGCTAAAAAGGGAATACTTGAATATGGCATTAGCAAGATTCACCAGGAAAAAAAAAAAACAGAAGAAAAAAAAAGACAAAAAGAAGAAAAGAAGAAAAAATTAAAAGGAAGAAAAAAGAAAAAAATAAGGAAAAATAGAAGAAAAAATTAAAAAAAAAGAAAAAAAAAAGAAAAAAAAAAAAGAAGAAAAAGAAAAAAGAAGAAAAAAGAAAAAATAAGGAAAACAAAAAAAGAAAAAGAAAGAATAAAAAGGAAAAAAGGAAAAAGAAAAATAGAAGAAAAAATAGAAAAAATAAAAAATTTAAAAATGAAGAAAGAAGAAAAAAACTAAAAGCAGAATAAAAAAGAATAAAAGAGAGAAAAGAAAAAAGAAAAATGAAAAAGAGAAAAAACCGAAAAATATAAGAAAAAGAAAGAAAATTAAATAAAGAGTAAAAAAAAGAAAAACAAGAAAAGAAATATAGAAGAAAAAAGGAAAAAGCAAGAAAAAAGAAAAATAGAAAAATGAAAGAATAAAGACAAAAATAAAAAATTGAAAAGAAGAAAATAGAAAAAATAGAGGAAAAAGAAGATAAAAGAAAAACAGGAAGAAAAAAAAGAAGAAAAATAAAGGAAAAAAAAAAAGGGGGGGGGGGAAGGTAGACTTTTTCAGCTCTCATGTTATAGTTGTGTAATAAAGAGGCAGTCAGAGCAGACCTGGTTGTAAGTTGCTGCCCACAGCCTCCCCGTGCAGGGGCTGCTGGGTTTCTGCCAGGGCTGATTCCTTTCTCTGTCTCCAGGCTCTGCTGTCGCAGTTCAGAAAGGCAGCTTCACGTGCGAGCAGAGCAAAGAGAATGACAAGGGCTTGCCAGCCTGGAAAATCTTCCTTTGCTCCTTTTGCCCCCCAAAGAGTGATGAAGACATCAGCACTGCTTTGCCTTTGGTGCTTGGTGGGTGATGAAGCACCAGTGGCTGTCAGAAGACTTTGCAGTATTCATGAGCCCCAGTGCCCCACTGCACGCCGAGCACCCAGCACCCTCCATTATTTATGACCCATCAGGGCCGAGGGGGGGCGTGGAGCCAGCCAAGGGGTTAGTTTGCAGTCTGCCTCTCGATTCTCTCTTGCTTTTTGCTTATCTGTTTCTCCAGAAGAGACTGCCTTCTGTTCCTCAAAAGAATTCATTGCTGAGAGGAGTTTGTAAATCAAAGGCAGGGCTTGTTTCCTGCCCACCTCTTGCTCTCAGCGTGTCAGTTCAGGCTGCCTAAGCTCTGCTCACATCCATCTAAAGCTTCTCTTCAGCCATACCAAATGAAGGAGATAGCATTTGAAGGGCCTG
Organism: Indicator indicator; assembly: GCF_027791375.1. Taxonomy (NCBI): domain Eukaryota; kingdom Metazoa; phylum Chordata; class Aves; order Piciformes; family Indicatoridae; genus Indicator; species Indicator indicator. The sequence goes on along the minus strand of NC_072013.1, from coordinate 16,874,544 downwards.
GAGGAGGGGCTGAGGGAGCTGGGGGTGTTGAGGCTGGAGAAGAGGAGGCTGAGGGAGACCTCATTGCTCTCTGCAGCTCCCTGAAGGGAGCTTGGAGTGAGGAGGGGGCAGCCTCTGCTCCTTGGTGGCAAGGGACAGGAGCAGAGGAAATGGTTGCAAAGCGCAGCAGGGGAGGTTCAGGCTGGATGCTAGGAACTATTTCTTGCCAGAGAGGCTTCTCAGCCATTGGAATGGTCTGCCCAGGGCAGTGCTGGAGTCCCCATCCCTGGAGGTGTTCCAGCATCTGTGGAGCTGGAGCTTAGGGACATGGTTTGGTGTTGACCCTTCAGTGCTGGGTGGGAGGCAGGACT